>NC_136490.1:59230555-59473055 GCF_053919585.1 Euprymna scolopes
TTTATATATTTAAATAAACTATATAATAGCTGATGTGCCAAATATTAAGCAAAATTATAATTGCCCCCCCCCACTTTGAGGTGGCGGCAATTACAAAATTCTATAAATGCTGCATTTTACTTTGTTTTATAACTGCAAAATTCAATTCCTTTTACTATCAATGAAAAAAAGAAGTTTTTATTCTGTTTGGAAAAAAGTCTTAATAAAACCTAAAACAAATTATTTACCTGCCTATAGGCAGTTATCTATGCTTGTATAAAAAACACAAAACAATTGGCAAGTAAAAAGCTATTTTTTACCATAATATCAACATTCTTCCTATTAGATCCTTTTGAAGCAAAAAATGGCCTCATTTCATGGCATAAAATCTTAGCAATAATATGTCTATGTCTTGCTTCAAGTCCATAGACTGATTGGCAGGCGTCTGATGTCAATTTTACAGCCCTTTCCACACTTTGTGAATGTCCAGGCAAATCAGGTAACTCTGGCTTTCTGTCGCTCATCAATAATTCCTGAAGGTCATCATCTGATAATTCTGCAGTTAGTGATGGCTCTGAAACTCCACTTTGAAAAAGGTCTATCGAATTAAACTGGATAATACATTTCATAACCAGCAAATGTATATTTTTAAAATAAGTGGGCAAATAAAAAAGCAGCCTCCAGAAATTCAGGAAATGTAAAGCGTCAAAATTAATTGTTGATATTTTTAAACGCTTGTTCACTGGTGCTCCTGAAAAAGAAAAAAAAAGTCAAATAATTTTGACTTGAACAAATGAACACAACTTAGATTTTAATTATTTTTTTAAATTTAATAACTGAAAATGAATGTGTAAATCTAAATAAACAATTTGATCAGTTTTATATGACTGTTTACTCACCTAATGGTTCGAAATCCTCTTTATAGCTTCTTCCCTCACTTCCATTTCATCTGATTTTAATATAGAGAACAGAATATTCTCTGGCAAAAGGGCAAAAGCATTAAACTGAAGATTGCTTAAAGCAATTTCCTGAATTTCTGGAGGCTGCTTTTTTATTTGCCCACTTATTTTAAAAATATACATTTGCTGGTTATGAAATGTATTATCCAGTTTAATTTCAAACCAGTTTAGTGCATAAACTTCTATCTTTAAAACTAATCAGCTGGTGCATTTTTCTGGTCCATTCAGATGGATAAATTTTACGGGTCCACATACACAGTAATCGGATTGCCAGAGTAAGCTATCTTGCCTGATTTAAAGGTCTGATCCTCCATGCGAAATACTGAGGGTCTACTTTACCCCTTGAAATACCAATAACATGCTCTTAACGTAGTATTTGGTCACCCGTGAGATCATTTTCTGTTAGTTCAGAATACCTGCCCGCTAGAGCACTACTCACTGGTAAAAAGTCAACTTGGGGTAAATGATGGTAATTGTTGGCACATAATTTTCCGAGTTGACCCGTAAATGATGTTGGGCTCCGTGCACTTCCATCAAGGGATTTTAATAATGCCCTAAAAGGAAGCTCATTCTGGTGTAGAGAACAGCCAATAGTGTGTATTCTTCTATGCAGCTTGTTTTCTAGTGAGGAAACTAGTCCTGATTTGCATCCAGTATTTGTGCTTGTGTTTTCTAAAAGGACAGCCTTTAAAGTATTGACACTCTCATACTGTTCTAGAACTTTGTGAACCTCATCTGCCAGAACAGCACCAGTTGCTCCAACAGTAGGGATCACTCTATGTGTAAGATACTCCCCTTACTTCCACAACCCATCTCCTTTGTAAATGTCAAGTGATGCTCTTGTCCTTTAGTTTTTCTTCGATTTTTGTTTCCTTTTTCATCGACAGTTTCCATGTAAAATAAAGTGTCTTTGTCGTGTTTCCCATCAACACCAATGCAGACAAGATTTATAATTTTTTGATTATGTTTTTGACAGGCATTATTTTTTTATCTTTCTTTTTCTCTGTCAATTTTGGACTTATCAAGAAAAAAAAATTAAATCAATATTTGATTTTAGAAGGTGCGCAGCCTGTAGATCAAAAAGAAAAGGATTTGCAAGACTTGCACCTTGGTTTGATGAGACTTCACCTCTGATGAGTTCAATGGCATGACGAGGATTTTTTATCAGGCTGTAAATACTCTTACACTCTTCCTCTGGTTCAAAACTTTCATCTGTTCCATCACTATTTTCTGATGTCAGAATGATATTCTGGTCATGAGATGTTGAAGCGGTAGGAATGAATCAACTTGCTTTTCTCCTAACACGGTTTACTTTTTAGATTTTGCCAGTGCAGCTTTATCAACAGGTCCGAGTTGAAAATTGCCTGTGGATCCTATTTTATTTCTTTGGTCCTTCAAATAATCTCTCTACTTCACAGAAACCTGAATTAGAAAATTTGACAAATTTATATTCTAATCTACGCTGATCTTAGAAATAAATTCTATTTAACGTCCAAAAATTGTAATTTCTTTTCTCATTGGTTTACATAAAATACAAGTATAGAAATTAATTTAATTTAAGATGTCTATGATTTTTTAAAAAAATGTTTTTTTCAAACAAACAAGAGAAATTTAAAAAAAATAAAATAAACTTATCTTTTTTAAAGGACACGTACAGACTGTATGCTTTGACTGACAATTTTCTTTTTTGCATTTAATATTTTTGTCATGACAACTTGCAATTGGCAGGTCACACGAACAAGATGAAATGGCAAATAATTTGTCAAGTTTATTGACCAGAAAACTTTTGGCATATGCGGATAACACGTTTCTATTTATTTGCTTAGCTTTTTTAAAGCAGGTGTCCTGCAATTTATGCAGAATCCATTTGTCAGTTAATAGTGGCAAACTGGGATTTACTGCCTTCCAAATATCTTAAACATCATTTGCCATTAATTTTGAAAGGGAAAATTTATTTAACTTCGGGTGAGAATTCTCAATGTAATAACCATATTTAATACCCTGAGAGAAAGTAGAGGGGTCTGTTGTATTTAGTGGAGAAAGTGGGCCCGCAAATTTTGTAGAATCAGTACTACGTGTAGAAATAGTTCGTTTCCGACTCATGGTTAGAAAAATATCTGCAAAATAATATTTTATGATATTGTAAGAAATTAAACAATGGAAATCATGAATTAAAAATAAAATTTGGAAAACTTAGTAAATATCAAAAAATAAATAATAATGGTTTCACTTACCGAACAGTATGAAAACACAAGTCAAATCACACCGAAATAGCCTTGCGAAGAAAAATGTTTTTTTTTTTAAATAAAGAATTATTAAATTAAATAACACAAAGGTTTAAAATAAACCTTTTTTTTTCTTAATAAGTAAGTTTTGATGAGATATAAAATGCAAAATGTAATAATTTCTAAATTTGAATTAAGCTCCGATTTACAAAGTAAAAAAACGTGTGAACACGAAAATGAAACCGATTACTTGGCGGTGTAGACGTAAATATTAACTGGATAAAATAAAGCTCTGGTTTAGTAGTTGTTTACTTCATTTTAAATGAAATATTTTGCAGGGTGTCTTTTTATATCGACACTCAATTAGTTTTCTAAAAATAATATAGATATTACAAAAAAAAAAATACGTATTGTTTATACCCCCTTCGTATTTTTTCTTCAAAACCGGCATTAATATGACATGCTTATTCTTTGATTTAACACCGGCACCCGGCGACATAGACGCAACATATTGAGTTTTTCAATGTTTAAATTCATTTTAGCAAAAAACGATGAAAAAAATATTTTGTGTTGTCATTCTCAATGTTATTTAACATCTTTCTCTGCATAGACCTAGTCATAATGCCAACATCGACCTACCCTAATGGGGGTAAGTTCTGCTTGAAGCTTTTTAACCACTATAATTGGAATGCTGTCAGGGCTAGTTGCTTTATTGGAATCAAGCTTATTGATTAGCTTGACGATCTCACGCCCAGATATTTGTATTTTCCGTAGCGTGTTGTCTGTTATAGGAGGAAATACGGGGAGTTAATGACATTCGTTTCATGGGGTAGAATTAGCTGCAAAGTTCTTGGCAAACAGTTTAGCCTTGTCTAATGCTGACGAGATGACCTCAAGTCCATTGATGATGGTTGGGATAGAACGCACGCTTCTGTTCAGGATTCTGTTTGCTATTTGCCAAAACTGGTGGGAACCAAGCCGCTGATCAGCTACTTAAACGGACTGAGCATATATATCTCTTGCATTTTTATTACTCTGTTACAGTGGTTGCTGGCAGTCCTGAAACACCTTTAGATTCAGTGCATCTATTACGTTGGTAGCTATGGAAAAAGTGATTTCTGTGCGCGATAACAGCAGCACACTCTGCGAAGAACTATGGCGGGCTGTTAGGCTTTGTTAGAATATTTTGGATGGTAGGAATCGGCCTATGCCTACAATTAACCATTCGGTCAGGTCTGATACTATGGAGAGCACTTCCTTTTTAAACATGGAGTGCAATGGTAGATCAGATATAAATGTATGGAATCTATCCCGTCAGTCGTAGAGTATCGATATACAGTACGGTGGAGAGGTACGTCTGAAGACATTGCTTTTCGTTTTTATCTTAACTGATACGACCGAATGGTTGGAAGATCACAGGGGAGACAGAACAGACCATGAACATAGCTCAGGGGAAGTTGCGAGAGAAAAAGTCTAGAAGGATAGCGTACTGGCCGGTGATTTCGGGCACACGGGTGGGTTGATGAACAATCTGTGTTAGGTCATAGACAATGCCGAAATCATGACAGAACATCCTCTCATCATCTGTCTTTTTCGAGTGGGTCAACCATTCCATATTGTGGACATTGATGTTACCACAAATGTGGACGTTAGCGAAAGGATGAGCAGACAGGAGGTGATCAAGGTTCTCAGATATGCTCTTACTGAGAGTAACTCCGCTATTGTGGGGGCGATTATATATATATATATATATATATATATATATATATATATATATATATATAGTTATCATTCCAAAATTGATGATATATTTTTCTGACTCATAGTATTTTTAGTTATATGCTTATGTATTACGTTTACTTGTGTTTGTGGAATAGTGGTAGTTTATTATAATATTAACATAGACACACGAGATTTACTTAAAAGCAAATGTCGGGGATTTTTTCCTCGAAAACAAAAGGAAACGATAATAGTAAGTTGTCGATGAAAGATAACGAAAATTATTGAAAGTTCGCAAAATCATAAGAATAGAAATCATAGATTACTTTGTGATGTAAGATGTTTCTACAGAACCTATTGGCATTTTTCCGAAAAATCGCAACTAAATTCATTCATTTGTGATTTACCCTAAAAATAAAACCCACAAAGAGATGTTTGTTGTCATAATATAAAATCCACGACAAGGAGTTATATATCATAATATAAAATCCACGACAAGGAGTTATATATCATAATATAAAATCCACGACAAGGAGTTATATATCATAATATAAAATCCACGACAAGGAGTTATATATCATAATATAAAATCCACGACAAGGAGTTATATATCATAATATAAAATCCACGACAAGGAGTTATATATCATAATATAAAATCCACGACAAGGAGTTATATATCATAATATAAAATCCACGACAAGGAGTTATATATCATAATATAAAATCCACGACAAGGAGTTATATATCATAATATAAAGGCTACGAAAATGAGTTAATTTATCGCACCATAATTTATTGAACTGACTATAGCTGAACTTGTAAATGTTTTTTTGTTTTTTTTACTTAAGTTCAAACTTTAAGATGGAAATTATTCACTGACTCTAGGACGTTATTCGTAAAAATATATAAACTAAAAATCTAAAATTTAATCGCACTATTAGCTTATCTATATTTTAAACTTGGCTTACGAAATTGAAATTAAGACACATGATATGCAACGGTGAACCTTATTCTCGTAAATATGTTCATATTCAACTAATGTAATTCTATAAACTTTCATATTGAAATATTATTGAAATACGTTTTCATAAAGTAGTACATGAACAAACTATTACAAATTAAATACGCATGATTTACTTACGCCATATCAAGTCGTCACATTTAAACGACAAAACAAGTTAGATAATCCCGTGTTTTTCTAAGAGTTATCGTTATAACATTTGGAATAGTCTTCCTTTTTTGTGTTTTAATATGCTAATCATCTTTCGTACAGTTTCACGAATTTCTTACCATTGAATGTAAAATTAAATCACTAACTCAAGAGAATAAATCACTTTCGATTCAAAATCAAGTAAAGTATAATTAGTAATGGCTAGCATTGTACCATGTTATGGTCAAAATATTGTATACTTGAAATTAAAATTGCTATGTCGAATATATGACTATTTACGCTTAATATTTTTTTATAAATTATTATTTATAATTTATTGTGTTATTTGATATATGTATATATATATATATATATATATATATATATGTATCCATATATATAAATATATAAATCAAATAAAGACGTGTTACATTTAACACTTTAAAGCTAAATAACAACGCGAATTTCTTTTTTTAAGCCCTTATTCTTCGTCATCAAGTTTAATGGAATAATTTTCAGTTAAGTCCACTTGATGTTTGCTGTGTTTTTTTCTGTAGCCAGATAATTACGCGTGGTCGCGAGTGATTTGAAAGTATCGTTGATTTTATATGCCGGGCCTTTCGGCTTCTGTAGCAATAAAACTTTAACAAATACAATGTGATGTTAGGCTGTGTGATGTGTTTAATTGGCCTACCTCGCCTGTTCGTTCGTTCATCGGATTATTTCGATTATCGATCCTTATCACAGACATTCCGATACAAAACCTATCTAAATACACCAACAAGCACAGAAATTACTTTCGAAATAAATTTTATAAAAAATATGTCCTTCCATTTTCTAGTTAATAGGGAAAGAAATGCATACTCATACAGACACACACATAGTAAGATCTATTCAGATCGCTCCTTTCTTGAATAAAGGATAGCGAGTGAGGAAGGTAGTCTGTGCACCTGCTTGATATGCCGTTTAGTTTGTTGTAATCTGTTTATCTTTTACGTGAAACATTGTTTTAGTAAGTTATTGATTTTGAATTGCTTTCCGTTTGAGTCCATTGCCTCATACTACTATCGTTGTGAACACATGTCTCTTATTTGATTTTCATTCAACGCTTTTAATTCATAAACACATCCAGACTATATAAATATATATATATATATATATATATTCATATATATGTATTCGTATATATATATATATATATATATATACATATATATATGCATATATATATATATGTCCCTATCAATTTCTCTTCATAGTTTTAATATGACCGAATGATCAACTGCAAAGTTATTTCTATAATAAACACTCCCAAGTTCACAATGAATTATAAAGTACCGTTAAACTTAAAACCGTGTGATAGGGCTTAATTGTAAAAAAATAGATATTAATTGGCTTAATAAGTTCCAAATAGATTGCCCCTATTGTTTGCAAAATATAAGAACTATTTACAAAATGTGACTGTGTTAACAAATTAGGAAAACACACGTGCTACGACATATGCAAAAAAAAACAACAAACACGGCAGACATGTATTGCACAATAAAATCAATATGTAACTTTGTTATTATTTCTTCTCACTTGATGAACTCAGTTTACTAAATCTAAATCTCTTTTGGGAGTTAATGTGCCGAGGTACACACTTCATAGGAACACAACAATTGAATTGCATGTGGTACATTTTATTTCTCGTTTAGTACTTTCAACCGGACAATAAAATACATTGATCCGCATGACATCAGGTGATTCTTTATGTATTTAAAGGACAAGAAAACCCAATAACCTTTAAATAAAATAAATGCACAAAACAAGTCGATTATATCAGTTTGTTCTTATACTATAATTCAAATGCATTTTTCCAAGTTGTTGAGAAAATGACTTCAGAATGTCGTTTTACAAAGCATAATGATCGTACATTCAATTGTTCACAACCATTTGATGTTCAGTTTTCCCAACACGTATTTATTTGGTTCTTAAATGATATATATATATATATCGATATAAATATATAAATATATATATGTGTGTGTGTGCGTGTGTGTGTGCGTGTGTGTGCGTATGTGTGGAAATGTATGCGTGTTCTCGTTTGTATTATTATACAACATTACTATTTTTAAGCTACGGTTTTTTATTCGTCACTGTGCATTACAATTTGCTTGTCAGACAGAGAAACGATTCTAACTAAAGAGCATCCTTAGGGGAATCCAGCAAAATGCTTTAGGTATACATTGTGCCTAATAGAATTATCTCCCTCCACAATGTATATCGTTATGAAATTTTCTGGAAATTTCTTTTCGTTTTCGCCTTGTTAAAACATAAAGTTTTTATAGAGTTCGGCTTGATCTTGAGTTTTAAGGCGTGAAATACAAGAAAATTGTAAGAAAGCCGTTGATTGTAGGCTTACAACACAAAATTTCGACACAGTCGCTATATTAAAGCAAAATTCGAAAATTTTGGATGCCTTCTATATATATATATATATATATATATATATATATATATATATATATATATATATATATATATATATATATGTATATATATGTGTGTGTGTATATATATATATATTTATATGTATATAAAAATATAAAGGTGCATGAGTTAAATAATGTATGTTAAGTAACACTTTATTAAGAGTTAAATAATGTATGTTAAGAAACACTTTAATAAGAGTTAAAAACGAAGGAGCACAAATAGAGGTGAAAGTCCTTAATCAGCGGAGTTTCGAAGAAATACTTTCCTTCTTCTTAAAGCGGAGGTATTAACAACACGCATGAAGAAATTTTCCTTGTAAATTATTTAAAGAAAGTAAATATTGTAAGGATAATACTAGCGTGAAAAATAAAAAAAATAAAACAATTAAACAGATGGAGTGGGGTAAAAAGAAACCATGGTTTTACGTGAAATGATTTTCCATGGTTGTAAATTAGTTACACCAAGAGTATAATGAAAGTCTAATATATATATATATATATATATATATATATATATATATATATATATATATATATATATATATATATATATATATATCACTAGTCCGAAAATTAAAAAAAATAGCAACGAAATACACTTAAACACTGTGTTTATGTGTTAGAACTTCGTTTTGATTCTCAAGCTAAATAATGCAATAATTATAGATTTAATGTGACTTGCACAATATGTTTACAGTAAGAAATTAGGAATTGATGAAAGTGAGCTATTATTGGTTGCACTTAGTAGCAGATTAAAGTCGATATTTTTAAACGCTTGCTTTAAGTTAAGCTTCACATAACAAGGCAATTACGGCGAAAGGGAAAAAGGAGCCACGTGCACTGACTTGCAGCGCAGGTTTCGCTCTTATGTATTGTCTTTTTTAATACATTCTAACAGCCATGTGACTCTTAAAATTGTCTATTGGCGATTCATCAATCAACAGATACAAACAATAACATGGACATTTGGTGATTATAAAATTATCACAACTTTCAGTACTGTAGTTCAAATACACTTTCGAGCATATGTTTTTTTTTACACAGTGATCACCACTTATCAAGGCCCGGAAGCCACTCAGGGATAAGGGTTATTGCAAGTACATTACGTTAGTGTGGAGGTTTGATGAAGTGTTTAATTAAGGGGGCGGTTCATTAGGAATTTGTTAACGTTGGACTTGAAGACATCCAAGTTGTAGTCCGGTGGGAAGCAGGCAGAGGGACCAGAGTTCTACAGGCGTGTAGTTCTAAGAAAGAAGCTTTGTTCATAGAATCCGCGTTTTGATTTAGGCACAGATATAGAGTGGGGGAAATTTTTCACAGTGAATTAAGCTAGTCGGGTGTTTTTCGTGAAAGATTGGTTAGGGGGGGCCAGAGATTGGAGTTCAGACGAGCACCTGCCATGGAAATAACGATAAAACAATTTATTTTAATTTTTTTTTGTTTTAATCGTTTTCCCAATATTAATCGGCTGAAGAGCGCTTGATATTGAAAAACAAAACAGTTCCTTATTTTCAGGTTTAAAACTGACAGTACCGATGACTTCGCTTTTCTAAACTTCTAAAAATATATAAATATTACGGTCTCATTTTTAGTTTTTGATTTTACATATAATAGAGTACTTTTCTAGGTAGTTGCCTTAAAATATACGTAAGTACACAAACACACACACGAATATTCATATATATATATATATATATATATATATATATATATATATATATATATATATTAACTTTTTAAACACCTCTCCGATTATCTTTTTATTCCTATATTTATACAATCACATCCCTCTCTCTCTCTCTCTCTCTCTCTCTCTCTCTCTATATATATATATATATATATATATATATATATATATATATAATATCTTTAGTTAACATCAAATTTGTTAGTCTGAGTCGAAAGAAGGAACATTTATAGGATGTGTGTAAGAGTGAGCCAGAACATTACGGTGCTCTTTTATATATGACTCAAATGTTAGAATATGTACTGGTATCGAGTGGGAGCGGTCGGAGTACTTTATATTTAGATGAAAAATTGCAATTGCTTTCATTGTAGATGTAAGCGACAGTGACGATGTTTATTCTAAGATACTATCAAGGAATTTAATATAGCGAATAAATGTGAGTAAAGGAATCTTCAAAATGTACAAAGTATAGTGGCGGATAGTGTAGGCATAATATATTTATATGGGGCATGTGTTGGATCAAATCTAATGTACATTGGTCCAGAGGAGAATTTCTGCAATCAAATAATTATATAGAGAGAGTTTGTAAGCTGATTCTTTAAAAATTTTAGTGGATTATATATATTTTTCAATCACACATACACACACATACACACACATATATGATGTATATATGCACACTCTCTCTCTTTCTCTCTCTCTCTCTCTCTCTCTCTCTATATATATATATATATATATATATATATATATATATATAGAGAGAGAGAGAGAGAGAGAGAGAGAGCCAGAGAGAGGCATAGATATATGTATATGTATTCATTTAAGACATCAGTGCCGTCGGTGTAAAAATATAATAAAGAGGAACTGTTTTATTTCCCAATATTAATCGGCTGAAAAGCGCTCGATATTGGAAAAGAAAACAGTTCCTTATTATCAGGTTTAAAACTGACAGTACCGATGACTTCGCTTTTCTAAACTTCTAAAAATATATAAATATTACGGTCTCATTTTTATTTTTTTGATTTTCCATATAATAGAGTACCTTTCTGGATGGTTTCCTTAAATTATACGTAAGTACACAAACACACACACACACACGAATATTCATATATATATATATATATATATATATATATATGTATATATATAGTATATTTTTCAACACCTCTCCGATTATCTTTCTATTCCTATCTTTCTACAATCACATCCCTCTCTAAATATATATATATATATATATTTATATATATATATATATATATATGTATATATATATATACATATATATATATATATATGTATACGTTTTATTTTTTATTGCCATTTTATCTGGTAAGTTACATATGTTTCGGTTGGCGGACCATATTTACGATCCAGCAGTCTCGTCAGACTTTACAGAAATGGATATTATTATATGGAAGAAGTATCTTTATAGAAATACGATATTAAAAACATACGAGAGAAAAAAAGAGGAAAAAAGAAAGAGGTGAAGAGAAAATAAACGTCGACAGGAGATCAACAATAATTAAGTTTTGAAGTTTTAAATACATTAGATTTTAGTGTGCATAGGGGGGTTAGTAAATTCCGCTAGGCGTTGGTGAAGGTATAGCGATATAGGAGGGGTGAGTGGGAGATAAAAGGGATGGGTAAGAGGAGGAAGCGGGAGGAATTTCAATTTTGGGTTTTTAGATTTGGCTGTGTTTAGTAAAATTGTTTAGCTATACACTGTAGTATATGGATTGATGGGAGCGAGAGAGAGAGTCAGAGTGAGAGAGAAAGGCTTAGTGACCGTGTCATATGCGTTTGGCAGCGTTTTATTTTAGATCGCTCGCATCTACTACACACACACACACACACACACACACATATATATATATATATATATATATATATATATATATATATATATGTAAACCCATTTACACAAATATGTATATATATATGTATATATGTATATATATATATATATATATATATATATATATATATATATATATATATATATATATATATATATATATGGGTGTGTTTCTATAACTGTATAATATTTTTTTATTAAAGTTGTAGTCAAATATTTTTTTTTGTTTACACATTTAAGGAAGGAGTACCGTAAATTTCCGTATTAAGTGCACTAGGTTTGTGCAAAAATAGTGTTGCTTTTTGACGGTCAACTATATATTAAAAAAAACAACATTATTTTTGCACTTACCTAATAAATAGAAGTTATATTTCTTTAAATTGATTACACACTTCATAAATATTTTCTCATATGTTTCTTTGAAAATTATAATAAAATTGATTGGTGTTTGTTTCACAGGGGAAGCACAATTGATTTTGTAATCGTCGGCGAATACGATCGGTAGGAATTGGTTTATTAGTTGACAGGACATTACCTTCTATTCGTAGCATGATATTTATTCTGCAACGTGTCAAATACCTTGGATATATTGGGAACTATTTCTCTAGATTAGAACCCTCTCTCGATAAATTCATCGATCATTTGTGATGTTACAGTTAGCTCATCTGATATATATATCGCAGGGAGAAACCATTTCAAATACTGTACAGTGTACCTAAGCATTTCAAAGCATTTATCCAAAAGGCGACGTTTAAATAGCTTTGCAAGTATAGGAGAAGAAAATACTGTGTGTTTTTTTTGCGCTGTGATTGAAATGTTTGGCTGGAATTCTAGCCTCTATTAAATTGAAATCACTTTACCTGAAACATATCTACTCGTCTTATATGTACATAGCTATCGCCTTGCATTGAACACCTTAGGATCTGATAGATACACGCCAATGTCACATTGGATGCTACAGAAGAAGGGTGCACAGGAGCCTGAACTCTTCTTAAAATTTCGGCTTAGAAAGAGCAGCCTTATATTTGAAGAACAGAGACAAGCATTAAACCAATTACGTCATTGTCAACACACTGTAGCGTCAAAAAGTAATGGGTATATTGGGGGAAATCAAATGGATAAGCTGTTTGTGAATTCACGAATGTATCTCTAAAAGTTCAGAGATGTGTAGTCATATAAAAATACGTAAATATTTTGTAGATAGAAATTGTTGTAATAATTGGGGACCTCTTGATAAAGAATATGCATATTGTGTTAATGTTATTAAAATAAGACACTTTTAAGGGGTATAAAGCACGTGGATTCCCCTAGATACCTTAGCTTAGGAGAAATAGAGATGTATGACTACTTCTATTTTTTCCCAAAAATATCATGAGTGTTATTTAAAAATCATAAGATTAGGGTATTTTTTGCGTTTTAACTTTTTTTTATTTGCTTATCGTAAACTTAAGAGTGATATGAGATATTATGAAACACTTCACGTGTCTTCCCGATAACAATGCATTTTTTAAAAAGTTTTTTGTAGAATCTGAAACGTTGCTTTCGGAAGGAAACAGAATGATATCGACCGACATGCACACAGGTATTGAGTTATAAACATGCACACAGGTATTTAGTTATAAACATGCACACAGGTATTGAGTTATACACATGAACACAGGTATTGAATTATACACATGCACACAGGTATTGAGTTATACACATGCATACAGACGCAAACACGTGAAAGAAAATGTTGTAGTTCGCTTGTGTAATTGTGAGTTGCGCGGAAGGAGTTGTGTTTTAAAGCTACACGATGTAGTCTTGAATGGATACACCATTGGATACGAGACGGGGTGTTGATATTGAACGATTTAATAGCCTTAAATAATAGATTCTATATTAACTAACGTGATATGTTGAACAAAGATAATGCGTTATTTTTTAGGCATGACTGAGTTTCAGAAAGCAGAAATACGTGTAAAACGACTCGGTGGCGATGTGTTTATACTCAGAAATTATATATATATATATATATATATATATATATATATATATATACATATATATATGTATATATATATATATATATATATATATATATATATATATATATATATATTGGAAGCAAGTCATTATTTAGAAACCTGTGATTGAACACGACAGATTTATTCATTTTTTCGATATTTCTGGGTATCTTTTCCATTTGCCGAGCGGTCTTTTTTTAATTTTGCCAGACATATTATACAAATGGCCCCCAAAGTTGTTGTTCGGTCATATTTTTTCGACCACGTTCCATCAGTGCATCCGATTATCGTCAAGAGAAATTGTTATATCTTTCTTTCCTTTTCTTTTCCTTTAAGGTTTGGTGTATTTATAATTTGTTAATGTCTATAAAGGTGGGTGCAGGAGGATTGAGGGCGAAGTATTTCTATTTTATTTTATTTTTATTTCGATTTTCCTATTTATTAATTTATTTTCATGTTATTTATAAAATACTCTAAGTATATTTGTCTCGGTGTTAAATGAGATCCCGTTTAAAAAGAGGTTGTAGTTTTTTGATAAGAATGTCTTCTAGTCATTTTAGTCGTGGTGTACAGTTGTTAAGATATCGAAGTAAAGGATTTTTAGTTAAGAGATTTCAAATGTCGGACGAATGTAGTTTTTTTTTTATCGTACGGTGTCAGTTACTGTTTTATAACGTTATTGTAAGCTAAATGTTAGGTTAGTCGCCGAGAGGGTATTGCTGTGTGGCCTATGTATGAGTTATAGGAGTTTTAAGAGTGGGGTCGGACACATTCTTCGAGGGGGCAAATAAATTCATACATTACATTAGTTTGGTTTAGTCTAGTGTAATTATTGTACTATTTTTAATTATTGAATTGGAAGTTTTAAATTAAGAATCATATATGATTAGTTTCATCTTTGTGTTTGTGTCGGTGGGTATGGTGTATCTTTTAATAAAGTTTGCTATTTTTTTCGTCTGTTTTGCAATTCGTGTGTAATTGTTTTTTATTGTATACTTTGATGCTCTCTTTTTTGTTGGGGTTAGGATTAATTTTTCATTGTGGAGTGAGTTTAGATAGAGTTTTATGTTCATCGACGATTTCATCGGGAAAGTTATTGTTTATTAGGGTTTCTTTTGTATTTGTTAGTTCTTTGTAAAATATTTGTTGGGCTGATCCTATTTTGTATGAGCGGCGGATCAATTTTTTATGAGGGCAGTTTTATATTTTTCTGGGCTTCATAATTGTAATTTAAGAGTATTGCATTATTGTTTGTAGATTTTTCGTGTATTGAAGTTGTATGTTTAGTGGGGTTGTTTGAATCAACTAATAATCGAGAATTTATATTTTATCATTTATGTTTGGTTCAGAGGTGAATTATAGGACGGAGTGTTCTTCTAGGTTTAGTTTGATTTTTTTTAATGTATTGTACTGATTCCGCAGCAATGAATATGTCGTCCACATAGCGGGCATAGATAGTGTTTATTATCATTTGAATTATCCGAAATTAAAAAGTCCGCTCAGCAAATGGAATATATATATATATATATATATATATATATATATATATATATATATATATATATATATATATATATGGGTACTGATAAAAAACTGTAAACCACACAGATACCAACATATAACTTTTCCTAATTCCTACAATTCTCCTTTTGCGACAGTTCTAAGAACAAAAGTTTTTCAATTATTAAAATTCATCTCAGACTCACCTGCATTATTTTCTTAATAATATCTGCATGTTTTTAACGTTGTCTTCCTTTTGTTTGCTTGTCAATTAAATTCTTCAATAACGAAAGCAAGATAATATCTCATTTGCTTAGATTTGTTTTATAGAAACACCCAATAACATTAACAATAGCATGACGTCAACTCTAATATCCGTTCTCATTATTTTTGTTCATCAATTCTCAAGTGCGTTTTATTTCTTGCAGAACAAGCAAAATAATTATTCACTCGAATCCTTGCCGGAAGAATAACAATTATTCTTGATTGCACACAGCATTCAAGAGTAAGGAGTTATAATTGAGCTAGATATAATATACTGCAACCTTTTGGCATGGCAAGTCACTTTTATACGAAATGCGTAGTAGCGATAAATATGAAGAGTAAAACTTACTTAAAATAACAGTGCTTACTATTAACGTATATGATTTGATGATAGTTTAGAAAAGGTGACCCTATTCAATTTACATAATAAACAAATAAATAAAGTATCGTGTTTGTTCGCTTTTTCTGATTTTGATACAGTTCCAAGTCCGATAAGTAAGTATTTGATGTATAACTTTCATGGCTACACAGGATAACCAATTTCCGAACCCGACTTATTTGAATGTTGTGGCTATGTATGTTTACGTTTATTTCATACAAAAAAATCATAACAAGGGAATGGGAGCTAATGTGTTTTATAAAATTGTTTGCTTAGATTATATATTTTGTCAACTTTTTACTGGACAACTAGAAGTTGATAAGGGAATAGAAAAATGTGCATTAATATAGGAATATAGAGACAGCAGATTGATAAGACAGGGCGTGTTCGACATGAATGTTTCTCTTTTGAGTACAGTAGAGCGTTGGTATTGAGTTTGCATTTTAAACTTAATTTCAAGCTATTATATGAAATCAACTTTATAAATTCTCTATAGTACAATGTAGACTGCCATATATATTTCAGACAACGACACTGCAACGAAGCATGTAAAGCTCCCGCCCGATGCCCCGCGGTGGACCCCTCACTATAACCGGTGACCAATCGATTTGATTGTAAATGGCGATTTCACCCACGTCGGTGACAACGGAAGTACTCGAAGTGTTAAATATTTGTTGATATTCATTCAATCTCGGGCAACGCTTATTTGTATGTATGTTACTGTTTTGAACATAATCCATATTAACGCAATAAATAAAATATATCCATGTGATTACGAACGTGTGTACATGTTTTATAGCTACACTGACTTTACAGTATTAACATTTTGATTATTTACGACCATTATTCGTGACCAGGAAAGTTTTATTTACACCGTTCATCGGAAGCTGATAGATTTCTTCCCAGAATTAATTTTGTAAAAGTGCAGTTTAGAAATCTTTGACCCACAAATTTGATCTAATCACATGTTTAGCTTTCTGATTAAATATTTAGCGATACACATGTAGATTTTAATAATATTTTTTTTGCCTTCAAATTGAACCTAACTTTTAAAAATCACAAATACGAGTAAGATTCGATAAATATCAAATATGACACGATACAAATCCACATCTACTAATAGGCTTAATATTCCGACGAGTTTATCTTCAGAAATGTGCTCACATATGCTATAATGAGTAAGACATTTTTACTCTTATACCATTTAAAAATTTTCAGTATCTTTTTTCAAATATGTGTGCTTTTAAAGTCTATCCTTCTTTCAATATTTATTCTGTATAATTCGACGTAAAAATCTCCAACAGTTTTTTACGCAGTCCATAAATCTGTTGTTGATGAGATGTTTGGACATTTCAGCCATTCAACAAAACACGCATGAGTGACACGAAAACTATTATATGGGCTCGGATGTTGGTTTCTTTGAGCATTAGATTGTCTGTTTGTGTGTTCGCATAACTATAAACTTTCGCCAACCACATCGGAAAAAGTCAAACCGGTACCATCTCAAAGTACCATCCCTTGGACACATATGTAATATTTAAAAAATCAACACAAAACACAACACAATTCTAAAAAATAACGGTAGAACAAGAAAAATGCAATCCTGTTCATTACTCTTGCTGGACACAGAGATTAATATTAAGGTTTGCTCTTCTAAATTGTTTTCATGCAGGCTCTCCTGCTATATTTGTGTGTTGTTTCATTGCTTTTTATCCTCGCATTTTTTAATTAGATACATGAGCATTGCCTGTTGTTGTGCAACAACACGCTGTGTATGACATCACACGAGCGTATATGAATATATATATATATATATATGAATATATATATACATATATATATATAATAGTTAATTTACTAAATTACAATTAATATACGAAAGTCTAAATTTATGCGCAAACTTTAAGTATTTACTTCAAAAGAGATCAATACGTAGGTAGAGCTAGTTAATAAGTTATAAAATATATATGGCGATTAAGCAACACTGATTATTCCGCGTTTCATCTACTTTAGTACTCTTCAGGCTTATGCGCGAATGTGGTGGTTAACCCTTTATAAATGCGAAAACAGTAGACCTTTTGATAAACTTTGAAAACGATCTTTTAAACGTAATTAACAACTTACAATTCGACACTCAACCTCACAATTTCCAAATGTAACTACACAAAATCGTTAGAGACATAAACACATTTAATTAAATTTTTGTAAAAGCAGATGAAATTAGAAACTTTTATAAAATTGATAAACAAGAATATAACAAAATAATCACATAAAACATTACGCAAAAACTATAAATAAAAACTAGATACAGACGAATGCATAGATATAATAAATACTGAAAGTAAACAAATTACCGATAAATTAAAAATTACCGCTAAAGTTCCAAATTGAAACGTAGAGAGGAATACATTCTGCTTAAAGACCACAAATAGGGCTTTAATATTAATCGCAGCACCCGCTTGATAAACTCAACTAAACCAGAAATAGGTAGAATAAGGAAAACAATACTTTCTAGAGTAAACGAACAAATCAAACAGAACCTAGATAAACCTGTGGGCAAATACTGTCGAAGCATTAACCTGGTTTTAAAATATAAAAAACAAAGATAAATGTACGTTTATACAGTTTGACATCATAGACTTCTATCACTCGATATCCGAATAACTATTTAACATTGCCCTAGTATTTGGCGGTGCCGGTGCACACACTGATATATCCTCGGAAGGAATCATCATAATAAAAAAATGTAGAAAATTAGTTCTAATAAATAACAATAACCAATGGATAAAAACTAAAATGGCAAATTCGTTTGATTTGGCGATGGGTGCCAAAGATTCAACGGAGGCATCAGATGTTGTACGATTATTCACTCTATATAACATCACAACCATATTTTATACTACGGATATCGGCCTATATAAATGTGATTGACTAGCTATAATAAAAGACCCCAACAATATTTTATAACTTACTATAAATGTATATATATATATATATATATATATATATATATATATATATATATATATATATATATATATTTAATGATGTGTATATATATATGTATTAAACATCATATTATATATATATATATATATATATATATATATATATACATAATATGAGCAAACAGTTAATAAAATATGTTAAAAACACTTTGAAATGAGTTAAAAACATATTTAAACTGAAAAGGAAACACTAGATTAATGGATAGTCCTTAATTCGCGGAGTTTCGAAGAAATACTCTCCTTCTCATCAGAGGGTAGGAATTAGCAAAATGCGGGATCGGATTTTGCATGCAGAAGTATTTGATGAAATAACAAGTAAGTAAAAGATCTTACTTAAAAACAAAATAAGTTAAGCAGAAGGAGTATGGTAAATAAAAAGGTGATTACACATGAATGCATAGTCTGGTGGAAGATAAAACATCCAGTGACGGTAAAATCCAAATGTAAAACTTCAAGAAAGTTAAAAGAATGTCCATCTCTCTCTCTCTCTCTCTCTCTCTCTATATATATATATATATATATATATATATATGTATATATATATGTATATATATATATTACATATCAAGCTATATAGTAAATGTGATACCTATGAATATGTAATGGAAACAAAAACTTTCATTGCAATCATGTATATGGAAAATATTAAACCATTTTAGTAATAACGTATATATATATATATACATATATATATGCATATATATGTGTATATATGTATGTGTATATAATATATAACCACTCGATATATAAGTCGTATATATATACATATGTATATTTACAATAGTAAATTTGCGCATATCCTCACAAATGCAGGAATATGTGTGCATAAATGTGTATACATGTATATATCTATATGTGTGTTATATATGATATATATATATATATGATTATATGTATGTATATGATATACATATACCGATATATATTGAAACATATGTATGTACATGTATATATATATATATATATTTCTATGTTTATACTTATATACATATATACATATATATACATGTGGTTATTTATATGCACTGATGCGTATATATTTTATTGTATATACGAATATATATATATGTATATATATGTGTGTGTATACATACTCTGTATATTGCTATAGTTATGCATACGTATGTACGTATATATATATATATATATATATATATATATATATATATATATACTAGCAAAAATACCCGTCGTTGACTGGGTTCAAAAACAGCCTACAGAAAATGGACTCTGATTTATGAAAGCATGATAGGTTATGGAAAGGAAAGGTTGTAAAGAGATAGCTTCCAATTTGAGGATATCAAATCCAAAGCAAAATATGATGAAAGTAAAAATAAAATAGATAACACCCATAATTTATTATACCATACCTTTTCACACTGAAACACTTATCCCAATATTCTGTGGATCTATATTTAAAAACTTGTTAAACTTTGTGACATATTTCCATTCTATGGAGGTCAGGTGCGAACGAACACCCTATAATTTTTTAATACCATTTTTTTTTTCAAACTGAAACATAATTATCAAAGTATACTTACGCAGATAAATATGACAAGTCTTTATTAAAGTTTGTGCCTATTTCCATTCTATGGGGGCCAGGCGCGAACGCAGACCCCCCAATTTTATTATACCATCCCTATTTAAGTAAAAACATACTTATCAAATATTCTTCAGTACATCAAAAACACTTGTAAACTTGTTATTTTAATTTTTAAATCTTTTATTTCCATACTTTTGGACCAGGCGCGAACGCAGGCCCCAAAATTTTAATGAACCACCGTTCTGCCAGATTAAACATAACCATTTCTGTGTTTCGATACATCTTCTATCATTATATGCAATCATTTTTTTTTATTTTAAATAGTCAACCATATTGGAGCCTATTCGCGACCAGACACACACACACACACACACACACATTCAGCTTTATATTATATATATATATATATATATATATATATATATATATACATATATAAAGCTTGTACATGTACATATATGCATATATGTATTAATATGTCTGTAATGTATATATATCTATATATATATATATATATATATATATATTTGCATACGTATTCATATATGTGTACATATATGTATATATATACATAGTATTTGATACACTATGTATATAAACGTAGTCATTATTGAAAATCAGTCGTAGACGCATAGACGTGTGTAATATATGTCATATAAATATCACTGGAATGTCGAACAATGGTTTTACAAATGCGTTGGAGAGCATTTTTGCACCGCAAATGCTGAGGATCTACTACAATCTTTCGAAATATAAAAAAAACTATTATTAAAAGATGAAAGGCAAAATGTTAATAATAAATATATCTATCACAATTCCAGTAACAGGAAAAGGCAGCGAATAGCAAATAAACAAAACCATTACAAATATTATTAGTAAAAACACCATTTTTGATTGCCGTGAAAAGAAATGCCGAAGCATGCACAACACTTAGTATTTAGGCCAAAAATAAAAACGGCAAGAGAAAAAATATAAACGAGCAAGTGAAACATAAAAAACAGCTGTTATAAAATGCGAAACGAATAAAGAAAAACAAGCGAGTACTTTATATACACCATAATCCTGTAATTTGTTACCGTGATAAATTCCTAAAATACAATCGGCAATAAATATCCGAACAATTAAAAAAGTGTACAAAAGATAGTATTATTAAAGCTCAACGTACGGCAGAACTTATGAAGCTGTAAAGATAAACAATAAATAAGAAGAGAAGAAGAAGAAAAAAGAAGAACATAAATATTATTGCCATCGGGAGGGAAAGCCTTCATGAAATGAATGTCGGGTACCCAGTATCCTAGTTTAACACCGCCAGATGCTTTTGCAACAGTCGACTCTTTTCAAAGGAAATAAGTCAAACACATGCAATCAATTCCATTATTATGAATAGAACGTGAACTGGGCACGAATGCTGTAATTGTCTAATTGCACGTACAAGGTTTTCTGATCTTACGGTGCAACTAAAACGTCACAATATGCGTGTTTGTTGATAATGGAGAACTGTGCCGTTTAATTAAAATAGTGTCGAATTACAAATACAGAAATAAAAACTATAAAAAACATATATTTCTTACAATATGACAGTTATATATAACACTAAATATGAATTTAAAATAAATCAATGAACAGAGTAGTAACATTGCAACAATGTTAAAAACAATACACAGTATTAACTGTCTGATTCGTGTACTTTTTATTTTTACCAAGATTTTTATTATTATACTTATCCATATTGGCCAGATTATCCTACTTCTGGTTGCATGTTTTGTAGGTCTTTCCTGTTTTCTCAATGTCAACAACATTGGATTTATATTAGATATGATAATAATTATAATAAAATCAATATTACACGTGTAAATTGTGAAAAAATATGCATCATAGCAGAATGGTCATACTGTTCACCCAATCATACGTAATGGATGCTTTTAAGTATATGAGTTTAATTATAATTACAACGGTATGTATTTCTTAGCATTGCAATCTGTTTCAGATTACCTTTATTAGTTTTGCATTATAAGGGCATTAATTAGGTTGCATCGATTAAACCCAAACAATTTTTATTAAAAATTAACTGCTTAGATTTACATGAATATCGTGATACTAAAATACGAAAAACTTTTTGATTGGTTAAGGCCTCTGATATTCTTTCATAAAGACAAGGAACATCGGGAATAATTAATTGTGCCAGTATGTGCTGAAAACGTATATAATATTCGCACAACTGGTAATTTAGAAAGCATATATAGTATTATCTAGGCACGATTATTTCATTATAACATACAATTAGACATAGAAACATGAGTTAATTTACAACTTGGCTAATACTCAAACTTTTCCAAATAAAGTATAGCAAATGAGTGACTAGTAATCGGTTTAATATCAATACTAATGTGACTCAATAATTATATATGTCTTGTTGCCGATCATAATTCAATTAAACATATGATTCTATGGGAAAGCTGTTTATCCTCGATGGCATGTAATATACTGAACTGTGAAGTATGTACTGCCTCATAATACTGTTGTGTGATGAATTATTTGTGATTTCTGTTGAATACGGTGATTTTATACAAACGCCAAGTTTATATATTTCTATTTATTTAAAGGATACAAGCACAGGATAAAGATTGCTGTAAGTCTACCTAGATGGTTTACATTTTAATCGATCAAAAGAAAGTTTGTAACAACTTTTCTGAACCGTGCTTGTCTATGTTGCGTGATGTATATATATATATATATATATATATATATATATATATATATATATATATATATATATATATATATATATATATATATATATACACGTTTTATGTTCCGTGGTCGTCTGAATTTATATGCTTGTGTGTGTGCGTGTGTGTATGTGTGTGTGTGTGCTGTCCGAGATACCCTATGTTCACTGGTCAATTTATCTTCTTGTAAGAGGGCTTGAACCTGTTGGATGAAGGATATTCACTCCAAGACGATAGTTGCTTTTAGTTTTTATTTCACTTTCCCAGATGTCGATGCAGATGAACTTGGAAAGCGAGTTCTTTTCTTGTGGTCTTTAACAGTTTTCCTTGACAGACAGGTCACCTCCCTCCCAAGGGGTGAGGGGAAAATCATTAACCCAACTGCTGTTCACCATGTCAAATTTTCAACACTAAATCATCTCCATCTAACCTGATCCACGTGACCCACACTTATCTGTGATCTAGCTTTGTTATACTTTGACAGGTGTTATGAAAACATCATCATATCTATCTGTTGTCTACCTCTCTAATAAGATAGATAGATGGATCAAGATGGATACATAGCGATATCGATAGATAGATAAGTAGCTACAAAGTTTGATAGATAATTTATTGTCTTCTATTAATATTCCATAACACTTGTTCAGATGATCAACCCCAATGCTATGAAAAAAAATCAGGTGTTCATGAGTACAGACCTCGGAAACAGATCGTAAAGCAACTTAGAGAACACACGAAAAAAGAATGATTTTTTTTTAAAACAGCATACTAAAGAGTGCCCAATTTTATTTAAAAATTAGTAGAGAAAATGTGTTGATTTAAAGAAGCAAAATGTATGTTAAACGAGTTTTAAAAATGAGAAGTGAACAGTTTGAAATGTTTAATTAGAGATAAAAAGAAAAGGAAAAAGAAATGATGCACAAATAAAGAAAAAGTGTAAGAAAGAAAAAAAAAGAAAACACAAATACGAATGGATGAAAACACGAGAATGAGTCTCTTATATGCCAACTGTTAAAAAATTATCGACACCCATGTACATACACAGACAAAATGTATTTGGTTAATTTTCAAATTGTTTAAAAGTCACATCTTTTTACATGTGCCAATCTTATTTGAGAAAAAGAAATGGAATAGTATATTCCCGTGTTAAAATATTAAGACATTATTCCGTTTTGTTATTGTTTTGTTTGCGCGTTTTTTTAATTCAATTTACTAATAAAATTACTTTTGTTTGTCCAAAAAATAACTTGATTTATTGAAATTATCTTTTTCTTGGGTGTTTGGTTTAAAAAAAATGTGTTCTGAATTTGTTTGTGACATTGAAGTTTTTCCTTGTTGAAATTTTCACCTTTGGTTTTTAGTGTTTTGTGAGCAAAAAAAAAAAACGACAGATAATGAAACGTTGTTGTACAGTGGAGCTTTTCGGTTTTTAACAGAACTGATGGTTTATAGATGTTTAATTAAGTATTAGTGATTTATAAATGTTTTTCGGATATTAAAACAATTAAATACAGTTAACGTATATACTTCCAGTGTTTTATTTTGTTGTTCTGTAGCGTCATATACGAATTTTTTTGTATCTGTACATATAAAACAGGAAATGATTTATTTATATTTGTTTGTATAGCATGTGATTTAATACAGGTTTTTACTAAAATACATAGTAACAATAAGTGTAATGTATGCAAATGTATTTCAATATTCCAAATGTAATTTTGTGATGTTTTTATTTTCTGCATTTATTTAGTTAAGCTGCACGTAATATACCTGTTTAAAAAGAAGCAGATAATTAGTAAAGTAAAATAACTTTAGGGTCAGCATAAACTAATGAAATTTACGGAAGCGGTTATTTATTTTAGTGTTTTCGGAAATGGTACGCCTAAATATAATTTCTTTAGATACTGTTTTCGATGTCGAGTAGTATCGCCGGAAATGTCACAATGGAAAGTGCTCTCGAATAAAATACATACTCGTTTTTTTTCCCTCGCGTGCTATGCGTCTTAAATCGATTAAACACGGTTACTGACCCCGATCTAATATGTATGGTCGACATAGCGGTTAAACTGCGGACGGTTTCTATGAGTGACGAGCCAGCTGCGATTAGGAATTTTGGGAGGAAGCTTTGTTCTCCAACACAAACGTCGGCAGCCATAATGACAGTGGAGGTGTCGCAAATAACCCAGGGTCGTATAAGGGATATGAAATAAAAAGGCTGCAATATGTAACAATCCAATAAGATGCATTTATCCCAAACGGAAATTATAGTATAGAAGATGCCATATCAAATGATATTTTGATAGACAATAGAAGGTAGCGTAGTAATTTGGGAGACCTAACCAGTAGATAGTGGGTACTCTGTTTGATCTTAAAACATAGGGCATAAAGTGATCGAAAATTCGACTAGAATAAATGTCGAAATAACTAGGGACAGATGTTTAGTAGCACCTATGATAAAAGAGGGGCAGGGGGACAATAGACATAAATTCACCAAACTAAGGACAAAACGATTGCTGGATAGAATCATCCCATGCCAGTCGTAATAAGAATAACCCAGGTCAAAAAGAGAACTGTTATTATACCAGAAAAGACATCCGGTGTAAAAAAATGAATAAGGAGTCCGTGGGGAAAACAAACAAGAAAAATCATAACGAGGCTTTTGACTTTTATCTTTGACTCAATGAAGTATGGTAAATCTAGGAACCTATAGAGCGAAAGCTAACGAGTATAAAGTAAATTTGCTTAGGAAAATGTACGCACAGTTTTTAAAAATATACTTACTTTTTTACATTTTTTTTTTCAAAAATGCTTACTTTTTTACAACAGTTTTAAGACATACTTACTATTTTTACAAAAGTTTTTAAAATATACTTAATATTTTTACAAAAGTTTTTAAAAATATACTTACTATTTTTACAAAAGTTTTTAAAAATATACTTACTATTTTTACAAAAGTTTTTAAAAATATACTTACTATTTTTACAAAAGTTTTTAAAAATATACTTACTATTTTTACAAAAGTTTTTAAAAATATACTTACTTTTTTTACAAAAGTTTTTAAAAATATACTTACTTTTTTTGCAAAAGTTTCTAAAAATATACTTACAATTTTTACAAAAAATGTTTAAAATATGCTTACTTTTTTTACAAAAGTTTTTAAAAATATACTTACGATTTTTACAAAAGTTTTTTTTAAAATATACTTACTTTTTTTACAAAAGTTTTTAAAAATATACTTACATTTTTTGGAGAAGTTTTTCAAAATATACTTACTTTTTTCCAAAACTGGGACGAAGAAAGGTTGGACATTCGCCGGCTAATGAGCATAAACTTATTTACGCTTAGATTTTTTTAAAATGTTTTAAAAATGGTAGAAAGGTAAAACACAAAAAGTGATTGAAAGAAGAAGAAAGATAATTGAGTCTGACGTATAATGATGCAGAGGTCAATTAAGATTGCCTAGTATTAGGGTAGAGCTTGGAACACCTACGACTCGAGAATGAGTAGGGAAAATACAATCAACGGACACTGATGGCTCCAAGAAAAAGCGATAAAATATGGCGATAGTCTACGAGCATTTGTGCAATTTTCCAATCGGAAAAAAATATGTAATAAAGTTACTGAAAATAAAACCCATGATTTGTTGATTTACTGAATGTTTTGCATCGTTCTATCAAACAAGATCAGAAATAGAACAACTGCCTTGACTTTAAACATTCTGTGTTCGTCCCTTTGTGTTTTACATGTTATATCCCGTTGTTTACATATGTATGTTAATATATCTACACCATAAACAGTGTTAAACACGAATCAATTAGACGAGAATACAACTGTAATATATACGAATTTGACAGGTATTCACTTAGTTATATACACTCCGCATACACGCTTTAAATACGTAGAACATATACCACAATTAGAGAGAAAGGCACATTAAGACACGTGTATATATACGTATATATATATATTTTTTTTTTTTCTTGTACATATTTGTGAATTATTTCACGGATTTGGGCCTTAAGGATTATTTTGCACCATCTTCCAATTACCCGATTCCCTTGGATTTTACTTGTGCGAATGGAATTTAACTTTATTGGATTTGCATTTTTGGATTTCACTGTCATTGGATACTTCGCCTTTTACCAGACTATCCATTCACGTGAAATCACCTTTTTCTTCACACTAATCCCTCTGCTTCACTTTTTGTTATCAAGTAAGATCTTTGACTTATTGCAGTTACATCAAATACTTTTACAAGCAAAATCCGATCCCGCATTTTGCACAATCCTAATCTCTGATGAGAAGGAAAGTATTTCTTCGAAACTCGGCGGATTAAAATCTATTCACTTATTTAGTGTTTCCTTTTCAAATTAAATATGTTTTAACTCTTTTTCAAAGTGTTTTACATGTTTTATTAACTATTTGCTCTTATATATATATATATATATATATATATATATATATATATATATATATATATATATATATATAAGAGCATGCCAAAAGATACACTGACTCAAATTGAAACATATTTTATAATGGAGATAAAAGAGGAATATCTTCCTTACACACGATTAAAATTCTAGTTTTATTTTAATGTATTTAACTGTTTCCACCCTATTTTTACTGACAAGAAGACGTTGTTCTTAAATAACAAAACTTTGTCAAATTATTGTCAATATTTATTGTCAATTTAAATAAAATGATATGTCGTTTCTGAAACGATCATACAATCTAGTGGATGTTGTTTTTTTTTTTCATTTCGAAACTGATTTTTAATTCATAATTATGCATCGTTTTACTCAATATTAAAATAGATCTATTGTATCTATACCTATTGAGCTTATCATATATCTATAATATAAGAAGCTGCCTTTTCCTGTAATAGTATTAATACATTTTCTAGTGCATTAAAATAAACTCTGCTCTTTTGACTCCAGGTCTTATTTCCTATATAAAATAATACATATATATATATATATGTATATATATATATATATATAAATATATATATATATATATATATATATATATATATGATGGACTCTCCGTCAATTGTCGACGTATGAGACCCCGACAATTGACCTGAAGGTCAAGAACTCAGCGTGTCGACATTCACTTAGACGTATGTGGCACTTGAGTCCTGCTAGAGACTTGCAATGGCGACCGCAGTGGTGGCAGACATATAACTGCGAGAATTTAGCTCCACACTGCTCAGTATTATTTTTTTACTTGACTCTCGCTTCTTTTAGTATTTCGATGCAAAACGCTGAGAACTCCTTGATTTTTCTGTCACACATTTCTATCCACGTCCTTCTGTCTTTTGCAGTTAGCTCAATGTTGTTATATTCAATATTTAGAACCTGCAAATTAGACTTTATTTTGTCTTTGTAACGCAACCATAGGCGTCCCACATTTCGACGGCCTCTGTCTAATTGCTCACACAGGAGTTGCTTCGGTATTCTATCATCATCTATTCGCATCACATCACCCGCCCATCGAAGCTGCGACTGGATTAAGAAGCTTTCGATGTTGCTGATTTTACAAAGTGTGAATAATTTCGCATTTGATATTTTGTCTTTCAAAGTAAAACCGCAAATGGCACGCAGACATCTCTTATGGAAGACGTCAAGTTGCGAAATTTGTTTTCGGTACGGGGTCCACGTCTCCGAGGCCTACAAAAGTGTGGACAGTACCACAGCCTTATATACATGATTTTTTGTCTTCAGGCTTAAACCCCGAATATTCCATAATCTTGTGTGCAGCTTGCCAAAGGCGCTGCTTGCTCGGGAGATACGGTTGATAACTTCATGGTCAAGAGATGCATTTGAATCAACCACACTTCCCAAGTATGTAAACTTGTTAACATACTTCAGGTTTTTTCCCATCTACCTGAATCGACATCTGAGGAAAATTGTGCACGGTTTGTTTCTGTTTAACACCCTGTACTTGTTTTGGTGTAGGTGGTGGCTGGTAGATGATTTCCATTTTCTTTATACTGATTGTCAAGCCAAAGGCTTTACATGCAGTAGAAAACCAATTTACAAGATGTTGAGCCTCCTCCCGAGAAGTCGCGACAAGGGCAGCATCATCTGCAAACAGCAAATCTCTTATAATGGTTTTTCGGAGAAGTGTTTTCGCTTTGAAGCGTTGTTGATTAAAAATCCCACCATCTGTACGGAATTGGAAATGAACGCCAGTGTCAACATCTGCAAATGCATATTTCAGCATAACAAAGAAGTAAAGGGCGAATAGTACTGGAGCCATTACATAACCTTGTTTTATTCCATTGAAAGGCTCAGAAGAGTACCCATTGGACATCACTGAAGCCTTCATGCCATCATGGAAGGATGTTATCACTTTGAGCATATTGTAAGGTATACCAATTTTCTTAAGGAGTTCGGTTGACAGTGGCAAAGGCTTTAGTAAGATCAATGAACACTATGTATAGCTCTTGGTTCTTTTCTCGAACTTGCTCAGAGACCTGTCGCAGAGAAAAGATCATATCTATTGTACCCCAAAGAGGGCGGAAACCACACTGCGACTCGGGATATATCTCATCTACAAGACGTCTAATTAATCTGTTGATTATTAGTCTGCCCATGATTTTTCCAGCAATAGAGAGCAGAAATATGCCACGATGATTGCCACAGGAATTCCTCAAGCCTTTAATTTTTATAAAGATGGTAAATTGATGCATCTTTAAAGTCCTGTGGGACTTTTCCAGATGTCCAAATGGACACGAAAAGTGCATGTAGCTTTCTGGCCAGTTTATGGCTACGATATCTGTAGACTTCCGGTAGTATACCGTCATTTCCTGGTGCTTTACCCAATGATATCTGCTCAACTGCTGCAAGGACTTCTGGGAGAGATTGTAACACGGATAGTTCTGACCCCTCGGGAACCTGTTCAATTGAGTTTATAATCACATCGTCTGTTACCGAATAAGAATTTAACACTGTTTCAAAATGTTCCTTCCAGCGTCTCAAGATACCGCCCTTGTCTGTCAGTAATGTCCCGTCTTCTGCTAAAATTGGCGAAACTCCTGATTCTTGAGGACCGAAAACCTCCCTTATACCTTCATAAAAGGCTTTTGTGTATTTTCTGTTGAATGCTGACTGAACAGCTTCTGCGTGTGCGGCCCACCATTTCTCTTTCATATGTCGTAGTGTCCTCTGCACTTTCCCTTTGCAGGTTTTGTATGGCAATCTTTTTTCAGTAGAGTTTTGGTCGTCAATCCATGCTTTGTGAGCTTGATGCATTTTCTAAATTTGATCCTGGACTTCTATATCCTGGTCATCAAACCAATCCTGGTGCTTCCGTATGGGTAAGCCCAGCACTTCCAGGGCAGTGGAATGGGTGATATTTCGTAGCGTTTCCCAGGACACTTCTATGTTGTCAGTTATTTCTACACCATCTAAATTTTCATCCATCTTGTCAGAAAGTATTGTTCGATTTTCAGTATTCTTAAGCGACAATACATTAATATATTTTGGAATAGATCACTTCTTTACCTGTCTGCGCCAAAGACTCAGAGATACCTTGCTACGTAGCAGGGCATGATCTGATAGGTAACAGCTTGTATGGAAGGAGCGCGTTATATTGAAGTCACGAAAATCACGTTTCTTAATGATGACATTGTCAATCATATGCCAGCTGTTTGAGCGAGGGTTCATCCATGTGGTTTTGCGACTATTTTTCTGTTGAAAAACTGTGTTAGTGATGGTCATATTGAATTCTCTGCAGAGGGAGAGCAAATGAAGACCATTTTCATTCATTCTACAAAGGCCATGATGCCCCAGAATCCCTTTCCATGATTGGAAGTCAGAACCGACCCGAGCATTAAAGTCGCCCATCAAAATGATTTTGTCCTTATGGCGAATGCCACAAATTACTTCTCGTAGTTGTTGGTAGAATTCATCTCTCTCCTCATCCGGTCTGCTCATTGTTGGTGCATAGCAGCTTACAAGTGTAACCAAAGTTTCAAGTTCCAACTCAAGGGTCAAAGTCCGATAGACCTTTGCGAAGAGATTTCAGTGATTTGACTAGTTCTAAAAATTGATAAATTCCGATTTTAAATTATTTATTCGGCCGATCTACATCAGTCATTTGGTGACCTCGATGTGACTTTGTAATCACATCTTAACAACTGTTAGTATCAATTAGTGTTCTACAGAACCTGTGTGACATGAGGCTTCTCTAGATTTAAGGACTGTTTATTCAATGTAAGGATATTATACTGTATTCTCGCTGAATCTACATGATATGTGTATTGATAAACAAAAGGCATCGCTAGCAACTATATTTTTTCCTAAAAAAAACTGCTGGATTTCTAGTGGGTTTGTTAGATAATATATATATATATATATATATATATATATATATATATATATATATATATATATATATATATATTGATTTTAAATAATCACCGTGTTTTGTTTTTTCATTAGGATTGCTATTTACATTTCCAAGAAACGAATCATGGTTTGCAAAAGAATACGAGTGACAATTATGTTACTAATACTTAAGTATTTTCAGTAGATTATTTTACGATCTCTTTTTTTTAATTGAACAAGTGTAGTAATATCATACACGCACTAGTTCTTTTCACATAATTAATGATCAGTGATTTATCCAAAGTAATTGTATGGTGTAATGTTGAAGACCTAATTATAATAAGTTATTCAAGATATAATGCAGCGCTTCTATTTTTCAAACTGTTTACTAATCGTGTCTCCCTTATTTTCCAGAAAATCAGTGTAAACATTTAATAATTTTCTCATTATTTTTATTTACTTATTCAATTTAAAATCTTAAAGAAACATAGAGAGAAATGTTCTGAAAACTACTATCCAGCCTTTCCTCGATTGCAGCGCGCACACAGACACCAGACACTATGCAAAACAGATTTAGCTTTAGACATATACGATTATCGCACCTTATTTCTATCAGTTCCATGTTAAAGCCTATAGGTAGCGATATCGACTACTCTTTCTTTTTTTCTATTTCCCCGTGGTACACAACTGGAGAGACGAGGTCCGTGCGTCTCAAGTCTATTTACACGTGTAAACTGATTCGTTAATAAAACGACTTGATGACGTACTTATACAACCTTACAGTAATGAACAAACGAACTCTACACTCCCTGAATTTCCTCTGTAACAACATTAAACAAAATATGCTAATCTCAGACAATACATGATTGCAGACATCAATAAATGCACAGTATGGAACGCGCACATGGGCTTATATATTTTCCACCAAATGGAATTATCAGTATAAAGAAATTTGTTAATATTCTTTACTTGTTAAAATACAGTCTAGGGTTATAAATTAATAAACTCGGTATCTATTTTTAATAATTTCTGTCCGTGAACACGCAATGCTACCGCACCCACACACACACCCTCACACATACATACATACATACATATATGTATATATATATATATATATATTATAAAAATTGACATATAAACTCATATAATTTCTTTCAAAAATTTTAAATGTAAATAAATATAATAATAAAAATTAAAATATTAAGGTTACCTGTTTTTAATATTATAAGTATTATTTGAGTTAATTGTATTAAAAGTCATTTACTCAACAGAAACATTAAACGCTGATTTCTTAATAAAAAGTGAATACAAAGGATTACGATTAATTATGAATTTGGTGAAAGAGTAATCCTTTTGTATAACTGACTAATGTATAATTATCCCAATCATGTAAGTGACAGCAGTGTTAAAAATGTTCTCCCACAAATCTCAATGACAATATATCTGATATTGTTATAATTTTATTGAGTATTTTGGAGCAGATGTTGCCAAGCAAATATCAAGTCGTACTGAATTATATATTAAATATTTATATATTTTTTTTATTTCGTGTGTAATTTAAGGCACTATTCTAAACTTGAAACCTGAATGTAAATATCGAAGCCATCCTGACATTTTAGTGCTTAATTGTTTCGGCTCTAATTATATATGCCCATTAACCACTTTCCCCCTTCGGATCGTCAATTAGTTCATTTTCTTACAGATATTAATCATTTGATAATTGCTCAACAGCTATCCATCGTTCAATACGATTCTGAATGTCTGAACACCATATGCACTAATATTCGCTTTTCAAATTTATGACATGAACCAATTAACTATGTTGCTGATTTCTGTCAAGATCGATGCAAAACTCCAGACTCTGTTTTGTTCGATTCCCTTTTCAGACATTGTTATTACAGAGATGTTGCCTAGTGCACCTGAAAATAGATCGTCTACTGGACGAAAAGTGTGACGATATCTAATTTATTCAAATGCCATCCAATTTCTTTACCTATTCTTAGCAGAGCTACCTGCTAGGTCTATTAGCGGATCAGAAATGGAGACTTAACCTTTGCAAGGATGTATTAAACATACATCAGACACCATGTCTGTATTTCTAATGAAATGTATGAACATTATCAAGTTCTTTTTTCTAGGTTTCTATAACATTAAAGCTAAGTTGCAAGTCGGTTTGCTTAGTAAAGACTTACAATAATTGGACAGCCCTTCTGATAAATGCAGTGTAATTTTTTGCCCGTAGTAAACTTTCTAAAACAAGTAGAAGTGCACAGTATTTCTTTAAATTAGCACGGGAGCAATATCAAACAAAAGCATATATCACATTACATAATAGAGTAATTCGTATCAAAAATATTCTACCGTACATATATTTTTTCTGGTACATACACAGACCTTCTTAACAAATGATTCTGATTTTATAAGTATATTAAAATAAGTAGGCAAGTAGCCTCACTAATACGCCGTGCAGATGACTATACTTCTATACGCGAATTTGTAAATTATATACATACAACAAAATCACCAACACTTATGCCATAAAATAAAAGAATAGTGACGTCGTTTAAGCTGCGGACATATCATTTTTGTCAATACAATCCTCATTAAAAGAATACCCACGTTCGCATAATAAATGAACTGAGAGTATTGAATTACAATATGATATACATTTGGAAGAGCATAACATCGATATCAATATATCTGAACAACAATCTAACTTTGGACACATGCCATATATAATCATATTGCCGTCTATTCTATTTATTGTCCGTTAAATTTGCTTCTCAAATATCTTATATTCACATATCTGTACATCGAATATTATGAGGGATACCTCTTCATACGTTCGGATATAAGTTGTATTGTACTCGGATGAAATATGTTATATACGATTTATTATCAATAAGGATATAAATGTATATCAGAAACATATCTTAGTTATATGCTAATTTACAAGTAAATATATTTTACAGATTGTTCGAAGACACGGGGGCTATTTTAAATGCGGCCCCTACTTTTCTAATACGGTCATAATGTGAGTTATAATTTGTAGTTATATCTATATTGCATTGCTCTGAAGTGAGTATACGCTCATTCTTTTTTAATACATTCCATAAGCACTTTTGCCGCCGTCTGTTATTATATGTTCTGTGAGTTATGGCTATGCCTCTAGGTCCGTATTTTGAAATATTACAGGTAATTTAATGGCATTTATTTTCTGAGGGACCAAGTGTCACATTTTATTCTGAGCATATTTTATTTAAGTGCTTGTAAAATAAACACAAAGATGCAACATTTCCAGGATGAAACAATAATAAAACAATAGGAATGCTGATCCAGAATAGACCGTGTGGTAGTTATTAGATTCTATACTATTTTATTGGTACACTAGAAGAAGTGTAGCCACAAGATTGAATGCTTATCCGATTACTGGTTTTGCAAGAATATAAGATCATCGGTTAGATTTCTGAGCTTTGAGAAGTCCCCAGTTCTCTATATCAGCAGACTTGGCAGTATTTTTTATGTACATATCCTGTTAATGCTCAATCGAAGAGTTTAAATGCTTATCTCCAAGGCAGCGTGCTATTATCTATGGCACCTGGTTTTATAATTGTTGAAATATAGCAGTCTATCTTTTATTCTATTACAAGTTGGAGAGAAATTCTTGAGGATTAAGCTATTACTATATATATATGTGGACGGATTTTGTTTGCTCGCATGTCGATAATTTAATGTGAGTTTATCAGAAAATTTTTACATCTCTTAAAACCTTTGATCATGGCAGTTGTTTATGAAAATAGTGTATGCATAAAATCCAGGTATCGTCCATTTGGACAGACTTGAGTCGGTATCATGTGCTTAAGATAACACCTATTGAGGACGAGCTGAATCATTCTCCTTAAAATTATTTTAAAGAACATGTGCAAAATCACGTGACAAGAAACTGTATTTGCATATCTTTTTTTTTTAGTAAGAACAAAAAAAAATTAATGAAAATATTTTAAACAGTAAGAACAAAATACTTTAAATAAACATATAACAATCTCCCTCACTTGTAAAGAGATTGTAAATAGTTTTTTTTGTTGTTTTTTTAAATCCAGTCGATAGACTGGTCTGCGAATTCTGTTAAATCGGCGTGGAGGTAGTTCGTTATTCGAAGGACCGGTGGTCCTCTGGGAAGGTTGTTCCTCAGAGTTCTGTGTATTATAGTCAGATTCATCTATTGTATTAGGTGTAGTACTAGCAGGACGTGTTCCGGTGAACTGGGTCGCGTCTTCATTTGCAATGTGAGGTTGAATACTTTTAGCAGGATTTGGAGGTCTATCAGAGGGTGGAAAGCGAGCTAGATGTCTCAGCGCTACGGACTCTTTCGACCATCATAATATCGTATTCTTGCATGTGTACGGTTAGCTTCGAGGAGTTCTACTACCTCGAATATCGGGTAAGATTTGCTCCTGTTACCAAACCGTTTTAATAATTCCTGCCCAGGCCCACAGAGCCAAATAAGTAAAGCAGTACCAGAAGAAGAGCGCCTTTCAAAGTTGGACATGCGTTCGTGAGGAGTTGCATTTGTAGTAGTGCGTAGCAGGGAGCGAATAGCATTTAAAACATCCTGTAGAACATCCTGCGAATCGCTAAGGGGTACTCGTCTAAATTCCAGAGCTAATAATGAAGTGTTCCAAATAATGCCGTTGTAGCGTCCGCATCGGCTGTTGCCTCTTGGCTTGTATGCAGTACTGTTTCTGGATCCAATTCCAAGTCCCCTAAAAAATATTTTGAATTCTTCCGACATAAACGAAGTTCCTCGATAGGTATGGAAAAATGTGGGGAGTCCGAATATGAAGAAACTATTTTTCAGGCACTGGATTGCGGTTTGCGAAGAACAATCATGACAAGAGAAAGCAAAATGAAATAGATTGTATTCATCGACGACAGAAAATATGTACCGATATCCCGTCGAAGATACAGAGACAGGTCCTTTGTAGTCGATGGAGAGGCGCTGGAAGGCAGCACTAGAACGGATCAGTGTATTATTAGTAGAATCGAAGAATTGAGGTTTCATTTTGGCACAAGCCATACATTCAGATGTCACACGCCGGACTTCATCAATTGAATATGGCATATTTCGTGATCTTCAAAAATGTCGAAAGCGCTATACTCCAGGATGTATTAATGAATTGTGTAGTGACTTTACTTCCTCCAAGGAAGAAGCAACAGAACCACATACTCTTGATAATGCACCGGCAACAATGTTTTCACGTCCAGGACGGTGTTTTATGTCGTATGGCAACGGGAGAAGTTTCATTTTCCACCGCATTTTTAATTTTTCCTCGGTTAGCAGGTTTAAACATAAGAGATACGGCGTGCTGATCTGTCACAATAGTAAAGTGCTTCCCAGAAAAGAAATCCCTCCAGTTTCGGACGCACTCGACTATGGCATAAGCCTCTTTCTCGAATATGTGAAGTCGTACTTCAGATGGGGTTAGCGATCGAGAAAAGGACGCTATATGCCACTCAGCCTATAGGAGATGGCTTTCGATAGCCTATTCTGAGGCATCGGTTTCAATAGTAGATGGTAATTCATTATAAATAACTTTTACAGACGATTCGGCAAAGTCCTTATTAAGTTTTTCAAAGGAATGCATAACTATAGGAAGCATGAGAAATTATTTATTTTCGACCAGTGGACGAATTTGTATGACTACTTAGGTATCCATTTAGCGTCGTACGAAAACATTTCAAGACACCTCTTTAACGAATCTGACTTGGAAGGAGGGGACATTTGTAAAAGAGGTTTCAAATGCTCAGGATCTGGTTGCATAGACCCAGTACAAATTTGGTACACACGCAAATTGTTGGAATGAAGTGAAAACTTTGACTTTTCTCTGTTTATTTCGAGGTTATATGTCGAGGCATCATGTAAAAACATTCCATATGCACATCATGTTCCTCCTGAGTTTTACACACCATAGTAATATCAGCTATATATGAAAAAGTTCCAGATAATTTGTTGTCAGAAATGAAAGAATTCATAAACCGTTTCAAAGCAGAAACTCCATTAGTGACGCCCATGGATATTCGTTTGAATTGGTACAAACGATTCCCAGCTTGAAAGGCAGTGTAAGGCTGATCTTCGGCTAAAATTCCGATATGGTAGTACGCTTTGGATAAGTCACTTGTACTAAATTTTTGATATTGGGCTATTTGGTTCACGAGATCCTTAATCCGAGGCAAAGGGTATACACCAAGTAAGGTAAAACAGTTAATAGTTTGGGAGAAATCAACTACTAATCGTTTAATTTTATGAGGCGACGAAGTCCCAACACTCTGCGCACGCCATGGCGAATAACATGTTTCAATTACATCATCTTCAAGCAGGTGTAGAATTTCCTTTTCAATGAATCGAGCATCCTCCGCACAGTAATTTCTGGATTTAGTAGCAATAGGTTTGCAGTCAGGGGTTAAGTTTCGAAACAATTTCACAGGGGCACAGCTGATCTTGGTAAGGTCGCAGATTTTTTAGAATATCCTGAGGTCCACCAAAAGAAATAATGATACCGTGGTGTAGTTTCAAAATACGCACTTCGAGTATAATAAACACACAGGAATCAGGAAGAACTGTAAAGTCAACTTCTTTATACAACCATTAAAGGAAATGTTATCCGTGCAATATTCCGATAGTTTGTATGACTACTGCATACAAGCCAAGAGGCAAAAGTCAATGCGGACGCTACAACCGCATTATTTTGAAAACCGCGGATGTTGTTATGAAAATTACGGAATTACCTTTTTAAGTAGACAGTTTCATTGTTTTAACAATTCGAGCATTGATAAAGTTATCAGAACTGCCGGTGTCTATGAAGGCAGTTATATTTTTCCTTTTAATTCAACAATTTCAGTAATGGGAGGGCACCTATCACCACCTTTAGAATGAGCTATCATAATAGCAGAAGTAGAACGTGAAGGTGTCAGCACAGTAGAACGGCAAACATTGGAGAAATGACTGAGTTTACTACAGTTTCAACATGCCTTATCGCAGGCAGGACAATGATGGCGGTCATCCTTTAAGTGATGTCTCCCTCCACAGTTGTAACACTTGCCATGAGCAGGAAGGGCAGCAGAAAATTGTACAGAGTCACACTCCATACAAGAACCAGTAGAATCAGCAAATTTAGTAATAGTGGCATCCTCGGCAGGATAAGTATACACATTGTTAGTTCTAATAGAAGTTGCGTAATATTAGTATTACTATTATTATTATTATTATTATTATTATTAGTAGTAGTAGTAGTAGTAGTAGTAGTAGTAGCAGTAGTAGTAGTAGTAGTAATAGCAGCGGCAGCTTCAATCGGGAAAGCGTATGATTCACCAGGAAAGGGAGCTTGTTCTAAAGCCCTAGCACATTGCGTAGTCTCTATAAGAGTGAGCGTATCAGTTTTAAGTAGTCTAGCACGTATTACTGAGGATCGGTGACCACGTATAAATGCATCACGGACAGATTTGTCCCTGTAAGTAGTAGCAGTACCGATTTTACAGTAACAGTCAGCGGCAAGTCGATTCAAGTCCTGAAGATATTGGTCGACGGACTCGTTTTCTTGTTGCAGACGCGTGGAAAGCACGAATAACGCATGGAGACTTGTCGTAAACATCGTTCAGTAATTCAACAGCGTTTTCAAATCCTGAACAACCCTCGATAATGTCAGACACGTTTGGATCGATGTGTAAATAAAGAAGTTCGAGTTTATCAGGCTTTAACGAAGCAATAGTTGATAAATTGTTATTAAAATTACGATACCACAACCTCCAATGCTTGCTAGCCTGAGGGTCTGCCAAGGATACGTCAAATTTGTCCAGATGAATGATCTTCTCCCTGAGGGAAAGAACATTTTGTTCAACAAATATAAGTGTTGTAAATGAATGAAGACGTAAAGCAAACCTATTTCCAAGGTTTTATTGAACAAAATTTATAGCTACTAAAGTAAGAGAGAAATAACTCAGTATTTAAAAAAAGGAACACGTGCAAAGTCACGTGGAAATAAACTGAATTTGAATATCTTTATTTTATTAACAACAAAACAATTTAAATGAAATATTTTAAATAGTAAGAACAAACTACTTTAAATGAAAATATAAAAACCGGGTTAACATAATTATTTAAGAGGAATAGAAGGGAGAGCAGAACAGAGAGAGAGAGAGAGAGAGAGAAAGAGAAAAGTGAGCATGCAGGCAAATTTTCAGCCCCAACTAATAACCTGCATAACACTGCTACGTATTCAAAAATTCTAGAATATTATGTTTTAGCAAGTTTCAATATCGTCGACATTTGATGGCTTAATAGTAATCAAAGCTTGTAACGTGAAGCGTCTGTATATTAAAGCACATTTTTGAATAGAAATAACTATTTATTTATATAACGAAAACCTATATTTGTATGCCTCAAAGTGAGTTTCTATTTAATGACGTAGATATATTTATATAATTGCAGATAATATAGACAGTTTTGAATAACTGAGATAGATATTTGATTCGATTGTCTGATGATTATTTATTTGATGAACATATTACGCATTATAAGTAAAAAAGTTTCATAATACAAAAGAAATATTATGCATATTCGTTCTAAGTAATTAAGTAATCGGCGATGATGCTAAAAAAGGAAACATGTTCTTAAAGGAGTAGATAATCATCGATTTCCCAAAATACATTTTCAGTACTAAACTTACTTTATTATAATTCTCAACTTATAATTGTCACTATTATTAGGCATGCACAATTTAATGCTGAAACATTATAAGGCTCATAGTTTGGAAATTACCTAAATTTTCCTAAGTTTCAAAGGTAAATAAATTAATGCTTAAAATCCATTGAAATATGTATATAAGTTTGATGGATTATTTTCGGGATAATAAGTAAGATAAAATCCGAAGTTACTGCAATCTAAAATTGGGTTTACCATAAAGTGCCTTATTATCCCCATAAACCAATCGTAGTAAATAAATACAAACACAAAATATGTACAATTAAATTGATATATATATAAATATATATGTGTGTGTGTGTGTGTATTCGCGTACACCTACAGACGCATGGACACATGCACACAGAGACAGTCAAACGCAAACACACACGCACACATATATGTGTGTAAAAACAGCGTAAATAATGACTAGTTCATAATCGCTTTAGTATACATGTGCATCTCTTTATTTATTAGTATCTTAAGATTAATAATATATATACAAGGTCGGTAATACATATGTATACGCATATAAATATGCATATATATATATATATATATATATATATATATATATATATACAACTAACGTATATATATATATATATATAGCTATATATATATTAGGCGTGTGTATATATATAATAATTTATTCATCATGCGATTCTATACTATGCAACTGTCAAAAGGTATATCTCCCTTTTAAATGGTGTGTACGCATGATAAACATGCCAATTAATCTAATATTCATTAGCTTAACATACGAACATATTTTCTCGTCGAGTTTTTCGTGTTGGCAAAGTTGATAAAAAGGGAAAGCGTACTGATTCTGTAAAAGCAGGAATAACAACTAATGCGTTTAGTCGTTTTTGTCCGTGATCTGATTTTTATGTCGTGGTCTAAAAATACTGTCATCCATTGATATAGTATATTAACAACAATCAAACATCTAAACAGAAATAACCTATGCAAGAGAATCTAACATTGATGCGTTCTCTTGTTCGGATCAGTCGTAGCTTAGGGCATGACATGTCTAAGCTGATAATCATCTGAAAATAAATTTGCCAAAAAGCAGCAGAGATAATAACCAGATTTCTACGATCTATTTACAAGGTTATTGGGTCATATTTTCCTTTTTACTTCCTTTATCGTTTATCGGTCTTTATTATCATTATCATTATTTACTATTTCCGAGTTTTCATGCGTATAATAAAAAGCCATTTTTCAGTGGACATATCACACTATGTATTATAATCTAAGTGAAAACATGTCTCCCTTGATCTTTAGCTCTCAGACCTTTGATAACTATTGCAAATCGTTTTTCGTTCTCACAAAAAGGAAACTGGTTAATATTCGTTATTTTTCTTCAATTAAAGCTACAATGCGTTTCTCATCATTGTATTATATATACTATAAAATTATATGTTTATTTGCTAAATAAACATATTAACCCACTTTTGTTTTTCTTTAGAAAGTTGTAATCATCAGAGAATTAAATTTGGCTCGTGTACTTATTTGGTGTAGTTTTCCTTAGTGACAGTCACTCATAAAAAAGGATTCGTAATCATATTTAATTTTAGTACGACATATAACGATATAGTAAATACTAAATTATTATTACGGATACAGGAGATTAAAACGATCGTTTCCATTTGTTTTGTACTTTTTATAAAAAATGTTTCGATAACTTTATGATATTACTGCACATATGCGGTTGTGTTTTTGTTTTGTTTGTGTATGCAATTTATATTTATCTTACGACCTGCCCAAGCGTAGTATAAACACATCCAATCTCCCTGTGTTAAGAACGGCTTCCGAGCTTAGGGTGTATATTCCGTAAGCCGTTCTTTACATGGGTAGGTTGGGGTTGTTCATAATACATTGGCACGATGATATTCTGCCCTTTCTTTTTTGCCTATTGAAATCTTTTCTTTACTTTTATTCTGCTTATTATTTTAAACATCTGTTCGCTCGCGTATCATTTTGCTAACTCGGTATAACCCGGCGGTTTCCGTCGTCCGTCGGGCGTTTCCCACCAAAAATCACGGAAAACAGATTAAAAACTGCAGAAGTACCGAAGTTTGAGAATGAGTACATGTTTTTTTTGGGGGGGTGAGTGGGGATAATATTAAAACCGTTGAACAATACAAAGTATAATTTTTGTTGCTTACGTATTTTGGTACCGTGCTGAATTTATATGGTTTTGAAACATGTATCTATATATTTTATATGTAAGTGTGGGCTCTTCTGGGTACACAGTAAAATGTTAAAATTATTTTCGATAAAATTTTAGTGATGAAGTCGCACAGGTATTAAACAGGTTATAGGAGGTCCGACGAATGGTAAGAGAAAATTCATGCAGCATGGCAATCAGTTAAACTATATTGTTTGTTTCTTAAATTGTTGTGTTTTATTTGGGGGTTACTACTTATCCAGGATTAGTTACAACTCAAGGGTCAATGAGTGAAGTATGTAGCTAAAAAAAGCACAGTGATGCGGTGATGATCGGTAATGCTAGAATTTGGTATGGTTTGATTATATAAGGGGACGGATCAAAAAGAACGTATTAATGACCGACTTCAAATCATCAGCACTTATGCAAATAAGTAAACTTTTCTTACACATTGTAATGTGTAATACATACTGTTGTTGTTTTTTAATTGCATTGATTTAATATGTTGGTTTTAAATATGGAAATTTGAGGCAATCAGGACTAAGGCCAAGAATGGAAAGGTTAGTTATTTTATTTGATGAGGATTAATGGTGTATTGTGAGGATTATTTCGTTTAATCTTCTCAACTTGAGTGCTAATCAAAGAAAGCACCGGTGTAGTGAAGAAATTACAACGTAAAATCCAAAGTAAATCACACTTCTCTGGATGAATGAAGGTGCAAACCTATAGTGAATGCGAAACTAACTATGCACTTACAAATTTCTTTAAATCTTTATTGATTATGGTAAGCATGAGAAAACATGCAAACTCCAGATATGTAATAATGTGTCACATGCGAAATTAAGTACACATATCGAGTTCAACAGCGGCTTTCGAGTTGGGCAGGGTTCACTTAATCGACTAAAACCTGAGGATAACGCTCAAGATAAAAATAATACTCCCAATAATTAAATTAGTATAAATTAGGATTGGAATAGAGGTATATCTGTTTTTTTTTAATATCAGGATAACATGGCGCTATCTGCGACAACATTGTAATATTTATTTTTAAACGTGCTTATGTCACTGTTTACCCGTGTTAATCCTTTCTTTATCCCGGGCTTCTCTTGTCTCTTTGTTCATCCAATTACTTATTTTGGACACACACATATGGATTATTTTAATTGGACTTATCAATTAACCAAAGAATTTATTGAATGATCTATTAGTCAGGGTTACTATCCTTTAGATTATACAACACATAGGGGAAACACCGATATCGCTTTATATATCTATTCGGATTAGGGAAAATGAATGCAGAATGTTCGATAGAAAACGTTGCGAAGTAATGTCTCATATGGTTTCTTTTTCGTCCGAAAACGTCAAAGTAGATTGAAATAGCATTGTTATGATGAATAAACCTATGAATTAATGGCTTGACAGTTTCATCTCTTATTGCAAATATTGACTCTGTGAGACTCTAGGAAAGGGACCCTTGTTATGAACTTAGGCCAAAAGTAGAAGCATGTCATCGAATCCAACCATGCAGAAAGAATAAACTTGATCAACATTCACCGGCGATTATTAAACGTTTTCGAAGTCGATAGCGTTTATGTCAGCATAGTTAGGATATGTTTCTTATATTTTAGAGTGGCATTAGAAGTGTGATTGACAGAGTAAGAATTAGATTTTTAAAAGAGACTGGCAAATGTGTATTGCGAATCGTTGTACTAATGTAGGAATATAAATATTGGAACAAGACCGTCGCTAATTTTAATGATACTCCTTGTGTCTTTTTAATTTTAAATGGTTTAGTTTCTGGATAAAATAGGAGTTCTCAAATGTGGAACAACCCTCGTAAATTGTTATAATTCACAATAAATAATACCTCCAAAATCTGAGTGTAAGTGTTCTGAATTTTTGAGATGATATAAGAATGTATTCATTGTTAAGATTAATCGGACAGATGTTCTCAGGTTGACTATTATTTGCACAACGTTTCGGTCAGTTTAACCCCCGATCTTCCATTAGGTGACAAATCCAACAGGCTTTGGCTAGATAAAACGAAAGTAACTTTGCGCTGTAGGGTCTCGAATTTTTATATCTCGTCGAAAGTAAGTTTAAAATAATTATTAACAATTTAATTATCAGGAAGCTCTTGGGGTATTATCTGAAACTTATAATGATAAACCATTTAATTTAACATCTTAATCAACTGAAAATTTTAAGAAACATAATATTTACGAAACTATGGCTCGTTTCATCATGGAAAATCCTGTGTCGTCTCATTTTTGCCCAGATAGAAATACAAAGAGAAAAGCAAAAACAAAGGAGTGCGTTATTTTTCTATTTTTTAAACAATTATTTCAAGCATATAAATATACAAACACACACTCAACAGCACTTATATAATAAATGACATCCAGCATTTTTCAAGGATATCTAGATTTTTCTGCCGATATTTAAAAATTGCAATGTCCTTTTAATTTATTAGATTTTCTGAATAGTTTACAAAAAGAATTAAACATTCACTAGCTTTAAAATTGAAACATGAAATCAAATATTCAGGGTTTACTTACAGTTAAAGGGTGTAACACAAAACTTATTGTTTTTATTTTTGTCCTCTTCAGTTTTTGGAATGTATATGATCAGCGAAACTGCATATTCATTACCGATAAAATATGGAAATTGTGGTTAAATAATAGAGAAAAAGGAAAAACGATGATCCAAATACACAAGTAAGAAGAAAGACTTTTATTTTGTAATTCTTCGTTCCAATAATTTGCAACTGTGTAACGTTAGTTTTCACGTATGTATGATGAGTTCATACGTAACGAACAGTAACATGTACCGTTTCTTCTTTTGCATTGTATACATGCCCTTATCTATCTATGCACAAATATTTTTAATTGTATATAATTAGATATATACATAGACACAATGATTCGGATGACTTTATTTTTATTATAATTTTATTACGCACACATGTACTACACTTCGCATTTACCCTTATAGTCTGTACATACTTTTAATTACGACTTACTATTTATGCTATTATATTGGTTTATATTCATTTCATATCCTAATGTCATTAAACCAGTCTTTCTTCTGTTTGCATTTTGTAATATTCTGGCCCTTCTCTATTTCCGAAAAGAGAATTTAGCTTTGACAAGCAATGGGATTAGGCGCGCTTTTTAATAATTTTCCATAACTTTTGCTTATTATCCTTTAGATATAAGAAACTTGTATATGACTTTTATTGCTCATCTTTCATTTAATATGAACGTAATTTTATATTAACGGGAACATATATATGTAATCTTTGAAGTTTTTACCTTTAAAACTATACAAAAATATTTTTTATCATTCGTTAGAAAGAATATATATATATATATATATTTATATATATATATGTATATATATGCTTATTATTCTGTAGATATAGGAAACTTGTATATGATTTTTATTCCTCATCTTTTATTAAATATTAATGTAAATACACACGCACACACACATATATATATATGTGTGGGTGTGTACGTGTGTGTATGTGTGTGCGTGTGTGTGTGTGTGAATATAAGATGTTAATGAACCCGACAGTTTGTAGATTCAAATTTTGAAAAAAAAACAGTTGCAAGGAGAATGAAAGAACTTAGCATCACCTTTTCAATGAAAACATAATTGATTCTTGATATTTCCAACAACTCCTTACATTCTGTATTAAACAGCTCTTTGAGTTTATATTGTATTTCATGTCTCTTCAATGCACTCTTTATTCTCACGTGGTTCGCTCGCTTTCCTTTTCTGACCACATCTCGAGCACTTGCTTTTCCTACAGTCAATGCCTTATTCGGACTTCATCATGATTATTTCAAATGTGTCTTTTTCTGCTGTTACTTTACTTCGCTTGGCAATTTGCACAAGTTAGCTGTCATACAGCAGCTGCTTATTTTACGCTAGCGGATTTATTATATAAATGAATTTATATGGCCAACAATAACTCTATTCGCAGGTGATGTGCATATATTCAGGCTTTGTATGTGCATAATTCGTCAGTAAATTCATTAAACAATTAATATGACATTTGAAAATCAGCTACTAAGTGTTTGAGATTGAAAGTGGGTTGTATTTATGTTTATATAGTTTTGTTCAAAATAAATAATTAAGTTGGATGTGTTTCTAGGATATTTTAGCATCCTTGTTTATTGTGTAATTTTTACAAAGGCTAATACACACCACTCTTTCTATATTCCTAAAAGTATATGTTTCTAGTATTATACAATTATGTATGAGTCACATAATGCGTACAGCATCATTTATCAACACAAAAATACTTCTCATATAAACCATAGTAAATCGGTTGTTAACATATGTGCACCCCCTACTATATTGCCTACGATATGGCAACACTAATGTATTTTAAGGCATATGCAAATAGAAGGTTGCGTGGAATATTAAATATTTTGAAGCGATAAAATGGCGCTACAATTTTTCATAAATTGTTTGCTAATTGATACATTTATTGCTTTAGTACACGAAAATGTACAAATAAATCGAAGTAATTTTTTAAATCAGTTTATATTAAATTTGTATAATAAAATGTACTTTTATGAATTTCTAATATTAAAGAACCCATTTTAATTCGAAATCCACTAATTTTCATAATGTATGTTTATAAAAGTACATTACAGAACTTGGTTGATTCCAAATTAAACTCGGTACATTAATTTTAAACATTCACGACAGTATATTTTGCTTCAACATTTTTATACCAAGCTAGCAGTTATTTATGGAAAAGTTTCATTGTTTTTATGCGTACATCTGTGTTTCTGTGTAGTTAGCTTTGTTTGTAGAAAGTAAGGTATTAATATACCTTATGAAAACAAGTTTCAAACAATACTGAAATAAAAAATATGAAAAAATTATGAATATATGTTTAATACACGTATATATACATATGTATATATATATATTTATATATATAATATATATATACATATGTCTGTATAAAATATGTACTATATGTATGTATACATATATATACACACGCATATATATATATGTATGCATATATGCATATATATACATGTATATACATAGGCAGATATATACATATGCACAGACATATATATATATATATATATATATATATATATATATATACGTACATATACATATATATGCATATATATACATACATACATACACATACACACACCCACACAACAATATATATACATATTTTATATATATATATATATATATATATATAATGGTTCTTCCCCGTCGATTTACATGTATTAGGTTCCGCCACAACAACAAAGCTGCTCAGAAATCCACACAGATGATTGGTTACAGTGATGATGGCTCTGTGTAGAATCATCCACACTTGTTGGTATTACTACTAACCTGCGTCGGTGCAGGTAACTGCCATAGAATAGAGTATGACTAAACCAAAGGATTTTACATAAGACTTCTGTCCTCCTATATGCACGTCTTAACAAAAACTAGGGGTGCATTACTCTGAGTGAATCTGTAGGCTTCCAGATACCAACCTGGAAATTTATACGACTCGGTGCGATACATAATGCCCCTAAGCTCCTAAGTTCCGACAGAATCTTATGAATAATTATCAACTTTATCTAATTCTGTCAACTCTAGTATATATTCCCTTTACTCGAATTAAATTAATGACAAACATAAATGGAAATATTATTAAAATAGTACTGAAGACAGAAACAGAAATTTGAAGCATCTAAATGTTACGAATGATCTGATAGAAACCACTCGTCCATATGAGTTCGTAAATTAAGTATCTACTTATTTTTTGATTTAAAAAAAAACTCGTCAAATTTTTATAGCAATTAGCAAACAATAAATGGACATTGTTTACTTTTCTATTTACTATTTTTGCGTTCGTCCATTTTATTTTATTTTAAATTAACTAAAAATTGAGTTCTTGTGAAGAATTGAAACATGACACCAACCGCCGATTTTCACCAAGCGCGATTATTGCGAAAGCGTTACGCTAGGAAAATACTGAAGACTCCATTTAAATATAATAAAATTACAACAAAAATACAACGAAAATAAAGAAGAAATAACAAACAGCGTGATAATTTCCGTTTTTTTTGTAACAATGAAAAAGCATGTGTATTTTAAATAATGTTTTTAGTCCAAACAATGTAAAAACCTTTTTAAAAAACTGTGCTTTAATATTTTTATCAAAGGTTTTTTAAATGCATCTTTTTACATGTTTTTCATGTATTATATTCTTTGCATTTTGTCTTTATTTGTGTAACTAATGTAAAGTAAACTTTTTGTAATAATTTTTATTTTTATGAACATTTTTATTTCCCTGTAGGGTTGCGGCTGGCAAGTGATTTTCTTTAATTGAATTAAATAGGGACATCCGGGATATTGCATTAGGATTCGGTAAATTTTTCTAATATCGCATAATACGATTTTAAATTGGCGTAAGAGGAAACCATAGATTTGAACGAAAATTCGTCAACCCAATTGAGTAGCTTTACTGATATATCGCTTAAGATAGAGAAAAATGTTCATTACCAAAGGCAGTCCAACATAACCTCGAAAGGAAAACTGTCAAGAAGCTCTCGGCTGGCCATGTGATGTTTTTTCCAACATGCTTTCCAAAGATCGTCTGCTCCTTTGTCGCGCATTGATCGACGTCTTACGTCAGATTACATACAACGTGGGCGCGTGCAGGTTTGATCCGATAAACACAAAACGGACGATTAGTTACGTCTGGTTCAAATTATGTGCAAGCAAAAAAATTGTCATAAAAGATTACACGAGCACGGTTTTTCTGAACGTATGATTATGTTATTTATTTGTCATATATCGTTGCTATCATTATCAATAATCTTTCCAAAACTTACATAAAATAATGTTAAATAATTCAATATAAAAGAAGCTAATTCCCCCAACGATACTAAATACTAATGAAACAAATTCACGGACAAAAAATTTAGGACAATTAAGGAATCAAGTGTCTTTTCTTCTGTTTCGTCAGTTGCTAATATGATTGCTCTCCTTTTCCCATTAAGAGCCTAGGATCTGACAGTAATTGATCGGCGCATGGACATGGTGAATTAATTATGCAATATAACAAAAATTATGATTAATATTTTTTGATTTGCTGCAAAATTCTTATGAATAATTCACGATAATCTGCTTTTTTCTTGTCAAATACTCTTCCACCGCTAACGTAGAAATTCATTTCATAATTGTGTGTACTTGCCGACACTACCTGGGAATATTTTCACGTTCATCTTCGTTTTATGTATTGCTAACATTTCCCGCGATCTTTTATTTTACTTAGAAATGAGATAATTTAAAAGATAGTATGATTACTCATTTAGATATAACCTGAAGCAAATAAAAAAAAACGTTGCCCCCTTCAATGTACTTATAAATTCATTCTCTTCTACTAAAAGTTCCTGAAGTTATAAGTCATTAAATACTTGATGATTTTCATTTGGTTAAAAGCCATAGTTTACTTTCAGTTTGTGCGACGTGATTTCTTTAACGTTTAATTTAATAACTTATATGAAATTCTTTGGTTTTGACTATAAAAACATACCAATTTTTAGAACGCTATGAATAAAAGAACAATTAATGTTCTGCTGCCATTGCACAAAGAAATCACTATTGGCATTGCTTACAACGTCAACAATGTACTGAGCCTTAAGCCGCCTATGGGACTGCCAGCAACCACTGTAAAGGAGTAATAAAGTAACTCAACAGAGTCGTATACTCAGTCTGCCAACTTCAAAAAAGCGGAGCAGCGGTTGGCTTCAAGCAGTTTTGGCAAATAACAAACAAGGTCCTGTTTAGAAGTGGGTGTCTTATTTTAAACACCATCACTGAACTAGAGGTGATTCCCTCAGCATGGAACAAACCCAAACTCTACGACAATACCCTTGCAGCTAATTCTACCCTATGCTACTAAGGCTGCTACCACCCCGCCCCTGTATATCTTTCTGTGTCTGAAAAAACTCTATGCGACATACAAATACATGTGCGTAATGTTTCTAAGCTAACAATATACCTCGATTATTCTAAAGCAACTGGCCTAATCCTATTATAGTGCTGAAAAAAGCTTCACTCAGAACTAGCTACCATACATATGAAGCTGTGCACGTGTTATCTTAAAGACAATTGCTTCCCAACACCCTGGAAAACCTCATCAGTATGTCCCGTATTTAAAAGATCAGGTAATCGGTCAGCTCCCTCGAAATATATACCCATGACTCTACTGTGCGGCATGAGAAAGTGGCTGAAATATATGTTAAATAGATAGGTAGTCCATCAGGTCGGAAAAAACCCTACTCAGTGACATTCAATATGGTTTCTGTTATGCTAGAATTACAGCTGATGTGTTTACAGTTATATCTCATAAGAATAGCGAGTCTCTTGAGAAAGGTTTCTTTAGTAGAGCAATAGCCTTTGACATCTCAAATGCCTTTGAGAGGGTATCTCAATTACAAAATCATTTCTCTCTGAGAGGTTCATAAGAATAATGGTTGATGGACAGAAATCAGATTACAGTATAAATGCAGACATTCCTCAGATGTCCATCCCGGGTCCAAATATATTCTTGATCTACATAATAATCTCCCAAATCTCATCCTAAGATCATTTGTATACATTTATGCTGACGACACAACATCTGTAGCAACACTTCAAAGGCCGTAAGCGGCCACGTTATATCTGATTCTCTGTTCTCTGATCTTAGAAACGTAATGCAATTAGGAAGGTAGTGGCTGGTTAATTTTAATGCATCTAAAACCAAGCTTCTATTTTTCCAGCATCAACGCTCTTACCCCTGTCTGGTATCCATTGGAATGAATGGCTGCCGTATTATGGGGGGGTCATATTTTGACAAGCTTCTGGGTCTGGGTCTAACTCCTGATCTAAGAGGGAAAACGTACATCAAATATGTTTCCAAGGCTGCTGGGAAAATGGTGGGATCTTCCTACGGCTCCAGTAGATATCTCGCATTTGATGCAATTCTCTCTATTTATAAAGCCAAGTACGTCCAAGGGTTGAGTAGTGTTGCCACATCTGGGTAAAAACTGATAGAAAGACCTTATCTAGATTTGACAGAAATCAAAATCGACTTAATAAGGCTTGCTGTTCTCTTCCCTGCAACATCTTTTCCATAGAAAAGACGTTGCGAGCCTGTCTCTGCTTTATCCTTATTTTTATAGCAAGTGCACGTCTGAACTCCAATCTATAGTCCCCACTGGGCTGACTTTCATTAAAAACATTCCTCTATCTGAAACTACTATCAATAATTTCCCCCACTTTTTATCTCTGCTTAAACAGAAACGTAGATTTCATGAACAAAGCATTGTTTAAGAACTGCCCGTCTGTAGAACTCTCTACCGTTTTCCTGCTTTCCAACTTACTACACTATGCTCGTTTACAAGTTCAACTTCAAGAAGTTCATGACAGCCATCCCTTTAGTAATTAAACTTAGGAAATTTCCACTAAAAACTATTACTACAACATTTTCCCGACTACTGCACACTCAGTAACCCTTACAATTGAGTGATCTCCGGGCTTTGATAAGTTGTTAGTTATTTGTAAAAAAAATGCAAAATAAAATAAAACAAGTGTTATCCATTTTTTTACAATTATACGTCTAAAAATCTGCAACATATTCTACAGTCACCGGACCAAGTTTATTGTGATTATAATGTAAGAATCTTTTTTATACACTGTCCTGCAAATCTCTGATTCCGTACCTTCGTTACAGTTCTCCCGCTGAAGGCTAATTAGCTTGCCGAAATTTAAGGACTACTGTGATTCGTCTTAGAGTTTCGAATTTTTAAAGTTGGCATGAATAAAGCTGCTTTAGGTCACTGTCTTTCAATATTCTAACGCCCCCTGCCCTTTATAATAATCTTCCTAAATAACCAATTGAACACAGAAACAGCTATCCATTGTGATTTATTGATTTTAATGCTGAAAATAATTCCAAAGTGACATAATATAGATTGGAAGTATTACCGTTTTCTCAATAATTCCATTAAAAAAGCAGTGTACTTATTTATTATGTTACTCCAAAGTGTAATATAAAATATTTTAGGGTTCTTACCACCTAGGTAAAAGGTGAAGATTATTTGCCAACAAAAACACAAGGTTCGTTTAAATGAACATCATTTGCTTTAAAAGGATACGGAAATGAAAAAGCCAATTCTGTTTAAATAATCATAAAAACGAACGAATATTAATTATTACATTCTTTTGTTTCATTATTATTTGTTGTATGTCGAAACTTAGGAATGTAAGATTGAATGTTAAAATCATTTCTATGACATAATTTGATCCCCTTGGAAATCTAATCATCATTATATTACTTTAAAATCCATTATTATCCAAAAGTAATGTAACCAAAGTGAAACAGAAAATAAAGACAAAATAGAGAGCATTCTTTAAGGCACATAAACATAGGAAAATGTACAAATACGAAAAAAAACTACGAGAATTGAAAGAAAGCTATTATATAAATAAATCTATAAATAAATAGTAAAAGAAAATGCAACAAAGTTATATAACACGAATGCATAGACTCGTGTGTAGAATCTGTTGATAATTCAGGTTTAATTATATACAGTTTAGAAAAATTTATTATACATTTTATAAAATGAGTAGGAAAATTATCTTGCATGAAGTTGGAATTTTTTCTCCAAATTCCAGCCAAAGTAGTGTAGAAAATGCTCAGTCAACATATTAATGCTCTTGATTGAATAATTGCTTAAAATAAGGATTCTGTTCTGGGGTTCGAGAAGGAGTGGGTCACTTGCTTGGCAAAAGCACTTTTCTGTCCTCCTCTTTTCCATTCTACCACACCTGGCCTCTCACCACCAATGCTCCATCGCACAATCTGAACGCCAGCAACACGAAATAGTTTTCAAGAGAAGATGTTCACGACTCTTTTCTTTTTTCCTTCCAGGGAATTTTCCCAGCTTTTATATCGTTCTATAAAAAAAAGGGAAGAGACAAGGAAAAAGTAGCTTCTCCCATTATGTCCTGCCTTCCAAAGATGCCCTTTGGGTATATAAATTAGCTAGTCATACTTCCTTTCTTCTTTCCCAAAGAGCGATGCCGATACGCCCGGTAAGACGTATAGTAGTATTTTTTTGGTTTTTGTTCTAACCATACCCTAGCCTTAAACGCTACGTTTTTTCCCCTTTAGCATATACCGCACACTCCCCCCCCTGATCTTCGAGATCAATAAGACACTTCATAATCCTTCATCCAAGCAGACCTCCTCCTCTCACGTTGAGGCCTCTGGGAGACAACTTCTTGGGAGTTGACGTTATAAGATTTACTACAGACATTCTCTTCCACTTGTAAAGAACCGCAATGTGGAACTAAGTCGAATTGGGGTGCATCGTTAGCTTCTCGGTAGATCCCGACTTCCTCCTCTTCACTGCCATCACTGCCCACCGGCAGGATCAAAAGACGCAGGTCTAGGATATGCCGGGGAACGCCATTCATCATCACGTTGTTCTTCGACTGCGTTCTCGTTACGACCCCCTCCCCCAGCGAGTGGTACATTTTGCATTGGGAGGCGGGTCACCCACACCTCGTCATCCACTTTAACGGTAGCTTCTTCACCCTCAATTCCTAACGTTTTGTTGAACGGATGCCACCACTTATATGTGAAGACGGGTCTGTGAGGCACAGTTGTTTTATCCTGTCTGGTTTTCAGTGAGATGTTGTACCAAAACACCGCCTCCATGGGTGAAATGTTACTTTTTTCCGCAGCAGCCTTGATGATGCGATGATTCCTCTCCGCTATCCCATGTCCACACGGCCAATACGCTGCCCTAAAAAATGCCTTATTCCCCACTTATCACACACCTTTTTAAAGGTTTCTGATCGGAAAGCGGCGCCATTGTCTATTAACAGTTCATCAACCGGCCCTCTCTCCAAAATTATTTCTTCGATGACCCCTCCGATCGCCCATGCAGCTTCTATCCTGTTCTCTTTCAAGATGGCAAACTTCCCGGTCCACAGTCGACCATTGCCAGATACAGCTTATGGCGATAGTGGGTCACCTAAATGGCCAATCGCTTCCAGACCTCTCCGATGTGTAACTCTCCTGCTTTGTGTCTGGACGGTCCGGCGTCTATCGATTGTCACACCTGACAGTGCTCCATTTCCTCCCTCACCTCTCCTGCCAGAAATAACGTCCGTTGTCGATCAAAGTGGTGCATTACATGTAACTCTTTAACTTCCTCCCATGCACAGCATGCTGAGGAAACCTCCTTTCCCTCTTGCAGCCAGGCCTCCTTTACTTCTGGTCCTAATTCTCTTATCGCCAGTTACTGCCAAACTGATCCATAAAACTACCGTTGCCGAATCGGATTTGATTGCAATTGCTTTCAATCCCCACTTCAGGGCCAGATTGGTTCCTTTCATAGCAGCCTCCAGTTCGGCTACGTTGATATGGGAATAGTCATTTTTCTTTCTTAGCCACGCCGCATCTTCCATTGTTCCACCTCACATCTCTAATATGGCGCCCATGCCAGGCTGTTAGCATCGCACCAAATCACCCCCGGTGACGTACCATTCCCCTTCCACTAGGTCTTCTTTCGCCACTCTCGCGATGATTTATTGTAACATGTTTGTGACCTCCTTCGTCACACGGCACTCATAGCCATCAGTGCCCGTTTGTCGTTTAATAAAGCTTCACGGCATTCTAAGCCAGCCGACGATTGGAGAGTGCCCCACCAGTCTCCCGCAGACTGAGAAGAGTTCTCGTTTTTTAGGTCAGTTTCGACTTCGGGCATCGCATTCCCTCGTCTAAAGACAAGGCTTCTTTTGCCATAGTTTCAACCCCAACGCCGCTCCTCCATCTAGGGACTCTGCCGGTTTTGTAGTCAACCCATGCCTCTCGACATGCACTCTCACTTTCTCCGCTGTCACCTCTGCTTCCTCCACAACAATGTCGTTAATGTATGAACTAGTTGCTTTGTCCACTGTGTAGGCTTTACTCAGCACCGTCTTGAGCACGGCAGTCATAATTTGGGGGCTTAGCTCAGCCCAAAGCCTAACCTCGTCGGGCAATACATCTTCCCTTTGTACCTGACCAATTGATATTGCCAGAGTTTTTCATCTACATAGATCTGGAGGTGAGCCGACTTCAGGTAGACAATATTAGTCGTCTGCTCCATCCTCCTCCATTTCCTCATAACCTCTTCGCATACGTCAATCCCATTTCGTTTTTTTTTATTATTATTTTACTTTTGTTAGTTTGAAGAGATCAAGTGGTTCCTTCCCGGGGCTATCACTGGATTCTATTATAGTTTAAATTTATATCCGATGGCTCATTTAAGAATAGACACTGTTCCCTTTATGGCTGCTATCTATATTTCCTTACAGCTTGGTTTTCCATGGATTGCTTCTAAGTATTTATGAAGGTTCTTTTTTATTAGGCCAGTTGCTCCTGTCACAACAGGTATAGTGTTTATTTCTTTCAGAGACCATGTTGTTTTTAGATAATTTTTTAGGTCCTGATATTTTGTAATCTTTTCCCGTTCTGCTCTATTAATGCCAAAGTCGTTTGGAACTGTGACGTCGACAATGTGTGCAGTCCCTTTGGCTAGTTCCATATTACTATATCTGGCTTTATGGCCTTGTATTGTATGTATCTGTCTGCCTGTATGTCTTTGTCGTAGAACACTGTCACTTTTCCATTTGATGTTATCATTTCTTTTATATTATTTTACTGTTGTTAGTTTGAAGAGATCAAGGGGCTCCTTCCCGGGGCTAACACTTTATTCTATTATAATTTAAATTTATATCCGAGGGTTCTTTTAAGAATAGACACTGTTCCCTTTATGTCTGCTATATGTATTTCCTTACAGCTTGGCTTTCCAGGAATTGTTTCTAAGTATTTTGGAAGGTTCTTTTTTATTAGGCCAGTTGCTCCTGTCACAACTGGTATGATGTTTAGTGTGGTAGGCTACGTGTCTGTTTAATTCGCTGAAATCCAATACCGGTCTAACTTTGTTCTTTGTGGGTTGAACCACCGCCAGTAATTCTAGCACTCCTTTTTCTTCCCCTGTCCATGGTTTCAGAATTCCCTCTTCTATCCACCTCTCCAGTCTTCCTTAAATCCTTTCCTTATTCCTCCTCGCGGTGTTTTCTCGTAGCAGCTTACTTTGTTTCGTAGTTCCGTAGGCCCGGAGATCCATTTCCATTCCACCACCCACGTCTCGCCATCGAACCTCGCCAGAAAATCCTCGTCCTCGACGCAGCAAGCCTCCGTTTTTTTGTGTTCTGATGTTTCTATCACCTTCCACTCCCACCATACCTACTGCGCCGAGGCGTCCGAAAGTTACTTGGCCCCTCTCAACGGAGCGCCCCTCCCAGTTAGTTGATCGCACTTACACCTAAAACCGCATCAACATCACCGTCTAGACGATCCAACACCAGGGCTCGCAGTCCAATGAACACACCTAACACCAGTACTTCCGCTGTTGTCTCTCGCAGGCATTTCACCTCCCTGCCATCCACGGTCTTAATACTCCTGGCTCCGCTCCATGACCTAGCGACATTATTCGCTACCAACGTCGTGGTGCAGCCTGTGTCAACAAGGGGCATGGCTTTCTTCCCATGGACTTCTACCGGTGCGCCATTCCCACATAGAAGGAGGAACCACTTGTGCAATGGCTAAGCTTCACTCGTTTCCTTGGTCCCGCGAAGCGACGCAATAGCGGCTAATGTGGCCTACTCGTCCACATTGGAAGCAAGTGACCCCCGGTCTCGGTTTTTTGCAGTCCTTGAACAGGTGAGGACCCTGGCAGCGGAAACACCTGATGGCAGGACGCCCCTCTTGTCGACTCGCCGCCTGTCTCTCGTCACACATGTGGGGCCTCGTGCACGTATTTCCACCCACACCTGCAGCCCCGATTGGACACTTGACATTCTTGACTAAGTCTCTGGCGTGGACAAAGAGATCGTTCACTTCCATAGTATTGATCTCAGTGATTTTCTGCATGTTTGCGGAGCTTTCTTCCGGGAAGCCGTTCAGTAGGTATAGCTTTACTGTCATCTCGTCCCCACGCAACCAGCCAATCATTCCAGTCTCCTGATTTCCGCAGCAAAGACGTCAACAGACTCGACAGTCCACCTCAAACTTGCAAAATTGCCGAGTGCTTCAAATGAACTCTCAGCGAAAGCCAATTTCAGTCTTTGCTCCACTGAAGCAAGGTCTCCCTTCTCTTAATTGCGCATCTGCTGGTAAATTCTGAGGGCTTCTCCCTCTAAGTATATTGGCAACAGGTTTATCACGTCTTCGATTTTTTGCAAGTTTGCCACCATCTATAATTTTTCCAGCCATTTAATTAGGTCACCCTCCCCAGAGAAGGGTCTCAACATCTGAGTGTTTAGTCTCCAGTCAGCCATGTTAATCTGCTTGACAAGCCGAAATAGCTTCTAATGTTACAATCAGGATTCGGTTCTGGGGTTCGGGAAGTAGTGAGTCACACTCTCGACAAGAGCACGTTTCTACCCTCTTTTTACCCAATCCACCACACCCGGTCTCTTGCCACCGTTGTAACACCGCACAATCTGAACTTCAGCAACACGAAATACTATTCAAGAGAAGATGTTCACGACTCTTTTCTTTTTCCCTTCCAGGGAATTTTTTCGCTGCATTTATATCCTCCTATCAAAAAAAAAAAAAAAAAAAAAGGGAGAGACAAGAAAAAATAGCTTCTCCCATCATGCCCTGCATTCCCATCGGCTATATAAATGAGATAGCCATCCTTACCTTCTTTCCAAAATAAGAGCGGTGCAGATACATCAGGTACTTCGTATATTACTTTTTTGTTTGTTTTTGTTTCTAACCATAACCTAGCCTTAAACGATACGTTTTTCCCCGTTCGCATATACCCTGCACCTACTAAGCGAACTATAAGCCCTGAACCATTGGAACTGATAACGCTCTACACCAAAACGTAATGTTCACCACCATGTTGCAGCGTAAAGACTGTGCACCTGAGATTAAATGCTTCGTCTTTATTATCATGTTGTTGCTTATTGAAATTGCGTTCATCGCTAAACATCACTTTCGACTTATATGAATAATCATGATCTTCATTACATCTTAACGAAATTCAGACGACGCCTTCTGTTCTTTTCAGAAATCATTGGTTTGCGTCTTGCAACGTTACCTCGCAAAGAAAATTCATTCCAAATGTTGTTAAATGTTGTTAATCGTAAAAAGATAGCACTTTAAAAACAAGATTACACTGTTGTTGGATTTGGGAGAGGTGTCATATTTATTTCTGAAGATGTTGACTGCATTGTATTTCCTGTAAGAAGTAACTCAGGACGAGTAGATTTGACGGTATCACAAACTCTGCTGGTGCTTTACTGCTTTTGCAGTCAATCGTACCGTTTTCTTATCACATTTCAATCTGCGGCCGATTACTCGATTGGATAACCCAGAAGGGTTTAGATTAATGACCTATTGATGGTCACTAAAAGAAAAATCGAGGCACACGGACTAAATACCACGTTGTATAACATACAAACTACGGCGATTACGATTAGAGATTTTTTGTAACCTTATAGGTGGATATTTTAAGCTGATTTTAAGCCCCTGTCTTGCTTCAGAATTTTATTTTGACTTCTAGATTTGAATTTAATCTTGTGGATTTACAGGAACACTAGGATACTCAATTAAAATCATATACGTATGGGAAAAATTATAGAGGAATAAAAGGCAAATTAAATGAAATATAATTTGCTTAACCAGTTATTATCAATATGTGTTTTTGAGAAAATTACAAGTGCATGTCGTTTAAAATAAAGGGTAACACAAATATCGAAACATAAAATATTTATGAACACTTTTAGAGCTATTATAATAACATAGGAATCATTTGATGCGACTTAAGAGAACTCCATAAATCCATCAAGAATCGTGAGTTTAAGAGGGCAGGGAAATCGTATTTAAAGCTCCTATGTTCAATTAAATGAATTAGAATCCAATGGAATATTTTATAAGACTTAAAGTGTTTTATTTATCATATAAGAAAATATCCCTATGATAATACTTGTGAAATATTTTAAGTGATGCATTAACTGTCTGAAGTATTGGTTTTAACTCTTTATTGAGAGAAACCTGCCCGTTTAATGGCTTGTAGACATCTCCCACAAAGCCCAATTCAAATAATTTCAAAAAGTACTCTGATTGGTTAAAATTGAATCTATTGCTTACATCAACGCAGACCTGCGCGGATTGGGTGCGCAGAAACAGGTGTACGCACTTTGATTTTGAACATCCAATGTTCAATTTCAATGCTACTAATGTTATATAGGTATGAGGTCATATTTAAGATGAGGGCGAGTTCATATAAACGATGAGGGAGACAAGAGATTTATAACAGTGAGAGAGATGATGAGAATCCCTTATTTAAGGTGTGTGTAATACTGTTCTTTTACATCAGAGGAAAGAAGCATTACTTATGATGAAGAGGAGACACATTTCTCGGCAGGGGGTTATACAAAGTTCATTATAGATGATGATAGACAAAACACATTTACCTTTCACTTGGTGGAATGAGGACGCATGACAAACAATTACAAATATCGATGGTGATTCTTTATTTTATTTGACCGATCGAAATGACGATGATGTCAGGAATTCAAATTCGGGATCTATATAGTGATGTTGTTTCTTTCACGTCCAAAGGACTCTGATTCTAAGTCTCCCTCTCTTTCTGACTTACTAGCAGACCCAACTGTTCTGCCTCCTCTGCTCGACTGCCCTGATCTGACTAAAGCCTATATTGAGAATTCCCTTTTTGCTATGACGTCAGATGTTTGGTTCAAAAACGTGACCAACTCCCATGGCTAAGCACCCGCTCCAAACACACTTTCAACAACAAGAATTCTCAACTAACCTATCTTTTTAGCCTAAACCAATTTCTCACAATATATTCTTAATTTGTATTGTTCATTCTTTTTAGTTGACATTTTTTATTCAGTTTTCATAAAAGAACGAACAATCAAATTCTTTTTACAATACAAATGATATCTAACTAAATTCTAACTTTCCAATTTATAAATCTATTTCTGAACCTTGCTTACAAGGTTCGAGTCTCGGCTTATCCTTACCTCATTTTCCACTTATCTAATGTTCTTATTTACAGAAAAGGCGAGAGTCCTTTTTCCTGTAAAATTCCTATCCTTCCCATTTTTCAAAAAATGTAAGCAGTTTTTAATGCTAGTACATTGTTCTATACCTATAGAACTATGTGGCTAAGAAAGATCAGACACGATAACAACACTTCTTTAGTCAGCCTTTTCCAACTGACTTCATAATTATTTTCTTCAGATCAGAATCTCTCTCTGATCTTCCTGTCATTTCCTTTTTGGGTATAGGGTATACCTCCTATGATTCACATCAGCTGTTTCATCAAGCTACCCTTATACCGTAAACCGAGGTATCATTTTACCTCTCTTCAAATCGACGACTTCTTTCGTCCCAAAGTGGCTTGTTCCTTTCTTTCGCCTGCGTGTTCTACTAAGTAGTGATTTGTCTCATTTTCTAACTGTCTTACTTTTTTGACACACTTAAAGCTCATTTACTTAAATCTCTGTGGTTGTCTTCTAGTTAAGATATACCTTTTCATCATATTGCTTCACTTGGAGTTCCTTGCTTGGACTTTTGGAACTTCAATAAAGACTATGAAAATATCACCAATAACTAAATAACCCCATCCCTTACGCCAAAATTCCTATCTGCGCACTGAATTCTTTATATGACTCGGATTTTTGTGATTGTTTTTTTTTTTTTCATCAGCATAATTCTAACATTCCAATTTCTAAATCAGTTTCTGAACCTTGATTACAAGGTTCGAGTCTCGGCTTATGCTAATCTCATTTTCAACTTACTTAATGTTCTTCTTATTTACTGTGAAAGGGGACACCATTTTTCCTGTAAGACTAATACGATGTCTGTAGCAGTATTCTGTACCTGCATGTATTTAAGTGATGCGATACCACATTCTCGTTTTTTTAATCTTAAAGAACTGTGCTTATATATTTTCCAAAACCAAGAAAAACATAGCTGAGATTGAAGACGCTGGGTATAAAGCGATAGTAGCATTGTTCCCGGGCAAAAATAAAGGCAATTCCTCTGCAATGAAGTACTTAAGTCTCTGAAAGTTGTTGGTTAAGCCAAAAGATTTGTTACACGTGAATTACCACCACAAATCTACTCTGCAACGAAGTATTATACGCTTAGGATTTACGTTCAATTGATATTTAGATGGACAATAGTGAAGTCAGGGACACTACTGAATGAGGATTTATTTGCAGAACAACAATCTATTTACACTAATAATGAATACTTCATCTGCGAGTGAAAAACTTTTGAAAATAATACACTGCTACTGTTCTGGTGCACTTGCAAAATATATGGACTTATCCCTCTATGTGTATACGGGCAATGTCAAGAAAGGCATTTTAAAAATATGAGTGAGGAAGCAGTCTCTTATCATGAGAATCGTGACTATTAAACTGACTGTGACGAGATGTGTCTAAAAATAATCTGTGAATTCTAAAATCTTAAAAAAAAGGTATGTAATAACACAATGTAGTTAGTATAAACTTTGTATAAAAATTGTTATATCAAAATATATTTCATATAAATACAAAATTGTTTTTGAACATTAAACACAGCAGTGAAATATCGAAATACTAGTTATTTTTGATGCGATTGCTGTCCTTTTCTTATGGCGTCATAGCAAGGACCTTTGTGTGGATCTGATTTTAATAAACATTTTTTTATGTGGATAACCACATGTAATAGTAATAAACACATCATCCAACGTCTTTTTTGTATGGTTCATGATCAAACCGTATTTTGACTGGAATATTTATTTACTCTATTTTGTATCCCATAAACAGCAAGTAAAGAACTAAAGACGAAGTAGAAGAAAAGCACAAGAAGTGGCAGCCTGTTGGTGAGTGCCGATAAAACTGATTCTTGGTCAGGTTAAAAAATGTTTTTATCTACCTAAAAGCGATAAAGAATAAGTTAAAGCTGGCCAGTTTAGAAATGTCTATGTTAATTGCAAACGAAGTGTTCGGCAGTGTCTGTGAAATAAAGTAAAATATTTGTTCGTAATGGTAGCGTAAGCAGTCTGCGAGGAAGTGCTGTATCGGTAGACAGAGAAATTATACGTGTTTTTTTTATTTTTCTCGGATCTAATAGAGACCCCATATCAGATTTTAACAAAAGTATCCATAAATTGTTCGAAAATCAATTTGGTAATTTAAGAAACGAACTTAAGAAGACCATTTAAATGCAGAAATGCAAACATCCAATAGCGTTCAGTATTTGCAAGTTGATTAAGCATTTGGCTAATGTAAATAAAACGTAAGTGTATCATAAAATAATCATGGGCACATTTAATAATGGAACTCTAAGAAACATGTTTGCGTGGACTATTTGTAGGAATTTAGTATATTTAATGAACTTGATATATAACAGCCGTACACGTCGCATTATATATAAATAGGTAACGTGAACATTTTTGATTAATGCGTAGGCCCAGTGTTACATCTCAGTGAATATATATATGTATATATATATATATATATATATATATGTGTGTGTGTGTGTGTGTGTGTATGTGTGTGTGCGTGTGTGTGCCGCGGTTTGCGGTAGTCTAGTTTAACGGGTCCTTGCTAATGAAGCCAGGTATGACTTCCATTGCCGGGGTTCGTGTCTCTCGGCATGCGTTAATCGTGACCCCCTACACTGATGATTCCCGAAAAGATGAAACACTACTGTAGGTATTTAATAATTCTTATATACAGTGTCTCCAAAAAGGCACTAATCGGTTAAGGAATTGTGTCATTTTAGTATTAATGATTATTTTTCTACATTTCAAATAGTTTACAGAACATATTTTGGATATTTACCATGGATGATTATAATATTGAACAAAGTATGCATATTGTGAAATTGTTTTACAAAGGTCAGGGTCAATTTTTTGACTCAATGGTAATATTGACGGCATATCAAACGGGCACCGCGTTCCCTAGACTTGACTAACCCCGACGTTTTCTTGTTGGGATCTTAAAGAAAGAGACTATATTAACAGACTCCAAAAGTTGCAATAACTGAGGGGAAAAAAGGAAATAAAATAAGGGAGTTAATCTAATCCCGAAATTCTCCAATCTATCATGTATAATGTATTTGAAAATACACCAAGATGCAAAGCTGAAAATGGGCAACATTTAAAATATTTTTTTTAGGAAGAAAGATTGCTAGTATTTTGAAATTATTAGGAACATATTTACAATGCCTTATTCAGATTGTTATGAAATCTCAGAAAATAGGAAAAATAAAGAATCTATTTAAGTTTTAAAAACGTTAAGTTACTTTTTGTACACCATGTACATACCATTATCATACCAGTAATATAATGTGTATACTATGACTTGAACTGATTTTGCAACAGCGTGTTTCCAAATATAGCAATACTTTTGATTTACTCTCGTAAGTATGTACACATCGAAATTTAAATTAAGTTTGAAGAATTTTTAAAAAATTCACATCTTTGTTTTCATTTACATAATTTTGCATTTTAATGTAATGTATTCGTAATTCGAGCTTTTTCTCTGTTAACAGATGCAAACTCTTTATCAACAATCATATGCGTATAAGAAAATAAGCTTTAAAAAGTAAAAGAAAATGTGTAACCTAGTCTTTCTTCTCGTATGGATAATCGCAAGAGAAATGCAATATAATCTGAAGCTAAAGAATATGGATTTTTTTAAAGACATTGCATTCGTTTATAAACATGCATATCCTCTTACGAGTTTTCTTTTTATATTATGAAGGCAGATTACATATGTGATAAGCAAGCTTGTGCTAATGTGTTACATATTCATATTTTTAACGCAATGAAATATTTTTCTAAATATTCCTAATAAAGCATTTTTCGTATTATCATATACGACGCTCGAAAAATGTGTCCATCAGCTTCTATTCCAATAATGTTTCCGGTTCCAATACACTTACTAATACGGTACAAATTCTCGATTTAGATACACTTACCTATTCCGATTCTTTATAAATCTCCAAATAGTTTACTATAAAAGTTGTGTTTAACTAGGATTACCGTAAAAACGCATGTTACATGTTTATATTCTTTCTCAAACCTATTAACATATTTATGGTTGTGATCTATATCATTTAGTTTTACTGATAGTGTAAAATAAATAAATGTTTATTAATTTATTAGTATAACCAGCATCAACAGATTTTGTATGAGAAATCAGATGAAATAGATCATTAAAAAAACCCTTTTTTTGCTTCGGAAAATAGGTACACATTTTTTTCGTTTCTAATACTGGTTCCGATACTTATAAATGTTCGAATTATTTCAATTCCGATTGCAGATCAGATTCAGATTTATCCTCCCAACACTATTAGCAATATAAAATAGCCAACATTATCACAACTTAATTCGCATTGCAACAAAACGAAACATTTATTTTAGCGTACGAAGTTTACAAATATACTAGGCGTATAGGCCAGCGTTTCCCGGGTGATGCAACCCATTAAATATCGTTCTCAACACATAACTTGTCAAAAAAATTTGCATTATTGCACCAGCTGCTGGCCATTGATTTCTCGTTAGCCGCATGCTATTGGTCTTTCCTGGAATTTGAGTAGCAATAAGCCTACCTAAGTCCGAGTTTTTTTCGCATTTATATATTCGCATTTATTAAAGCGCCAAACACTGGCAGTGTTCGTGATGCCCCTAAATCTGGTCGTACTAGAGTTACTTCTAAACGAGAAGACAATGATATCAAGATCCAACGCCTAAAAAACAGATTTGAAACGGCTCTCCAATTCCAACAACAGTGGTGCCTTATTAAAACGTGCTCTCTTTCTACTGTCAAAAACATATTAAAGGAGTTTAATTTGCGAGGATATGTTGCAAGACGCAAGGCAATGATTTCTGTAAAAAATTACGGACTTTCTTTTTGCTGCCTGTATATATATATATATATATATATATATATATATATATATATATATATATATATATATGTATGTATATGTATATATATATACATACATACATGCATGTGTATATATATATATATATATATATATATATATATAGGACGGCACCTATTCCTAACTTTTTCCTAGATTGCTAATAGTGCTTAAAATATAATCCTCCCCCCCCCAAAAAAAATAATACAAACAGTTTCCCTTCCTTTTATTCCATTACCCATTCAATTCTTTTTATTCTTTTACTCTTCATTCTATTTGCCGGGGGTCAATGTATTTGGAGCTTTTTAGCTTAGTTTATATAAAATACGAAGAAACAATGGTTTAACGTATGTTTTATACCAAGAAAATTAAAATAAAGCGAGTTTCAATAAAAATTGCGATTCATGTTAAACCAATTATTCCATTCGTTTGCTTCCGGTAAGTTTGACATGTAACAAGTTTGTTATATGTTATAACTTCTAATTTTACTAAACAACACCTGGCTAGCTACTATCTCCTTTCTTCTGTCAATATTGGATCTGCGAGTTCCTTTATTTATGTGTTTGTCAATAATACTGTAGAGATAGTAAGTCTACACGTGTGTTTTTGTGCGTGTGTGTGTGTATCGCCTGCTAATATAAAATAGTATTTAGCATTATTATAGTGAGATATTTTTCGAAATAAATATGAAATAAATAGAAAATAAACAAATATATTTACACTGTCTATTGAGATGTTCCTATTTATTAGAAGGTGAGTGTTTTTATGACCTACGAGGAAAAAAACCCTCTGCTTTGAAGCTATATTCCAAACGCAGAAATTCCTCGTACTTCAGAATAAGCTATTTCTTAATTTTTTAATCGAAATTAACTAGTATCAGTAAATATATGATCTAAAGACAAACGAATACTATAACATGATAAAAGATATATATATATATATATATATATATATATATATATATATATATATATATATATATAGAGAGAGAGAGAGAGAGAGAGAGAGAGAGAGATATATATATACAAGCTGACCCCAAAAAACGGCCCCCAAATCTAATAGGCCTCGTTTCTTAGTTATTTGTCCGAATGGAATGAAACTTTGGTCATAACTAGTTTATTATATTTAAAAAAAACACATCAAAACACTAGGGTATTTGGTCGTTTTTCTCTGTTCTACAGCATATGTTCTAGACGACTTCCATTTATTTTTTGTTTTTTTTTTGGGGGGGGATCACTCTGTATATTAAGTATCGCTCTAATGACTAAATGCATACCAAATCATTTCACATGAAAACAATCGATCTGTTAATACCCAGATATTTTACCCCTTCTAATCTAGAAGATGCATTCAAAATCACCCTGTTTATATGTAAAACCAGGAATTTAATAAAAAAATCCGAATACATAGAATTGTGCCTGTGTGTTTAGCATTCCTCTCCCTCTCTCTCTTTCTTTTTTCCCTATATATATATATATATATATATATATATATATATATATATATATATATGTGTGTGTGTGTGTGTGTGTGTGTGTGTGTGTGTGTGTGTGTGTGTGTGTGTGTTGCATCGGTAGCCGAGTCTAATGCATATCTTAATTTGCTTTTATTATTGGAAGTATTTCCCCTTTTCCTTGTACCTATTTGTGAATCATTCCACGGATTTCGGCATTTTGGATTAATTTGTATCATCCTCGAATTACGTGATTCCCTTCGAATGAAAATTTAACTAACTTTCTTAGATTTGCATTTTTGAATTTTACGTTATAGGATACTTTACCTTTCACCAGACTAACCATTCACGTGAAATCACCTCTTTCGTAACCCTATTCCCTCTGCTTAAATTTTGTTTTATCTAGTAATATCTTTGACTTAATTGTAGTTTCATCAAATGCTGTTGTAAGCAAAATCCGATCCCGCACTTTGGTAAATCCTACCCTCTGATGAGAAGGAAAGTAATTCTTCGAAACTTCGCGTATTAAGGACTATCCATTTATTTAGTGTGTCCTGTTCAAATAAAATATGTTTTAATTCTTTTTCAAAGTTTTTAACATGTTTTATTAACTATTTAGTCTTATACATATATATATATATATATATATACATATATAGTTATAACGTGTAAAAAAGAGGGCATGTACGTCTTCGAGTGTAAATCGTGTGCGTGTGACACTGTTATTAACGACGAAAACACTAAGAAAAAAGACAAGATTAAATGCTAACCATTGTTAGGTTCTAATAAAAAAGGTGAGAACATATTCACCTACGGCTAGAATTCCGATAATTGGTTGCAGAATGTCAGTCAGATATTGGGTCAAAAGTGGTAAACATCGTATCACCACGTCAGATTCAATTTGTAATGAATATCACCACACACACTCCTGCGAGAAGGAGCAGCAGGGGGTGATTCTTCTTTCCATCTTTCCGCTTTATGAAACTCGAAGCCCTGCATAATGGCCACAATGGGTAGTTGCTAAACTGAATGTGACAAGTTGCTATCTTTACTCTTTCCCAGTCGAAAGGTGCAAGTCCTATGTGCAGCCACCCAAGAAATGGTAATTGGGAAATTCACAAGAGTCGGCATTCGCTGATGGCAGTTTAACAACATTTCTTTCCTTTCATACATATACTACAGGTTCATTATTAACAACTAAGAGTTTTATCGTCCAAATTTATGCTATCTCTGTCTCTGTTTCTCTGATATATATATATATATATATATATATATATATATATATATATATATATATATATATATATAATGTCGGAATACTGTTTATATTGTTCTGGTCGTATATATATATATATATATATATATATATATATATATATATATATATATACATATATATATATATATATATATACATATATATTGTCGGAATACTATTTATATTGTTCTGGTGATATATATTTATATATTTAAATATTTATATATATATATGTATGTACGTATATATATATATATATATATATATATACATATATATATATATATATATATATATATATATATATATATATATATACATATGACCAGAATAATATAAATAGTATTCCGACAAAATAGATAACTAAAAAGAAGATAACCGAGTTTATGTCCATCAACTTTTCATCTTTATTTCGAGATAAATATCTCTCTGTCTTTCTCTCTCTCTTTCTCCCTCCCTCTTTCTCTCTCTCTCTGTATATATATATATATATATATATATATATATATATATATATATATATATATATATATATAATTCTATGAATTGGAATTTCTTAGCATCATATTCATATTAAAAACAGTTTATTTAATATTTACTTAAAAAGAAAATACAATTTAGTAGAATTGCATTTATCTACAAAAGATCTAGCTAATTAAACATTTTGCCTACTAAACGTGTATGTTAGTTTTTGGTCTACTCACATGAAATAAAATATGTAATATATTTGAACCCATGCATTGCTTAGTATTTAGGTATATTCCGAGGAAAATCAGTACAACGTAATAGGTAAATGATTCATGTTTTAATTTTTGGCATTGCAGAAAACATCTTATTGCTCAAGTGTTGAAGTTAAGGGAAAAAGTAAGTCGTAAACTAAAAGTTTTGATTTCGATTCTCGATAGTGGCAAGTCATTAAAAAAATTGTAAGCAATACTATAGGGTTTAATCTATCTATATATATCTATAAACGTGAACGTGTCTGTGTGAGAGTCTGTGTGTATGTGTACATTTTCCTTCGAAATAACTGTTAATTTTCAGGCTACAGATTCGAAATTTGATATACAGGGTACTGAGATTTGGCTGGTAAAGGGTCAAGTTTTAACGATTTAACCTTTGAGAACCCTACCAAACTCGTCCGACAATTTGGGGTGTAAACACTTGACATTCTTGATATAGGCCCCACGGACATGAATTACACTTAATAAGTTTATTTGAGCCCAAAACAATAAACAATGAAAGGGTCATAATAGAAGTCAAAGTAACAAAAATGAGCCGTGTTTTTTTCTCAGGGAAGATATATGATTCTTGATCATGGATCTAACATAATGACTTAATTTGAGCCCAAAACAATAAATGTAAAAGGTAAAACGGGGGTCAATTTTAAAAAAAAATTGACCTTTTTTTGCTCAGCATACACCTCCAAATACCCGGGCAACGTCGGGTACCTATGCTAGTATATCTATGAAAGTTAACGTGTATGCGTGTCTGTCTGTGTGTCTGTGTATATTTCCCTACGCAATAACACTGTCAATTTTTTGTCTGCAGGCTCGAAATTTGATATACAGAGTACTGAGATTTCCGAAAATCTATGTGATCGGATTTCGGCCAAAAATTCGGCTGTTAAGGCGTCAAAGCTCAACGATTTGACCTTTGAGAACTCTACAAACCTCCTCCGACAATTTTGGGTGCAAACACTTGAACGTTTAGATACAGGTTCCTTGGAAATAGGTCTAACTTAATAACTAGATTTGAGCCCAAAACAATAAATGTTAAGGAGTCATTATTGCGGTCAAAGTTTTAAAAAATGACCTTTTTTTGCTCATCATACACCTCCAAATACCCGGACAACACCGCGCCCCATGCTAGTAGAATATAATTACGAATACAGAATCTGCATTAATCCAATATGAAATTAAAGCGTAATTTACCAACGGGAATTGCTGGTCGGGCTGCTCGTATATATTATCTATACATCTATATATATATATATATATATATATATATATATATATATTTGTAATCCTGTCTGTTTGTTTCTTTGTTCACAATTTGATTAATATATAAAAAGCTTCCCAGTTTACTCTCTCATTTATTTCTATATATAGTATCATTCTTGCAAACTGGATACAATAAAGAAATCATCTTATTTGCATATTACATTAAGAAAAATCCATTTTATTAAATAGCGGTATCTTACTTAATGTTTCCAGCAAGAGAATTGTTATAAGTGTTTTATTTAAAATCGTTATTTAATAAATTTTAAACAATAATTATATTGATAACATATTTAATTAAATTTATTTGGGATTATTATTCCAACATTGATTCTTTTAAAATAATTGTTTTAGCGTTATTATCCCCTTCAGAACATAAAAATAAAATCAAAACTATCACCTAATAAAATAATTAGGAAACCTCGATAGATTTCTATCTTGAAAAATAATTCCTAGTAGACAGAAAAATGTTTGGATTTTATTGTTTTCTTAAATATTAAAAAAAAAACACTTAACTGAAGGAAATATTTTATGTTTTTGTTTTTATTATTCTATAAACGGCTATAGAGATATCGGTAATTTTTACGATGTGATCCACCTAAAAAATAAAGATCTCCTTTTTTGGCCTAATATGTTTAAATAGCCTTTATAAATAATATGAAAGAAATTTTGACAAAAAAGAAAATTAACATTTTAGAGTCGTTGATCACTTTTCCATATAAATTAAACGGAAAATGAGCACCCACATTTTGGCCACCTACTGTTCAACGAGGCATGTCACCGCTAGCACATTTTCAAGTTTGGCGATCGAGGTGGGGGCAAAACATGATCAATACAATTTGTTTTTTTTGTTATGGGGGGGGAATTACATTTAAAACATTAAATAACGATAAATTTAATTAATTTTTATGAGGCTGCTCTGTACATTCACCTAACAATTTCATAAACAAAATATGACAAATTACATTTAGGGGGACATTACAATGACGAAAAATTTCATTTAATTGTTTCTGGAATTAATTTTTGGTAGATTTTCAATGTAGGTTTTATTTACTCTGTTGCCTCCCAATTTACGGTGTAGCGTCAATAAAATAACGCATTCGTACAAATGCCGTTTGTTATGGATTTAGCTGAATACGATATTAAAAAAAAAATTATTGATATTCATGCACTTATGTTACCGGGCTGGCGGGCGTATTGTAACTATTCTCTCCTTATACCTAACAATTTAATAAACAAAAAGATATCGTAAATCTTGAATTTAACTTGAAAATAATATTTCAAAAAATAGCAGGGTAACATTCACCACTTTATTTTACATATTTGTTTCCAAAGAACCGTTTTAATACATTGATTTATATATAAAATGTTGTGTAATTATTTTTAAATAAATAAGCACTAAAAAATAATGAGGAATGTATGTAGAAAATAACTTTTATTAGTCCTGGTAACAGTTTTTTTTTTTTGACAATTTTGTTCATTTGCTGGATTCTATGCGATATATCAATTCAATTCAAATAATAAGACAAACCAAAAGAAACAAGAAGTGAGTTCCCATCGATAATAATCTGATTTCAAACAAAGTAAAATAAAAAGTTAAAATCAAGTTTTACTTTATTTAAAGTACACGCAAATTCATTCACAATTGTGAAAGTATTAAAAATTGAAGAAATAAAGCAGACGCACAACTGATTTTTTTAATTACAAAACACTTTAAATTTAAATCAATGTATTCAAGCAGATATATATATATATGTTTGTGTGTGTGTGCGTGTGTGTATGTATATATATAGACATGTATATGTATATATGTACGTATATATATGCATATATATATAAAGATATATATATATATATATATATATATATATATATATATATATATATATATAAATGTTTAGTATTACATATCGTGACAAGTCTTTTAACATACTGTAGAGTGTTTTATAATTATTATTCTGTTTATTTTCTCGATCTGCCTAAGATAACCTAGGATATATTTCTGGTTGGTAAATGTATTATGTAGCCGAATGGTTTTTTGTGAGTCATTTTTTCTCTTGGTCATTCGATCAATGGTTGGAGCATAAAGTAATTATATTGAGGAGGGTTCTCCTCTCGTGTTAATGCACATATATTACCTTCCAATATATATATATATAACTGTGGCAGAAGATAGTAATATCTGTTGGTACCAGTGGGTCAAGTTATAAACGAGGTTGAGAAAAAAACTCAATATACACATACCTTATTTATTGAAATAATTTTTCAACCATTCAATGCCCTAGGAAAAATGATTAGAACACAACTACATATCTACATTATAACTACATATATATTTCTACGTTTACATAATTAGTTGAGGATATGCGATCCTTTCTTATGAATGACTTGTAAAATACGTTCGTCCACAGAATTAGTCAAACTTGTGATTCCGTCAACATTGATCATTCGAGATACCTCTTTGGCAGCATCTCACAACTCATGTTCTCTTAAATTGGCGTTCAGTTGAATAGGGGCGTCGCGTCTCGATACTCCAAAGGTTCTCACTTGGGTTCAAATCTGGTGAATTTACAGGCCACTCAATATTCCGTGGCCCAAAGAGCTCCAGTTGTTGCAAATAGTCTTTGTTTTTGTTTATTTCATTCAAAAGAGCATTAAAATACATAAAAATAATGGTTCTTTTGAACGTCACCCTTTGCCTAGTCTGCCATGGTTCAAAGTGCTTCTTCAGAAATGCTATGTAAGCATTTGACGCCTTCTGGAACTCTCCATGGGTCAGCTAAAATACCTCTAATTATCCCAGCGCAAATCATTATCCCACCACAATGTTTTTAGCGTCTTAAACACTGATGACGATGTCGTCTAACTACAACCAATACCTTGCTTCAGCCATCTGGGCCATCAAGAGTGACATGGACTTCTTCCATGAACAAAACTTTGGAAAAATCCGTTTTCAAGCTGTCCTCTGACCATTTCTATGCGTTTTGTATGTGATGCTGCTTTAATGGAGGCTTTTTCACAGACTTAACATACTTTGCTACTTCTTTCAGAAGGCGATATCGAATACATTTTGAGACATTCTTTAATCCGGCTTGGTATAAGGCTTCTCAACTTTTATGTGCATGGTTTATAATAACGTCACGTTTAATTTGGAATAGAGAACGGCGTGAAACAAGTCTAGGTTTACCTTTATCAGTTTTCTTACGTACCTTTGTAGGGTCCTTGAAAATATTATTCACAGTGTGGTGTTACTTTCTTATTATTTTCGATATTTCAAGTTTTAACTTATGCTTGCTGTTCTGTAATATTGTTCTTTTCAGAACTACTCAGACCACTTTTCCGACCCAAGAATCCTAGAGTAGATGAAACGCGGAATATTCAGTGTAGCTTAATTGCCATATATATTATATAACTTTGTAACTAGCTCTCCCTTCGTACTGAACACTTACGAAGTAAATACTTAAATTTTCCCCATAAATTTATATTTCGTATATTAAATTTATTTGAGTAAATGAAGTAGTTCGCGCCTGGTCAACAAAGTATGGAAATAAAAAAATTTAAAGTAAAAAGAAAAAAACGTTTACAAGTGTACTTGATATAGATGTACACAATAATACTTTGATAAGTATGTTTTAACTTAAATAGGGGTGGCATAATAAAAGTGTGTGGTCTGCGTTCGCGCCTGGCCTGAATAGACGGAAATAGGCGCAAACTTTAATAAAGACTTTTCCTATCTATCTGCGTAAGTATACTTTGATAATTATGTTTCAGTTTGAAGAAATATGGTATAATAACATTTCGGGGTGTTCGTTCGCACCTGACCTCCATAGAATGGAAATATGTCACAATGATTTACAAGGTTTTCTACTATAGATCCACAGAATATTGTGATAAGTTTTTCAGTGTGAAAAGGTATGATATAATAAATAATGGGGTTTATCCATTTTATTTTTATTCTGTCATATTTTGCTTTGGTGTTGATACTTCAACATTCGAAGCTATCTCTTTACAACCCTTCCTTTTCATGACCTATCATATTTTAATAAACCTGAGTCCAATTTCTGCAGGCTGTTTTTGAACCCAGTCAACGACGGGTACTTTTGCTAGTATATTTATATATATATATATATATATATATATATATATATATTTGTGTATATATATATATAAATAAATATATATATAATGACTTCTTTTATATATATATATATATATATATATATATATATATATATTTGTGTATATATATATATATATATTCAGAATGTGAGAGAATATGTATTTATTTCCATTTCCAGACATCGTCGGTGCTCACAAGCGTCATGACAGCAAACAAACCAGAAGTTTAAGATTGGAGTTTCGCACTCATTTTTGGCTAATCAGTATGACTCGTGTGAACCCGTTATTTAAAACCATGCAAAAGGCTTGGGTTTCAAATGCAAATTTCGTATGTGTCTTACTTCTTATTTGTCATGGATTTTGTCAGCTGCTACGTTTTCCTGCTGTGGAAATATTTGTATATATATATATATATATATATATATATATATATATATATATATATATATATATATATATATATATATACTTGTTTATTGTTATGTAAACATGCTCACATCCCGGTGCTACAAATAGCCACTTGTTTCAATCAAACAACAGATATCATCAGGCAGCGACTTGACTATTCAAAAGTTCAATGAATAATCTATATTATTCTATATTATTCATTGAACTTTTGAATAGTCAAGTCGCTGCCTGATGATATCTGTTGTTTGATTGAAACAAGTGGCTATTTGTAGCAGTGGGATGTGAGCATGTTTACATAACAATAAACAAGTATTATCAGCTCTTTTTATTGAGCACTATCTAACAACCTCGTTGAATCCATTAGTCCATTACTTTTGAATATAAAAAACCCGAGTATATATATATATATATATATATATATATATATATATATATATATATATATAGTAGAGATTTAGAAGGCTGTCACAATGCAAGGAATGAAACAGATTGATTCAAAGCATGCTAGATGATGGAGCGGAAGTTTGGTAGCTATGTGCGGCCTCGGAGCAAATGTGAGTAGTTGATTTATGTATGGTCAGATTAAGTAATTAAGATGGTTATAATTTTTATTTATTTCTATTTATTTATTTGTCGTTTTTTGGGTTATAACTTGTTGTTTTAGCGTGAGCTTTTTTTAATTTTGTATGTTCTCTATTTTGTTGTCTTTATCATTATTTCTATTATTTATTTTTTTTCTGCTTATATGTGGGGTGTCTAGGTTTATCAAGGTGACGTAAGTCGCTAGTGGGCTGTGTCTGGTCAGCTATTGAAGGATAGAGTAGGGGTGGGATGTGAGATAGGAGGGGAGGTGGGGTGCGGGGTGATGCGCTCCCAGTCGGCAGCTGGGTGTTTAGGTTGGTGTTGCCAGGAGTAGGAAGATAGGTGGGGAGGGGAGCAGTGGGGTGACATTCCTTGGGAGTTGTTAATTTATTAATTTCCATGAAATTATAAGTGGTAGTAGATGGGGCATTTCTTTTTTTTTTTTGCTTTATTTTAATTGGTTTGTGTTACTTCAGTTAGCTATATTTTAATTGTTTTTTAAATATATACTGCTGTTTTTATTTATTAAATTTAATTTATTATTTTATTATTCATTTATTTTTTTAATATATATTATTTATATGGGAGGGCTTGTAGTAATGCCCTATCTGGATTGTGAGTTGGGCCGTGAGCGGTATGCAGTGGTGTATCTGTTCTAATGGGTTATGGTTGTAATGGTAAGTCTTAGATGGGAGCCGTATGTAAAGTTATACAATGAATGAAGATCCGATCTCCAGTCTGTTGTTGAGTTCTGGCCGTAATCTGGATATTAGTAATGATTCTTTTATGCGAAGATTCCCAATATTGCGTTCTGTGGTAAAAATATTGGTATTAGTGTTACTGCAGGTTTTGTGGTGTTTGCTGAATGATGATGCTTGTGTGTGTGTGTGTGTTCCTTGACTCTTATGTGTAGGGGGCTCGTGGTGCTGCCCACGTAGAATTTTCAGCAGGCAGAACATTCTGTCTGTATACTATGTATGTATGATGGCAGATTGTTGGGGGTATACGGGGCAATTTGCTCCATCATCTTGCATGCTTTGAATCGATCTGTTACGCCCACTATTTGAAAAGAGAATTTTGTTCCGAAATTAATAATGGATATAGTCGCAGACATAACAAGTACGACATCTAACCTAATACAACTGAATAAATATATGTATTTATAAAATATATTTATGTACTTATTGATTTGTAAATCGCCACTTGTTCTCCTCTTCTCTTACTAACAACGACTATATTTCATTCCTCGCATTGTAACAGCTTTCGAAATCTCTTCTACATACCTATCCCACACAAGGCTTTAAGCAAACCACATATCAATATATATATATATATATATATATATATATATATATATATATATAAATATATATATATATATATCAATATTAAAGCAGTGGTTATCTTGGATGTGTGTTTTGGGTCATTGTAATGCTCTAACACTGCTCTGCGCCTCAGTTTCCGGAGGGAGGACATCATGTCTAGCTGCAATATTTAACAGTACATTTTGGAGTTCATGTTTTCCTCAATGAAATGTAAATGTCCAATACATGATCACTCATGCAACCGCAGACAATGGCATTCACATCATCATGCTTGACTGTAGACATGACACACTTATCTTTGAACTCCTCACCTGGTCGCCGCTACACATTCTTTAGGCCATCGCGTGCAAACAAATTATATTTCGTTACATCAGACCGTAGGACATTGTTCCAGTAATTTATGGGCTTTGTTGACACGTCTTCAGCAAATTATTTGACGGATGTCTTGCCTATTCCCTTCAGAAAAGGCATCCTCCTGGCTGATAGCCATGCACACAAATTTGAGGAGTATTAAGATAAGTGTGTCATTCATATAGTCAAGCATGGTGTTGGGGATGTCATAGTCTGGAGCTGCATGAGTGCTGCATGTATTGAAGAGTCACATTTCATTGATGAAAACATGAACTGCAACATGTACTGCCAAATATTGCAGCAGCGCATTATTCCCTCCCTCCAGAAATTCGGTCGCAGAGCAGTGTTTTTTTTTTCATGACAATTACCCAAAACACAAATCGGAGAAAACCTCTGCTTTACTGAAGAGGCTGAGGGTAAAGGTGGTGGGTTGGCCAAGCATGTCTTTAGACTGGAACTCAATAAAACATGTTTAGGACTGTATATACACATACAGGCATGTGTATATACAGTCTAGCCCATTAGTGAATTAACAGTTTAAAAATAAAACAGATCTTTCATGAATTACTGTATTTAATTAATCCTTGTTTTATTACAGTAAAATTTCCTGACTTCATTACGAAACATAATTTCTCTTCAGTGGCCTTTATTCCTGACTTCTAAATTAAATCTCTTTCAATGCTATTTTTAATGACAGTCCTGAACATTGGCGGTTGTAGTGAAATAAATCTTTTTCGTATGTTTACAAAAGTATTTGTGTGGTTCTAGGCTTGTTTTCATACATGTTCTTATTAAGATTACCCACAAACCCAAGAATATTTTGCTGTAGAATCATGTGAGCGTGGATGCTATACGTTATCGTCATTTCTAAAGAAGTTTAGATCCCAAACCAGCACAGTTTACAACTGAATAGTGGCTCTAGCATTGTGTGCAGTTTCCACTATTTTTATGACACAAACTCACAACACTAAGAGACGTAGCATTTTCATTCGCACCTTCAAAATAGACGCCCTAATAACCCTTTTGGGTATACTCCATACAATACCCTAAGTGTAACAGCGTGCATTTTTTGTGCCCCAGAATCTGGTCTTTTGCTTATTGACGTAACCATTCTAATAAAAATGAGCCTTGTTTCTAATTATAAACTTATGAATAAACTAATTGCAATTTCTTTCAGTTTCCTAAAACCCGCCAGCGTAATATAGTCGTTTGTGAATGGCGGTTGGTTGTAAAGATTGCACTAATTGATACTTGTAAGGATGTATGTGCAGGTCTTTTTGAATGTGCTGTAAAGAATTCGGTTAGATTGCAAGTTCTTAAAGAATGCCTTCGAGTGGAAGCGGTTGGGTTCTCTTCAATATTATGCATCAGAGTTTTAGTATTTTCACATGTATGTACTGAGCGACCTCGACCACGTCTAGATCTATCATTTTTAGAGACCTGCTCTTTAAAACGCGTCACTGTTCATTATTACATGCCTACCAGGATAATATCGAACAATGAAATGGTGCATATAAGATCTTTGCGTTCCAACAATTAACCGTCCATTTTCAAAATAAAACTCAATTATCTTCACTTGTTGCTTTGATATAAACTTATCTATACCAAAATTTCCATATATTCTCTTTTTAAAATTTTGAAAGCATACATTAAATAAAATAGAAATAAACAAACTTTTTTTTAAATTTTTACAATGTGAACTGCCTTATAAGACATCATGCATACGAACACCCCCCCACACACACACATATATATATATATATATATATATATATATATATATATAGTAGCGTGGATACCTAGCGTTGCCAGGGTCGATATGAAGTTCGGTTTCGCCACACTTGCTATACTAAAAATATTGAGCAGCTTTTCATCATATGTCAACTGTATCGTAACCCCAACAAAAATTACAAAAATAAAAGAAGGAATGAACACACGAAAATGTGTTCCCCCACCCACAAAAAAGAAGTACGTGACAAAATCTCCACCAGATATTTCGGCAGAAGGTTTAGGAAGAGAAGCTATTCTCCGGATATTGAGCACATTTTTATAACTATATTCCAGTTGAAGCGAATTTCTTTTATGCTACCTCATTTTAGAAAGATTCGTATTTACGGTTTGTTGCTAAGAAAAATAACTGTAAATAATTCAGTTTCAAAGATGCCAATGTAGAATTTGTGTTAACTGAAACGCACGTTTTTATGTTAAAACGTGATCAGTTATGACGTATGTGTTATTAAAAGAAAAAAAAAGAACAGTTACGATATCCAAAGAATGTGAAGACAAAAAACTGGTATCAAAAAACGTAGAATAGAAAGATCTGTTTGTGTTTTTAATAAAGGATTGTAGCGGAATTAGATTCTTTGTTTATTTTAAAATAAAAATTCACTGAACACCAACGTTAATTGCGAAATCACGGGAATTATTTTATTTAAACTAATTCCAAAAATAATGCTTGAGAGTTTTTTGTTTTTATATCCGCCGAAATAGAAAACAAAGAACAAAGTTCGGGCCCAATGGAGATAACTAAAAAAGATTCAGAAAAAAAAACGATATCGGTAAAAATATATTGTATTAACTGTTATTAATATAAATCTAATTTTAATAATAGACTTAAAATGAACACTTAAAAGAGTTCTCGCTCTCTAAACAATAGCTAATACACCGCTATTTAATAAAATCGATTTTTCATTAATATAGTATGCAAATGAGGCCACATCTTTAATCTTATATTTTGTAATAATCATAGTATATATTGGAATGAATAATATGATAAAGTAATGGATCTTTTGTATATATTAATGAACTTGTGAACGAATAAACAAACAAACCGACAGGAATACGAATTCATATATATATATATATATATATATATATATATATATATATATATATATATATATATACATTTATTTATACAAACATTAATGGCTACATCTGTGCATACATGTTTCTGTAATCACCTGTGCCAGGGAGATTACGTCTTCAGACCATGAATTTCCCTCGAAAACTCAAATTTCAAGACACAAAAACATTTCGTTCATAAAATTAAATATCTCGTCACCTAATATGGGTGGAGGGTTATGTGTTCGGGGAGGATAAGTAAGATCCTTTAACGATCCACTCCTTACATATTTTTTTTTTATCTTTCCATATCTTAACCACTTTTTTATATCTATCTCGTCTTTTTGGTTTTGCGTTATAACCTACTTGAGAGATCAGACATTCTGTCTGGCCTAGCCGTTGGTCAAATATATACTTCGGAAAGCTCTCCAGTACGTTTAATCCGGCTTTCTTAATTTCATACACACTCTTTTCTAGAAATAGCATACAGATATATACATACACTTAGGAGTGGATGCAGATGTTTGGTATATTCTAACGTACACATCCGCACATATATCTAAAATATTAATAAATATAAATATAGACGCATGTAAACACAATAGGACTAATGACTTTTGCACGTGTAAATATACACAGATATATGCACAAAATTCCATACTCTGATACACCTGCGTACATATATATATATATATATATATATATATATATATATATATATATATATATATATATATAAATATAAACCTCTGCTAACAAAAAACTGATATATTCGTAAGACACTTAATGTCTTTCTTGAGAATGTCTTTTCATTTTTCAAACCAAATATTTTGACACATTAGTAAAACTATGCTCATGCGTACATAGGGAGCAGGTATGGTTAAATTTTTAGTGCAACTCTTACACTTTTTTATATTGTTCACTGAAAGTTCCAACATGGCTCGACATTGAAAATAATTGAGTAATGATTTTAAAAAGATGTATGGTTTCGCTACATGAAGATAGTTAAGTTTGTAACACGGCAGAAAGATTACTAACGCCCTGTAACTGACCTGCAGCTCAGTGGTTTAGATCATCTATAGTGGGGGCATAGATCGAAGGTCAGTCCGGCTAAAACTAGCAATGAGTGACAACGGAATCGGGGGGTGGGTGCAGAAAGCACTTCGTTAACTAAATTCTTAAGTTGGTTTTCTATCTCCTCAAGGCAGGAAAAAGTGCTCTTAACAAGGCCGCCCCAAACCTTGACACCTGCTTGTGACGTATTTTCTTCTCGTTCGGGTTAATGATTGCGTCACAGTGACATACTGTAAAGGTTAATATGAGCCTACTATCTTTACATTATGTTCTTCAAAGGATTTGACGTCTGTTCTCAATATAACGTCAGGGTTTATGTCTGTCTCACATATTATCAAAATCAGGATTGCTTTATTGCATGCATCAAATACTCATTTAATGACGCAGTAAATGTCTACCAGATACAAAAGAAAATTTGGATTATCAATTAACATATATAATTAATAATAAGATTGTACCAATAATATAACCATATTACGGGAAGGTAATTTACATTTAAGTATCTAGACGCCTGATTATTTTGTTAAAAAAGTAAACAATTAATATTCACCAAATTAACACTATTCTTAATATCGGTTTGTTTTAAAAATATATTGATAAGTTATTGATATATTTAAAATTAATACTATGTTTCCAGAAGATCGTATGCCTCTCCTTGCAAATGTAATGGTGAGACAAATTATAAAGCGGGCATCATAATTCTTTATTTTTTAAATATTCATTTAATCATTGCATGAGACTATCAAACATTAACAAACTATTTAACTTATTTAGTTGAACTTGTACATGCTATATGTAATTTGGGAAAAGAAAGTTTAAATTCCGTCAAATACTCGACATAAATAAACTGTTCCAAGATAAGATTTAAAGATCAATGCCATATAAATTACGGAATTTCATTGATCCAATATCGGCCGTGTAGTTAGTCCCCGAATCAATATTTTGGCAAAAGGTAAGATTTGCTGATGAACTTTATATTAGTAGTAGATCGACGTCCTTCTAAATTAACTAACCTCCAAGTTACACCATAGCTAATATACTACAACATTTGGAGAAGATTATCTAACTGAAATAGAGACTATATATAATACAAATCACAGGACCGATCGGGAACTGAACCTCCTTGTCAGAGCTAATACGTTGTAAAGAACAAATATACATAGCTTATATCGTTTATTATTTATATGCGATCTAAAGATCCCTCGAACATAACTTAACACAAGTCTAATAAAAAGGGAATAATGCCTGGAAGTATGAAAATATAGAAAATATAGCACATTTATTTATAATAGTATTATAAATTATCCGGATATTGCATCATATGAATATTAAAGTGTTATCTTAAAATATGGCAGTGATAGTAAAAATTCAACTTTTTGCAGACGGATACAAAATATCTAATAGTGATAAATTATTATTTTTGAGGCGATATTTTCTTCGATGGCTTTATAATCTACTTGGTATGAATTACGTCCCCGCGCCTGATATATGTTTTTATAATATACCAGAATTTCTGAATGATTTGAACTGTTAGTATATGCAGAATGCGCAGCGATTGTTTACATATAACAGGTTAACCAATTAAAGTTGCTTAAAGAGAGCGAATCACAATGGATGGCATTGCAACTTTAGAAAGTTTGCATATAATCATAATTTAAGTTGCTGTATTATGGAATATATTCCCTCTCCTTTTCCTACCTCCATAATATTATGTAGTTATCCAGTGTAGGTGTATCAATTAGTGTCCAGCCATGTGTATCAGTCGGCATGCCGAAACGATTGCTTTAATATTTATGTCAGTAATAACTCTTGCTTATCCACAATTTCAATATCTTCCATATTTCCCGGTGACACACGGTCGTGGATATGACCTTAAACTATATCCAGTGGTGAGACCCCAGCTTCTGGTCTTTGGGGAGTGTGGAGCCACCCTTTAATTACCATTGCTCCCAGGTCCACTCTGACCCGGAGTGGTAGTACCTGTTAGGGTTCCAACTATGGGTTAAATAGAAACCGACTTGAAAACGACAAATATATTCTATTCAAAATATTTTTCTTCAAAATCTTTGGATTCGGCATTAAATAACCCGAAAAGGGTTTATATGCCGTAAAACAAAAACAATCAACCAACCAACCAACCCAGTGACACACAAGGATTCTATGGCACGACACTTGCTCGAATCTCTACTATTTGTTTATTTTTCGATCATACTTGTGTCGAACTCTTATAATCGTTCGCTTATAATTCTGAATCTTTTCTCACTAGTAATACATTATTTATAAACCGGCTGACTGCTTTGGGATGTTAGTTAAAGCAGGGTTTTTCATGTCTTCAATTTTTGTCTATACCAGGTAAAAAAGTGTATGATTGACATGATACTCTTACCCTTACGTATAATCTTAAGTTATTTATTTTAGTATATTTTTATATTGGACTCGGACTCATGCGTTATCTTTGATGTTGTTTAACTTGTCCTTACACGTATAAAATGTCAAAATTGGTTTTGCATTTCTGCTTTTTTATCCGAGTTTTTATTTCGACATGGTAATAATTCCCTGTCAATCGCGTATGTTTTTACAGATTGGTTCAACGTCAGAAATATAATCATGTTGTTCAAAGTAATTCGAACAATGTGAATCGTCGATAGAAATGTAACTTGAAGAAGTCAATTATTGATGACGATGAAGAGGATGTTTTGTCAGTTGAGTTTTCTGTCAGATAGTATTTCAATTATGCAGTTATGTAGGCAATTACTATATTCTTTCTCATACCCCTATTGTGAGATTATCAAATAAAACTAGACAATGAAATAGCTAAAATTTGCAATCAAGAAAACAACATATGTAAAATTACGCGGCTCTACATAAAAAACCCTATATATATTAAACGACATTTTAAGTTTTTAATCGATACCAATATAAATTTTAGGTTTTTTTATGCATAAGAAAAATTAGATTTTTAAATTAATTTGCGTTCAAATTAAAATCGATTTATGTAAAGGAAACTTTTTTTTTTCGAAATTTGATTTTAAATTTAAATAATTCAAAGTTTAAAGTTAATGAAATCATCATCATCCGATAAATAAACGCGAGGGGAGGGGTAACAAAACCAGATTTAAACGTGAACTCGCGAGGTATATATATATATATTTCACACTTCCGGTTATAAAATAGACGAATATTGGCTGAAGAGAGCTTGATAAGGATAGCTTAAACGGTCCTTATTATCTGGCTTTAAACCGACGGTACCAATGATTTGTCTTATCTAACAACTTACTGTACACAATATATATATATATATATATATATATATGTATATGTATATGTATATATATATATATATATATATATATATATATATATATATATACATTAATTTGGAGGGTTGTCTGTTTAAAAAAAGAACTTTTTTATACAGAGATCACTAGTTATCTACGCCTGGAGTCTACTCGAGGATAAAGGTTAGTGGGGATATGTTAGTCAATGTGATTATAACGTAGTTAACATGAGCAGTGTGAATTCTGTAAATTTGTTTATTCAGGTGGATGGTTCTTCAAGAAATATTTATGTTGGAGCTGAATACAATCAGATTGTAATCCGCCGGAAAGCAAGCAAACGGAAGAGAGTTCCACACGTGTGCAGTTCTAAGAAAGAAGCTTTTTTTTCATGGAATGTACATTTAGGTTTAGGCAGAGATTAAGAGTGTGGGGAATTATTGATGGTGGTTTTGGCTAGACTAGTGTTCTTGGTGAATGTTTGGCGAGGGGGGACCATAGTTTGAAGCTAAGCTGGGCACTCGCCATGAAAATAACGATAAAGCAGAGACAGGCTTGCAACGCCTCTTCTGTGGAAAAGATGTGGAGGAAAGAATACAGAGCATCCCTCACTAAGCTATGAAGTCTATTTTGAACCCTGTCAAGGCAGGATAAGCTGCTTCTAAAAGTCCCTTTGATATATATATTCTATCGTTGGCCTTACCTGCCTTTTAGATAGGTAGAGAATTGTAACAGGGGTGAGATATCCATTGGAGCGGTAAAAGGATCCCGTGATTTTCCCAGCAACTTTGGCAATGGATTAGACGTACGTGTCCCATTTCAGGTCAGGAGTAAGGTCTATCCCAGAAGCTTTTCAAAACATGAATCCTTCCAAAGACGAGAGCCATTAATTTCACCAGATCCATGATTAGAATCAAAGCGTAGAGGGTGTAGAGATAGAAGCTTGGTTTTAGGTGCATTAAAAGTAACCAGCCACCTCTATCCCCATTGTACCACATACTCAAGATTAGAGGAGAGTAAGGATGATGTAAGGATATGATTTGAGAGATCATTAATGTAGATAAGGAAGAGAGTTGGACCCAGGATGAACCCTTTAGGTATTCCGGCAGCAATATTGAACGTTTCTGATTTCTGCTCTACCGTTAGAAACCTATCAGAGAGAAATGCTATAATAATTGAGAAGACATTTCCCGCTACACCGTAGCTGAAGATCTTGTGAAGTAAACCTTTATGCCATACCTAATCAAATGCCTTTGATATATCGAGAGCAATTGCCCTAGAGAGGAAGCCTCCGTAGAGGGATTCGCTAATCCTGTGAGATATAACTGTAAACACGTCAGCTGTAGATCTAACAGAATTGAAATCATATTGCACGGCACCAAGAAGATTGTTTTTGCTGAGATGGTTTACTAGTTCTATATTTAACACAGATTCCAGCAGCTTACTCATGATGGACCGGAGACTTATTGGTCTGTACGAAGAAGAGTATGAGCGATCACCTGAATTCTTAAATATATATGGTTCGTGGAAATGCATTTACCCACAAAATTTCTAACAAATTTACATATTCTGTTAAAGATTCATTTCAATTAATTCCATATTATTTTTTGTATGGAATAATCATCTTCACTTAACTATTACGTGTAATTATATTCATGCAGATGCTCTACATGGTTATGACTTGCGAAATATTTGCATCAAAACTTTTAGTAAACACAGACCTCTTTCTTTATCTCTCTCTCTCTCTTTATATATATATGCGTATATATATTAGTTTTAAAATGTTGCCTACAAAACACTTCTATCAGTTTTTAGTCTACAGGCATGAAACTTAAAATATATGTTATTCGCACCTATGCGAAGCATTATATTTGGGTTTTAGCCGGAGAAATTCTTTGAAGAGGGTGAAAATTAAAAAAAAAAACTGAATTTGTCAGGTGTAGGTAAAACTGCGGCATTACTCATATTCATCCGTAACGTAATGGCAATTGGTTCTTGTTTTAATTTTTAGCCTTTCAGCAAACATATATTCATAGCTCAGAAATTTACGACAAAACAAAAAGTAAATTGTAAGATTAACGGTTTGGGTTCAATTCTCCGTGGTGGCGCACAAGTAATTTTTAAATAACTTTTTAAATCATTACTATTTATTGGGGTCAATATAATAGTAAATACGGAAGTTTCATTAAACAAAATAGTATATTTAAGCGTATCCTACGACTGGACAATGCCGAGTAGTCTGGTCGTATATATATATATATATATATATATATATATATATATATACAGAGAGAGAGAGACAGACAGACAGACAGACAGACAAAGAGAGAGGGAATAAATAACAAAAAATATATTCCAAAATTCACGATGTTCACCATGATTAAAATCCGAACGTTATGAGTCTGATAAAAATCAAAATGGCGTATTGGAAATATATTAAATGTATCTGCAGGTTCTCTTCCAATTTTCGGATTTGAATCATGTCAAATCAGACTTCATTTCTATTTGACGGATTTATTATTGCTATTTCTTCTGAGGAGTTAAGGGCACAATAGATTCACTGATTGATATAATAATTAAATTATTCATTTTACGCTTCGAAACTGATACTGTCAAGAATGTATGAGTAAACTGAATCAAAGGAATAAATTATAAGATGGTAAACATCATGAATTTTAGAATAAAGTTTTTGCAATTTATTCTTTATATAATTTATGCTCTATAATTACATTGATCTTCTAAAATAAGGATTGGTATATATTATAAAAAATACATTCCTACAGAAATATATATATATATATATATATATATATATATATATATATATATATATGGGAACGCATATAGATAATACTTTTTTGTGTCTCTGTATCTAAATTATATAAAGCAGTGTTGTTGGTGTGTAGCTGTACATGCATTTTTTCACTAGAGTCGCCTAAACGAGAGACCGTATTTTTTATGAAATTTCAAACATACGAACGGAATGCACCTGGCATCGTTCCTCAATAGATTTTTTATCGGAATGTTTTCCTTGTGTTTTGATGATCGATAATCGAAGAAATCCGGAGCAAAGAAAACAGTCTATTTCCCCTAAAGCTAGTACCTTTCAAATGTATACATACGTATATATATATATATATATATATATATATATATATATATATATATATATATACATACGTATATATATATATATAAACACACACACACACACACACATATATATATATATATATATATATATATATATATAGGATGAAACACTATTCTATGTGGCAAGTTATTAATTATTATAGTAAATAATTGCATATATATATATATATATATGTACATATTAAAAATTATATATATGCATATAAACATACATATCTACATCTATACATATACATTTATGCATATGTATTCATGGATAAAAACTAATATATAAATAAACATATTCCCATAAAGAATAATACATATATATTAGGAGCCTGGTAAGGCAACATGGAAGACAACCAAGTCGAAAATCCAAAGCAAAATTTATCTTAAAGCAGGAACACTTTCGCTGGCTTGCTAAGACACTATATATATAAATGTGAGATAATATATATATATATATATATATATATATATATATATATATATATATATATATATATATATATATATATATATCAGGTTTACAAAAAAACTTCCTGTTGCTTTGAATCTTTAAACTCAGATGAACATATCTCGGCTCAAATAAAAAGTTATTAAGCAACATACACAGACGAAACACATTTTTTTCAAAGGAAAACAAATGTATTTATGTCAATATCATAAAAAACTTGCATCCTGGTTGTGATACACTCGCTGATTATGTTTTTGGCTACACCTTAGTTTTATGAACCACTTTTCACGCCATCGTCGAGATGCTTTAAAGTGGTGTAGTCAGTAGCTGAGAGGTCTGCAGAGTATAGTTCAAAAGACAGAGTTTCGTACCCCAATCTGTTCAACTTCAGCAGAGTCGATTTACGAACGTGCGATCGGTCATCGTCGCAGAGGAAATATAGGCTGAAATAATGTTAAACGTCAACTATCGTGATCTAATTATTCTCTCCAACAAACATTTCTTTTGACTCATATAAAAGAACCTACACTTGATTTTCTTGATCGCGTATTTCTGTTTTTGAGTCGAAAAAATTCTCAAATGCATTTGCGATGTCATGCTGTATAAAAGAGTGTGAAGATTGGTCAAAATGAGATCTTTTTGTTTTATCGGAGTTTTAGATGATCAATTTTGGATATTTACAATTGGTATTCTGATACAAAACTTACGTAAGAACACTTTCAAACACATAAGAATGTTCGTGTAAAAGTTCAATACAGACGATCCAGCCAGAAACGGGCTCATACATACAAAGACACATTTTAATATAATATAAGAGAGATGGATACATAGGAATGTGTATTTCTGCATACATATAAACATACATATTAAAATGGACTTTGTCTGTATTTTTGTCTGTCTGAGGAACAGAATCTATTCAACTACTAAACTAGTTTCTGGTCTACAGACTTTAGCCTGATAGACTTGAACATAGAAATTGGATTGGATTCATCTTTAATCAGTACAAATATTTGTTTATGTGCTAAAATTGACAAACAGAATTTTGCAGGTGTAAGATTACTTAAATTGCACTTGTACGCGTGTGCAATTATATAGTTTACATTAAAGTCGGTTAAATTTTAACGTTTTATTATCCCTCTGATTATAGATTAAATGACTAAGTAAGACTCGAGCGCTTAATACTTTGCTTTGGATTCTAGCTTAGAACACTTAATTTATATACTATACAATACCATGTATTAAGTACAATATAATGGCTACTAGGTAATTTACTTTATTAGAATACATCTTAATAATTAAATATCATATTTAAGCGTAATTTTCGACCTGTCCACGGGGAAGTCACTAGTATTTATAGTGTACAATATAATAATCAGAGGAGTATTCGCTCTAGAAAAATAAATACGCAATATGCAAAAAGTGTAATATAATATTAAGTGTTTTTACGATTTTACGGTTATTTACTTGAAAGTAAATTTAATACATGATAATATATCTTTTGGGACAGTGAATTCTTTATAAAGTATTCATTCTTTATAAGTATTTACTAATTTAAGATCTTCCGTGTCGTGTAATTTATATTTTATAAATATCTCATAAGCATGAGCACATACATATTTTCAGAATCGACAGCTGTGCACAGAGCTTTGGGTATGCACTCGCGATTATATGCCAAATAAAAACAATGGCGTGAGTAATTCACTGTTATATTGATATAACTGCAGACACACTATGGACACTCGCTTAATACCAGTTAATTTGTTGTCAGATCTCTTGAACCGTACCGTCGAATTACTGGCACATTTACGGTTCGACTGGGACCTTGGCAGACCGATTGATTTACTGAACAAATATTGGAAGCTAAAACAAATATTGCTTAGTGAGATGAAGTGCAGATGTGAAAACCCCACACAGACTCTCCGAGGGCAGTAAGATGAAAAAATGAAAATCTGTTTATACTAAACTAAAAAGGAAATTATAATTTTCTAAAAGAAATCTCGGCAAACTGTTTTTAGAACGTTGCTCCATCACTGATTTCGAAATAAGGAAATGTACTTTTCGAAATAATTGATTTACAATGTCAGGGTACCTATTTTGTTTACACCGTGTAATTCATTAAAGAAAATATCAAGCCGAAATATTATATATTTTTTAAAAATCTTATAAGGTATATTAATTGAACATAAATCGGTAAGTTTTATATAATTTAGAGAAAACTGTAAGCTTATATATCAGAACAGGAATATGCTGTCGGTTTTATCGTGTATTTATATTAAAACGATACTAATATATCGTAAATATAGAGTGTGTTGCAAATTTTATTTATTAAAGCAATCTCACAAATAAACGCATCTCCGAATCACTTTAACTTAAGATTTACAGAAAATAAATTAATATACATAGTTGGGAGCATTGCTATGGCTGTTGTCAACAATGTTGGCTTCCTCTTCCGGACTAGAAAATCAATCACTTCAGATAATATGCATTACAAAGCCAAACTTCGCCCAAACATGGAGTATAGTTGCTACTATCTGAGCTGGTGCATAATTCAGTGCAATGATTTACAGATTCGTCAAATTTTTGAATCGCTATGCAAGTGTGTTTATTTCGACATGCAGATAAAGCGCCTTACATATATATATGTATATATATATATATATATATATATATATATATATATATATATATAATTTAAAAACATCCTGTTCACCATAATCAAAAGAACAAAACCTAAGAAACCCAGCAAACACACCAACCCAATAGTTAATAAAATAAACGGCTTCACAGGAAAGTTTAAAAATAAGATAGAACTGTTTGAACCCGCAGATAAAAATAAAATCTACTACAAATTAAAGTACCAAGAATATGAAGATTTAATTTACAAAAAACTAAAAAAAATCATATAAAGAAGCACTACCATACTCAGTAAAAACAATTAATGACCAAGCTTAAATCCCTCTTACTAGCATGGAATTCAATAGCGACACAGAAATACTCACCAGGACCACTGCTAGATTCTCTTTAAAGGACCACCAGTTCAACTTTATAAGTAACCCATTTATCAGGCTAATATGACCTTCAAAATCACTCTTACGAAAAATAAGTAAAACCATCCCCGACAGAATTATACTTAATATACAAAGAAGATTAATTTCTCCCTCTGGCAATCATCAGACAATGTTATAAATTGGTTCATAAACTTAAAAGACAAACCAATTACATTTGACACAGATAACTATTAGCAATCAATGTGCCCCAACGTATTAAACAAGGAACTTTTCCTAGCAAAAAACAACCCAGACCTCGCCGAATTAGAAATTAGATTAATATTACTAGCGAGGAAAAACCCCTAATACAATTTGATGACACACTCTCGATTAGAAAAAGCACACTGGACATCTTCGATATAGTGATGGGTGTGAGACTCTACCAAAGTGAAAGATTTAGTCGGAAAGTTCCTATTACATAAACTTAAACCCAGATTCAGAAATAGCGATTTACAAAGCGGTCTGTACAAGGAAGCGCTCTATTAGTAACTGTAGCAGGGCCCATGATAACAATAGTATTATTATTAAACTAAATTAATTTTATAACTGTTTTGTCCTTAGCATAACACTAGAAAAACCAAAAAATACCTCAACCTTCTTAAAAGTCACCTTAAATCTAAAGAGAGGACTATCCTGCCCTTACCATTAACTAAACTTGTCACTACACAATACCGACATATCTTCCACTACCCTAGGTCCGTCATTAAAACAATTCCTGTCTCAGTGTCTAATGAATATATAACCTCTCTGCAAATTATAATATATACGAAGAATACTCCGATTCTTATGATAACGCATTAGCTTACTCAATTAAGTAGGATAAGAATAATAGTAAGAAACATGCCAACACCCTAGGCATAGTTACCCACAACAGTACTAAGTGGTAAATCAAAGCAAAATGTAATACACGTTCGAATCATAATTATCATTATCAAACAATAAACGCATAGAAAAAGAGCAAACACCAATAAAAACGAATTCGAAAAAGAACCATATATGGTTTAATCCCCCATACCATATTAGACATACAATAATATCCCGAAAGAATTCTTTAAAATACTTGAAAATTTACTCAAATAACCTCACAAATTCAGTACGATCTTAAATAAAAAAAACTCTATCAAAATATCGTTTTCAACCCTGCCTAATATAGCACAAGCTATTATAAACACGGATAATAAGAAAATAGAATAATTAGCAACAATCCTAGCTCGGCTTACCCAGACTTTAACTGCAACGTGCAGATAGTTTTCCCACCAGAGAACGATTGTGTACAGTAACAGAATTTCCATCTAACACGATTTCCAATAACTTCACCACCCAAGCCCAAAGAACCTTTATACCAACGATAATACGCATAACTAAATAAATAATTGTACACTCACCGAATAAGTAGGAACGCAACCGATAAGAATAAACGCAGCCGAATCACATATCAAACAACCTCAGGAACCTCTCAACTCATTTAATCCCCCCATAAACGAGAAAACCCTAATACAACAACAAACCCAAAAATACATATATACATAGGATTAGCGTCTCTCCCGATAAAAAAAACAGAGTCTCAAACGATTACAATCGTTTCCCAGAGAGATCTCTAGCAATAAAAAAACCTTATCCAACATAATTAGAAGATTGAAGAAAATAATATAAACTTCTCATTAAAATGAAAAATTATAAGAAAACCTTAATCATACAGCCCAGGCTAAACATACAGTCTGCTTTGCAACGCAGAGGCGACGAGATTATAACGGGACCGGATAATCTAAACATTGTCAACTCTAAACTAGAGATAATTTGCAGTTGCACGCATAAAGGAAGTTAAAATACGGAAATACAGAAAAACCCGCCGAAAAAACTCCACCAGACAAGGACTAATATCGATTGCCCCTTAGGCGACCCATGCAATCACCAATCACAGTCACTTGAGAATCATTGCCCACAGCAAATGACTAATACTCCATGTTATTTCTGCTCTGGCCATATATCATTAATTTTTAAATATAAATTATTATTACAATCCCCAATATAGAACATCGATCTTACCTTACAAACAACAAACCCACCTTAACTCATTACCGCCATGCAAGTTTTAACCCACACTACAAATATTTTTATTCGTAATATTGCAGACCTTTGTCTCTATTTCAATCTAAAACTACGCCTAATATTTAACATCACATATTAAATTTCACCCCAATAAGCAATTCTCGCTAATTATAAGCAAACGGGTGCCCTCCCTAATTTATCACTGAATCTGTAGCTGAAAACCACCCCATCCCCTTTCTCAGGACCTCAATACTCAAACTGAAAATAATAACCCAAGGATCTACTCCTCTGTCTCTTTCACTTACAAATGCCCTCTAAAAATAGAACTTATTTGAAACAGATCAATACTATATACTAAACATATAAAAGTATGCAATAAGGAAAAAATACCCCTAAAACAGTCAAACCAGAACTATTCATATTTACATTAACCGAAAATTTATATGCAACGGCAATTAACGCTCATCTTCATAAAATTCGCCCCCCACGCACAAGCTCCCCTCCCCCTACCCCCGTCTAAACGTCAGCACTACCAGTCTAATTTCATCACCCCATTGCCCCACTAATCCCTAGCCTTTACCATTATCCAAGCCTAAACCTAGTGATCCAGTCTCTACTAATAACCAGTCTCTGACCTTCATTCTCACTGAAGCTTTCTTTTCACAAAGATCACCACTTATCAAGGCCCGGAAGTCACTCAGGGATAAGGGTTATTGCAAGTACATTTCATCCCCTGCCCGCCTATTGACCCTGTTCCCCATTCATCAACCCGGTTTGAAACTGATATGTCAATTATTTCGCATTCCACATGCACCAAGGATGAATTTAAAGAATCAAATATAACATAACTACACCAAGGAAATAACAAAATATACGACAAACTTGGAAGCTCTAGCTACAGTCTTGGAATTACCGACTACCCAATCTTCCAATCTTCATCATCCTTATTTTAGAACAGAGGGATTGTCATTTTCGTTCATATCTCCTGATAAGACGGACTTTCATTCTCAATTTGAATTTGCAAATCTTTCTCACCACCATTGATAATTCACTTCATCGAATCATCATACAGGGAAATATGACCCTCGTCTAACACGAGCCTAAATGTAATTTGCTGTTTATATCCTGATTGTTCATAAAGAACTTATGCCACTGGATTATGCATCAAAGAAAATTACGGATAATAATATGAACATCTCCAAACTTTTTACTTTGTATCTAAAGGGATAGTATCTCGCTCACCGATCTCTCAGCTTCGCTGGTTAAGTTATATTGACAATTTTCCAATTAGGCCTCACTTTTGTATCCATACACCCTATCACACCAACTATTGCCCCTAATTAACAAGTTTCTTTTGTTATCGATTTATAATTATTATTTTTATTAGTATACCCTTTCCCTATTATTATTTCACGCCATTCGTCCAAACGACGATTATTTGTTTGCCCTTTTATCCACGTCTATCAAATCCACTCTTTTATGCCTTTGCCTTCAATTTCAAACTCACTTTTTGACTCCTAAAAACAAGGCCTCCCTAAGATTATCACTACATATTATACACCATATGTTATTTTTTAAAAATTATTATTATACTCTTACAAATTCCCACCAATACCCACCTCATAACTGACCCGTTAAATTAACTTTCGGGCCTTCCACTACTATACTAAATTAAAACCCTAGTACACTCCCAATGTAATCCACGACTAAACTTGCATCAATCTGGCAACATCACGATACCGCCATATTCCCCTTATAAGTAATGTTGTGACTTTGATTAATCATGTTTATTTTACAGGGTGACCCCTCCCCAACTCTAATTAGGTCCCGTTTCTTAGTGTTTTGTCCGAATGAAATAAAACTTTGGTCATAACTAGTTTATTATATTCAAAACATCCCATCAAAATACTAGGGTCTTTGGCCTTTTTTTTTTCTCCGTTCTACATCATATGTTCTAGATGGCCTCCATTTAGTTTTTGGGGGGGAGGGGCACCATGTATACACTATTACTCTAATTATTCATCAGAATATTACGTCTAAAAGCATACACCTTCTCTACGTGCCGTTGTTGTCTCGGTTACCGCTGTCGATGAAAAACCTTTATCCTAATTCCCCTACATAGGCACTATACATATTATATACGGATAAAAGAGAACCACAACCCAACTACCCCTATACCTCCCTCAGAATCTTACATACATAAACTACTTAGATTATTTAAAACTATGATACTGACCCTATAATTCTTTTTTACAGTATACTTTATGTAGTACGCTCCTCCTTTATCTTAGAATTCAATATAATTCCTCATAACAACATAAATAATGTATTTATTTATTTCTTTCCTAATGATTCCACGTTAGACGTCACATCCCCATTATATTTCCTAGCACCTCATTTACACTTCTGATGAGAAGCGCTAGGCTTCAAACTATCTTGGTATTAAGAATCCTGTTCATCCCCAAATAATTTTATGTTTCTCCTTATTAAATAAATGACTCATTTTATATTTCCTATTCATTATCAACTTCTATTGTCTCATATATATATATATATATATATATATATATATATATATATATATATATATATATATATATATATATATATATGTCGGAAAATATGAATACCCGCTGTGTCAACAAACAATAGTCATACGCGTGGGTAATACACCTTTTGAAATAACTGTTTTATTTCTACGAACTGGTGAATCACAGTTGTGCAAGATTATAATTGATTCACTTTTAGACTCTTTTTATGCCAGCACAGGGAGTTGAAAAGATGCACTCACGGTGCTTCCAATAAAGGATTAACATTTTTAAAATGAGTTATTATTATTATTATTATTATTATTATTATTATTATTATTATTATTATTATTATTATTATTATTTTATGCCTAATCCCTTAAACGTGATATTGTTTAGCAAATATTTATAGCTTGGATATTGCATATTTGTCTATATAAAAGTTACCTATATGTTTTGATTCATATGTCATTACAATTAATAGTAGTTAATTACTATATAAATTATATATATACATATATATGTGTGTGTGTGTGTGTGTGTGTGTGGGTGGGTGGGTGGGTGGGTGTGCGTGTGTGTTTGTTGCCGGGTGGTATGAGGGAATATCGATGTACAGAAAAATAGGTACTACTTAATTATATAGCGGCGCGTGTTTTTTACTCAGTATTTTAGTTATTCAATAGTTTCCCTGGATAGTAAATATATTAATTTAATAATCTTAAGAAAATTTCGAAATGTATTTTATCAAAATAATTAGGTATATTAATATGCGTAACCTTTAATCTAATTTCGTTAATTAGTAAACAATTTCGTTAATTAGTAAATGATTATCCTAAGAGTTTAACAGGAAAACAAGTAACATCGCAAAGATCTAAAGCCCAATATATGTATCAACTTTATAATTTATACTCTTAAATAATATCCATGAACACTCATTGTATACAAAGTGTATTGCCGGGGCGAATATTTCTATTTCCGGCATGAAGCCGAGTTGAATGGTCACACATGCAATATAATGATTTAATTCATAGAAATGACATCCACATGATCAACGACTGTACCCTGTGACTATATCAAGTTTAAGCTTCTCTTTTTTGTCAAATAAAAGACATTTTTATAAACACTGATCCTTATTATTAATAGCATTTTTCTTAACAGAAAAATTTCTATTCAAATTGATCAGATGCGTATCCTTATACATCATAAAATATAGATGTTACATGTCGATTCTTATCAATTCAGCGACGTCAAATCATTTCTATCAACAGGGTACGAACACTTTTATGTGTATCAGTTTATCGATATGTTTATAGAACTTGAATTTAACAGTGTTACTGTCACAGCTGAGCTGGCTCAGTAACCAGTAGTTCCTTCCCTTTCGATCAGCGTACTAAAGACGATTTTTATATTAAAGCTTACACAATATATGTTATGTTCTCGCTTTGCAGTCCTGTTACAGTCTTGCGTCTTTGTGTTTATTTTACGATGAAGTGTGTTAGTGTATTTCTCTGTACGTAAATACTACCGACCTACTCTTTAGTGATGCAGTAATATATATTCAGATATATTCAGATCTGATATTTTAAGCTTTTAGCGTTATCTATTAAGGTTTGCCATATAATTCTTAACTCTATCATAGCAGCCGCGTACGTAAGAGGAATGAATATATACATCCCTGTTTACTATTATCTGAAGCTGGCATTCGCCATATAATTTGGAGAAAATAAGACAAAAATATCAGAACGTTTGATAAAAATTATATTATTCATATTATATTTAATCTGTATGTCCTACTATTATTAATTGATTACGTAGAAACCTTTCACGTTTTCTATATCTTCTATTAATAGACATCCTCACCATCTATATCTATTTACCTTTTCGGTAAATCACATCTCGCTTTATTTACTCCTCAGTCTGTCTTTCCCGCTCTTTTAATGGTTCCTCTCATCTATCTTGCGAGCATGCTGTTTGGTCTTTCTGGTTTCTTTCGATAGTTATTGATTGTTTATCTTTATCCAGGCTGGGCATCTCCGTGCAACGCTTCGACTTCCTATTCCTTCATCTCTAGGTAGTCTCTATTCAATCAATTTCTATGTCAATTATTGCCGTTTCACATTTTCTCACATATATCTGCGTGCCACTTTTTAACGTTTCTCTATCTTTCTCTCTTTCCCACACTTATTTTAAAGTGTTCTCTCTCTCTCTCTCTTTCTCTCTCTCTCTCTCGTTCTTCATTACCTGTCCGTCGTTTTCCGTTTTTCCTACTGACTTTTTCTCGCTCCCTTTATTCGTAGTTACTATTCAGTTTTACCTTCATTTTCTTTCTCTTTTTTCACTCTTTCATACCCTTTTTTGTTTAATTATATTCCATATTTCTCTTACATTTATCCCCCCTTGCAGTCCCCTATTTCTGCTTCCAAACATCGTTGTTACAACATTTTTGAGTATCTCAGTTTTGTTCTATTATTATTCTCTCTATCTCTCTCTTTGACTCACTTTCTTTCTCCCTCTTTCTCTTTATGTTTCCCTCTATGCACCCTTTAACGTGCCATTACGTATTCTCGTTAAATAAAATTATTAGATATCCAATCAGTAATTTCTGTCTTTCTCTTTTTCTTATCTACATCCATATTCCTCCCCTCTACATCTTTTTCTATATTTATGCTTTCTTTATCGCCATTCTTCTCATTATACATCTCCCCCTTTCTTACCTTTTTCCATAGCATATTATCCCCCACCCCTATATCGGATACGACCGACAATGAAAGATAATTACATTTTGTCCTCTTTACACCACTGCATTAATGTGCGGTTATTTGTAAATGAGGTAAGGGGGTACTGCATTTGGCTAATCTATTTTCCTTGCATCAAATTCGATATTTCTAATTCCGTACAGACTTTGCTTGCATACACCAGATAACACCCATACTGCCTAGGCACAATAGCAGTGCTAGATATAATGTGTTTAGAAGAGCAACATCAAATGAACTAATTACGTAAGATCTGCCAGCTTCAATAGACTCTGATTACCAACAATGGACGAACGAGATTGTTTTCTCATCTAAGCGACTTGTATATAATTATGTTTCTATGCGAGTCAGGCTTGTTGCTTCTTTAGTTTATGGTTATACTACGCACAGGAATTAAGCAAATAGGTTTGTTTATATTTCTATTTTGTCGTGTATAGCTTCATATATTTGAAATCCCAATTAAAATGTATTATGTATAGGCGAATAAATAGCTACTTTAAATAGTATACCAAAAAAATAAGCAAACCAACACATAATACAGTGTGGTATTTTCGTGACTAACGTGCCAAAATTTTAATTAAGTCACATTATTGGTTTACAAATTAAAGCTAAAAGTTCCAATTTTCTAAAAAGAAAACGAAATATATGATGGTTTTAATGTTAATATATTATTGTTGTCTGATAGAATAGTTTAAGTAGCGCAATTGCTTCATGAATCGAAATCGTCATCTAATACATAAAAAATAACGATTATGGCCAGCTATGCTGACTTTAAATGCACTGATATACACCTGCGTTCTACGCTCAGGTTTACCAGATTCTGGCAAACTGCCGTAAAATACTAAGATCCCAAAATTCTTTATGGCAGATCGTATATTAGTTCACTGTTCCGCATGAAAAAAAATCAGTGTAAAGTATATTTTCAAATATGTGGCCTTCAGTTACAGTCGACCCAAAACTACGATTTAAGGATAGACTGCAAATCGATTTACTCCACAATAATAGTATATTGTATGTCTAATAAGTGGTTTTAAATAGACTTATTTAAATAAAAGTTTAAATACTAACTCCTATTTATGTCATACTCCTCACAATATCGCAGTTAAGATTTTTTTTCATGAAACAAGAATGTTAATTTAAATACGACCGTCATTATACCAAAACGATATTAATACACATATAAACCCCAAAACATTATATATCATTGAGTTACTGCTGACTCGTTGAGATCACTAAGATTCATCTATTCAAAGGTTAATTACATGAGGTTAGATTCATCCTTATAGCGGCAATCACATTAACTTGCTAAAAAATGAGGGAGAGAAAAATATAAAATATATCAATTACTAATTTAGTTTTAACAATACTTTCATATTTAAAAGACCTTAAAGATTAGACATATTATCTACACGAATTTAACTTTGTACTAACAAGATAGAAAGAACTGAGAGGATATATAAATATGTGTTAATAAACAATTTTCATGTTTATTCATTACATTACAGAAAATGTGCTTAAAAAATGTGATTCAAAACTGTTGCGACGTTGTCAAATACTTAAAGAATGTAAGGCAGTGTAAGAATAGAAGTATACAACTCACAATTATCTTTATGCTAAGAATTATGTAAAACAGTTTTAAATGCTTACAACGACAATTATCAGTAATGTATACGTTTGTCTCTCCGTTTAACAAATTACGTGTTTTTCTACCAAGACATGATAAATCCACTGTTGTTTTCTTTACATACGGAACGTGCAGTTTCTCCGAAAAATTTCAATCTGGAATTGGACAAAAATAAAAATTAGTTTAGAATGATTTTTCTTCTAAAGCCCGACGATAGAAATAGAAAGTGTAGCCTAAGAATAGGTGTTTATACAAGTTTATATTTCTGGACAATCTTTCTTTCTATGGCAGCCAATATATGTAAACTACGTATGCGTTTCACAAAAATATTTTTTTCTTTTTATTAAACTTACTTTATCCGCCTGTATCAGCATCCAAAAACTTCTGAAGCACATCCGTTCGCCATGGCGCTCTGGCTGAGAAAACTAATGAGACGTATTCTGTTTCACCATCACACGTTTCGTATGTACAGAAAGCTAATAATTCGTTCCTTACTGCTACTGTCTGAAACAATGTAATCATCTGCCATCCTTATACTTAATGCATATATTACACACCACCCCCACACGTATATATATATATATATATATATATATACATATATACATAAATATATATATATATATATATATATATATATATATATATATATATATTGTTCAAACCATATTGTCTTTTTCAATAAATACACCAGTTCCTAAACGATCGTACGGTCGAGATGATCTTGTTTTTCTTTCTTTATAGAACTGGTTTTAATTCACAATTATTTATAATTTTATTCAATATATATATATATATATATATATATATATATATATATATATATATATATATATATATATATATATATATATAATTATAAAACTCAAATGACCTTATATTTTTAACCCGCCATCCGATTTACAACTTCCGATTGCGCACGCGTGCATAAACATAAACACATAACGGCGTAAACAAATAAAAACAAATCGAAGGACCGGTTTCATTCGACCAAACGGACGTCTTTAGAAAAGCGAATATCTTATATTTATTGAGTAAAAACTTCAAGATATGGGAAGCAAACGCAAAACGTGATGGCAAATAATACTTATAATCCGGCCTGTTTCATATATACGATATATATTATACTAAATAATATACGCGACAATAAAACGTATTGCCTTACTGTGTACGTTTTCAACGTCCCGATTTTTTTCGCTTTAAATTATCCAAATAATTAATTGCTAATACTTTCTGCTTTTTTTTTACATCGTTCATTTCCGCAGTACGTTTAAGTTTTTAACGCAACTTTCTTACAAATAAATATTTTTTTAAACCATTCACAGCCATTAGAGCATTTTAAAACGGCTTTTAAAAAATTTTACCCACCGCCTTCCTTTTTTGTTTAATTTATTCACCATTTTTCATACACCTTTCTTAATATCATTCATAAATTTTCTTCTACACTACTAACATGAATAAATTACCCCGAAAATATGTTTTTTTTAAATTGCTTTACATATATATAATAAACGCAGCAATAAACATATTTTCAGCGCCCCAATTGTTTTTTCGCGTTTTCATTAAAATATATATCAAAATTTGAATTTAACTTTAAGTATTATGGTATCTGTTCAGGGAACATTTACTATAAGTATGACAAACCACTTATAATTCAATGGCTGTAATATTTCCTCCAAAAATTAAACAATTATAATCAGAACAACTATTAAAAATCTATTTATATTCTTTTTTCATTTTAATATACTTTTATAGAAATGTTTCTGTTATCACCAAAAAACTATTTTCTTTACGTCAAAAGTGTCACGTTCATACATTAATTTCATAGCTAATATAAAATACTGACCCGACGGGTCACCGGTAGTCTAGTATATATATATATATATATATATATATATATATATATATATAGAGAGAGAGAGAGAGAGAGAGAGAGAGAGAGAGGGAGAGAGACAGACAGACAGACAGAGATATATAGAGAAAGAGAGGGAGAGACAATGAGAGGAAGAGAAGGAAAGAGACACACATAGAGAGAGAGGGAGATGAGGGAGAGAGAAATCAAGTCACGCAAAACGAACCATCACTTGTACAAAAAGTAAATACTCGTCATAAGTGGATAACGATAAACAAATGTCTATAGTTATTTTCCTTTCAAAGGAAGTGAATGACACTGTGGAATTACGTTTACGTCCTTAGATACTTCCTGAACAATAACCATTAGGTAATTTTCCAGTCATTTTCCTCTTGTAAGCGAATTTCGTAATTGATATTTTATGTGACAGAGAAAAGTGGATATAAGCAAAACGCGATGCCGCAATCTGAAATATCAGTAAAGCCATAAACCAAAATGGCTATTAACACTAGTTATTGGACGATTTTTATGAAGCGTGGAACGGCTTTATTCATATTTATCCGTTTCGAAAAGCTTTCTTTCCTCTGAAATGATGACGTGTTGACAAGGTTTTACTGTTATGCTGTATAGCTTTCATTAAATGCGTTTTGTTCTACTGGACACAAACGTGTTGCTGTCAAAATTAGCTAAGTGATTCCTAATTTGTGTGCCTTCAAAAGGTAAAACATTTACAGGAGTTGAATATACTCGTCATTAAAACGAACTTTCTATTACAATCTGGTATTGAAGGAAGGCAAGGAGATAAGAATTTCTGAGACAAGCACTTATCTATATAACTAACAGATTATGAATAATGCGTTCTCTTTTAAAAAAAGACACCAAAATATAATTCGACATTTCTGTGATATTATATATATTCTGTTTTGCGCAGCCCTTTTTCCGACAAAAAAGATGTTGCTTTTAGACTTTAATCACTTTGGTCGACACAGTGCTCTTCCTTCTTGAGAGTAAACATAATAAAACTCTTGCTTTCCACGGTCAGACAAGTCATACGCACAGTATTCAGCGGGGACAATGAAAGGAAATTGTTTAAATTAAATGTATCTTCAGCAAAATTTGCATTCGGTTGAATTTGTTTCGAATTGAGCGGATACATTTTTTTATTTTTACTTCAACTATTCTATTTAAATATTCTTATTATTATCGCTTTATTTTTGTTTTTCCGTTTCTGTTCAGTATTTTGCTCGGGATATTTCATTAATGAGTATGTTTATATTGCTATTCTTGTTAGCATTATAATAAACATTTTTATTCCTGCTATTAATAGATATTTTATAGTTCGGTTGAACATCAATTATAGTGATGGAAGATTAGGCAGTTATTATATGTAAAATTTGGAAAATGCAAGTACATTCATAGGCAAGTGAAGGTGTCGATATATGTACTGAATGAAGAGTTTTTTTGTTATTTTCACCGTGGTTGTAAACTCGTCACTGATTATTTGGGTTCCATATATTTCATCTTAATAACTGATCCAATAATTCACTTAGTGAGGACTACAACCGCCTGTTTATAGACTTTAGGTTTGCAATCTTTTTTTATTTAACCTCGACAGATCTTAATAAGTAATAATTTTTAAGGCTTAGCTTAAGAATGTACATAGGTTTGTCTTCAACTCATACTAAGTTCACTTATAATAAATGCATTGGAATATTATCTTACAATTCGATATTGCATGCCCGGCAGTCTGAATGGTATTCCACATGTATCTTTCGTAATGCAGCCAGAGAAAAATATGTATATACTTCTTTATTATAGATAACTTGAAATTATTAGTTTGTATATTAACGTAATTCATATTTCTGACATTTTCTACAGGTAAGCGGCATGAAATCTGCGGTCCACTTCCACTCCGAGTTTACCGTAATACGGTCTCTATTGACATAAAAGCTTTCTAGCGCGTAGCACAATGATTAGACAACTTTTAGCGACATGATATTTTCCGCAATGTTTAGCCTTGTTAAAACTTGTACCCGAAGCTAAGTAAGAACAATCACGCGGTGTGCATCTATGAATGCAAAACTTCCTTTACTTTTACGTTGTATCTTTTAGTTGATCGTCTAGTGTGTATATTTAAATATTAATGCAACAGTTTCAACAGGAAACGATTTACGTGGTCATAACGAAACAGTTGTAGACAAACAGTTCATTAAATAGGTGTAAATTACGCAACACATACGTGAATTATTTACGAACATTTATTTTCATGATTTCAGATGCCATCTTCAAAGATTGCAATATCTTTACATCTTGGCTGCCTGAGGAAACACGCTCCCTGCGTTATGGAGACCCCCCCCGCTTTTTGAATTGTCTGTTCTATCCAATGTCTAGCTAACGACTGACAAGAATATCCACAAATCTACATCTCATTACATCTCTCAGACCTAGAGCTGATGTAATCACAATCTTGGTATTTGTTTATGCAAACTAAAACTATGTTTACATCTATTTTTTTTTATTTTCGCATTCCTTTTGTAGCGATATTATTATTTGCTGCCACTCACTTTTTCCCAATCTAATTGTTGATTTTCTAATCATAATAATTGATCCACCACCCGCTGTCGCTCGAATCAACCTATATATCTATAAAAGTAAACGTGTATATCTGCATGTATGTCTGTCTGTGTACATTTCCCTACACGATAATCTATCAATTTAAATCTACAGACTCGAGATTTGATATACAGGGTATTGAGATTTGGAACAATCTTCGGAATCCGTTTTCAGCCAACAATTTGGCTGTCAAGAGGTAAAATTTCAAGGACTGCGCAAAACAGGATATATATAATATCACAGAAATGTCGAATTATATTTTGGTGTCTTTTTTTAAAAGAGAACGCAGTATTCATAATCTGTTATTTATATAGACCTTTGAGAACTCTACCAAACTCCTCCGGCAATTTTAAGTATACACAATTAAAATCTTAGATATATGTTCCCTGGACATGGATCTTACATAATAACTTGGTTTGAGCGCAAAACAGTAAATCTTAAGGGGTCAAAATAGGGGTCAAAGTTTTAAAAAATTGACCTCTTCGGTATCTACCAAATTACTCAGACAGTTTCTGGTCTAAACATTTTAAATTTTACATAAAGGGTATTTAGATATAGTGCAAGCTTTTTAATCGGTTTGGGTCGAAAATTTTTAGTTAACTATATATAAATGTATGTATGTATGATTGCATGTCTGCCTAAAACTTTCGACAGAGGCGACGGATTGTACCAAGATCAGACGAAAAATATCGCAATACTGGCAAAAAAGATTAATATTTTCACCTTCAACTGGGCATTTTCTACAGGGGGGTGCTTTTTTCGCTTATATTTTCGAAAGGCATCCTCTCCTGTCGGTTGTCTAACCTCAATTAAAACATACGTCACTTCCGGCTGGGCGGTGGCCGTAACATCAAAGAGGTCACGTTTTTCCCGTTCTTTTCCTCCTTTGGGTACGTATTCGAGCCTGCCTTCCTACTACCATGTTTTTTTTGCTCAACAAACACCTCCAAAGACCCGGGCAACGCCGGGCACCCATGCTAGTTAATAATAATAATAATAATAATAATAATAATAATAATAATAATAATTCTTGTCCCTTGGCCATGCTTGTCACAACACAGATTCTACGCCATGATCAGAGTACAAAGGGTAACAACATTACACTTGTACTCGAAAAATGAGTAAGAACAATCATGCTGTGTGCATCTCTGACTTTTAGGGCGCAGAACTTTTCAGGTCAAAAGGCGACGGGTGCACAAGATGATAGTTTCCTTGCGATAGTCGTCTACGTATAACATTTTGTGTTCGATCGAAGTCGACGACAGACATGAACCTACAATCACTGGTCTTAGCATTCGTCGAAATAAATACGTATTTTTATATGAAAATGAGTTTGTTCAATGTGTTATACAATCGTTCAATTTCAGCAAAAGATCGCTACCGATAAAACCCTGTCTGTAATGATGTCAATTGTAGAAAGACATGATCCTACGGAAAACATAGTTGAAGTCAAATCATCCGTAGTGATAAATTTTTACTGTTATATAAAGGAACATTTGTATCAACTCTTAAGTTTCAAAGACAGTTGCCTATTGTTTTATCGTGCTTAGAAGCCGCGGATGAGTTTGCCATGGCAAGGACGTGAGTACACTTTCAGAAACCTCCCCACGACAAACCAAGCAAATTTGTCCAGAAAAAGAGAGTGTTATGTTTGTAACGTGACTACGATAAACCTTGCGAAAATAAGTATATACAGACACAGACTTTAATATATTCATATATTTTCTTTTTCACTCTCTATTGCTATATACGTGTTTTGATTCTCTCCCTCTTTATATGTGTTCTCCTCTTACTGCTTCGTTATAAAAATCTGAATGCATGTAATGTATTTAAAATATTATAAAATCTTACTATTTAAATGCACAAATTTGTAAATAAGTTTCTGCAAATTCGAAACGTATAAATTCTCATAACACCGTTTAGAATAATACCAGGCATTACATATTGGCTTCAGTACTAAATATTCAGTACATTACGAGAGAAAAAAATCAATAAAATTTTAAAACACGCAAAGATAAGAGACATTTAAAAGACAGTCAATTATTTCCTCGAAACACAAGAGAGCCTAATCGGTTTGATAAACGGAACTAGTAGAAATATTTAGCAGTTTTTATGCTATTTAATATCACATATTCTAAAAAAAACTTTTCATAAAATGGAAACGTATATTAAACTAACATTGAGTAAGCTTTCTTCTATTTCAATACACGATTAAAGTGGTAAATATAGGAATGTTTACTCATACTGTAGGTAAACCACATGTGTGGCAGGAGCGTTACCGAGCAACATTCAATGTAATTCAGAAATAATTATGTGAACAGTGAGATCCTCTAAAGACGTGCCGTTATTGAAGGGATTCGAATATATACTCTACAAATACTCTGAATGTAGTCCAATGCGTATTATTATTGGCTCAAGCTGAGCTTTCACACAAGTCAACAAACGATCTGATTGGAAACCTGTGGTATTCTCAGGATGCTGAGTGACAACAAGTCTCCCCAGACATCCAGCCCTCTCCACCTCCTTCGATAGAATTTGCAAATGAATTTGCATCATCGCAACAGCCGCTTACCATTGATTTCTCGCTGGTAGTACCCATTGGTTTATGCTGGTATTTGACTAGCACTCAGCCTCCCCAAGGTACCAGTTCTCTTTGCGCTTTTCCAGCCGAGGTATGGTTGGCGCTCGCTCCTCGGTCTTTCAGTCCTTACTGACCCTTCTCGGCCCTTTGGTATCATTTTTTTTGGGGGGGGGGGGCGGGTCGGTGATGAAACAATAGGGGGAATGCATGATGGGGGGTGTAGAACTTGTAAATATGGAGTTTCGGTGTTCTTCATTCCCTGTAACGCGTATTCGTTATATTGTCTTGTATTATTCTCCGCATTCAAGGGGTTCCTTAATATTTCAGTCGTTTTCATTATCGTTAGTCGTTGTACTTTTGCAGGTATTACTCTGATTCCAATTTCTGACATTCTTTTCTCGAAGTTTTTCAGGATTGTTCCTAGTGCTCCTACTATTATCGCTACTATTTGGACTTTCTTCATCATCCAAATCCCTTTTAACTCTCTGTCTAGCTCTGCGTATTTGCTTCGTTTCTCCTTTTCTTCCATACTCACCCTGTGATCAGTTGGGACTGAAAAGTTCACGATTTGACAGGATTTTTCTTTCTTGTTAATTATTACGTTATCTGGTCTTCTTGCTTGGATGTCTGCGCCCCCTAGGATTTTGTGGTTCTCGTTTTCGAGTGCTGTTGCAAGTTTATGCTTGTACCATTTGTCTGTAGGCTCAAAATGCAGTCGTTTACACATTCCCCAGTGTACCACCCTCCCCGCCTGGTCATGCCTGTTTTTGTATTCCTTTTGGGTTAGTTTGCTGTATTCGCTTACTATATGGTTTATCGTTTCGTATCTTTGTCCAAAAAGTCTTCGTTTGTTGTTTTCTTGTGTTTTATCGATCCTTGCTTTGATATGGTTGGTTCTTATCGAGTTATCTTGTGCTGCAGTTATTAGAGATTAAGTTTCTCGGTGTATATGTCCTTTTCGCATCCATTTCCAGGTGTTTTCGTTATTCTCATCTTTTGTCATCCTTATGAATCTTCCGTGGAGTTGTTTCTCTTCCCAATTCTCTTTCTCGTTTTGTCGTTTGTCTCTCTGTTTTCTGTTTTGTTTTTTTCGGTGTCTCTCGCTGCCATAGTTATTCTTTCAGTGTTTTGCTTTATGTATTTTTCTAGTTTTTTTTTGTCGTTTCCTTCACACAGTCTTCTATAGAGATCAGTCCCCTCCAACCGTCTTTCCTTTTCACGTAGAGTCTGTCAATATCGTCCTTTACGTGTAGTACATTATGCATGGTCATGAGTTTCCTGGTTTTCTGGTCGAGTTGTCTCAGTCCTTATTTTTCCACCCTATAAACGGTCCAGAGTATCTTACTAGTGATACTGCCCATGTATTAATACCTTTTATTAGGTTTCTACTATATAATTTCGTTTTCAGGAGTTTTCATGTTCTCCTGGGGTATTCCTTTCCAACTTCCTCTTTCATTTCTGTTGCTTAGATGGTGTCCGCTTCCAGAATTCCCAAGTATTTATAGTCATCTTGTTTCCCTAGTGTCCTCAGTTCTGTTTGGTTGGGTAGTTCCGTGCCTTCTGTCGTTTTCAGGTTTCCCTTTCTTGTAACTAGCTGTGCGCACTTTTCCATTCCAAATTCCATTTGGATATCTTGGCTGAAGATTCTGGTAGTGTTAATTAGTGTCTCTAGCTCTTTTCGGTCCTTGCAAAAAGTTTCAGATCGTCCATGTACATCAGTTGCTAGGGACGATTCCTTTCTCCGTGTCCTTCTGTAGCAGTGCGGTTCTACCTTTTGTCATCCAGTCTGGTACGCTTGGTTCCTGTATACATTTTCTCGGGTTGTGGACTAGCCTTTCGTGTAAGGTTGTGAATTTTTTGAACAAGTATGCATGTATCCTGTCGTGCCCTGGTGCTCTCCAGTTTGCCATTTTTCCTATGGTTTTCTTTAGGATTTCCTTGCTGATTTCATTCACTGTTCCTTTTTATATTTATTGTAAATCTTCTTTCATGCCTTTCAGCCACTCGGCATTTCCATTGTCGTCTCGTTGCTCTTCCCAAATTTTACTCCCGTAGAGTGTTGTTTCTGTCGGATTTGGTTATTCTGTTTTTGTTATTCATCCGTTCACATTTTGGTAGAATTGGCTTCTATTAGTTTCAAATGTTCTGTTTTGTTTGCATTGTTCAGATTTATATATATATATATATATATATATATATATATATATATATATATATATATATATATCTATATATATATATATATATATATATATATATATATATATATATATATATATATATATCGTCTCAATCTTGCTTCTTTTGTTTTTATTTTTTGGTCCAGTTCATTATATTTCTTGTTTAGCCTCTCCCTGTCAGTTGCATTTCAAATATTCGGTTTTCTGCACATTGCTTTCTTCCTGGTGATCATTTTGGCTTCTTTTTTATGTATGTGTATTAGAGTTTCTAGTCTTATTTCCCATCCAGGTTTTGTTTGTCCGCTTGTCCCCGGTTTTTTTTCTGATTTAAGTGTCATACTTACCATTTTGGCGCCTGCGTAAATCAGGTTGTTTAAGTCTGTGATTGTATTTGTTGGGATATGTGAGCGGAGTTAGTTAATATTCTCCGTTTCAGTTTTTAATTTATTCTGCTCTTGGTTGTTTAACGATGGGAGCTTTGTTTTTTTCTTCGTTCATCAGCTGTATTATTTTGTTTATTTCATTTGCTTCATTCTCTCTTAGTTCTGTTTCATTGCTCTCGGTTTCCACGTTCGTAGGCTTCATTCTTTGTTGATCCTCGGCCTTTGGTGTTTTACTTGTGAGGCTTCAACTTGTGGGGGTTTCTCTACGTGTGGTTCCGTTGGGGGATGCTTCCTGTTCAGTTCCATCATTTATTTTTCGCTGGATTTCTGTTAGTTCTAGTTTAGAGAGCCATCCTTTCTTGAGTATCAGTCTTGCTTGGTCTGTAATTCTTTGTTCTGTCGTATAGTAGTCACTAGATAGGTCACATAGTTCTTTCATTCGTTTCCGGTAATGTCTATATCTATATTTAGGATGGTTCTATAGTAGCATTCCATTACGAGTCTGTTCTCCTTTGTTGTCCATTTCTTTCGTCGGTTGTTTTTCTTTTGATGGTTATCATGACTGTGTTGTGTTTGTTCGGTATCATTTTGTTCCCGGAAATTAGAGGTTATACTTACCTGTTCAGCGTCCGTGTCAATTGAGTTTCTGAAACTAGAAAGTTGGCCAACATTCGCAGGATGACGACCGGGTTCCCCATGCTGGCCACTGAAGGAGCACCTGCCAATCATGACACACAGATCTTTCTTCTGGGTCGTAAGGTTTGGATTATTTGTAATTGACATTTTTCATGATTTGTTGTTTGTGGCAACACCGAACCCAGAATTGTTTTACCTGTGGTTCTGATGCAGGGATAGTGTAAAGCTCCTGTGTATCCAAGAGGCATCGTGCATTATCACACATACATATGGGACAAAGAAAAGTAAATAAGAAAATAAAAAATAAAATAAATAAATCAAAATAAAAAATAGATAGATAAAATAAATAAATAACTAAGTATTCTACTTTGTAAAAGTCGAAAGTCATGCTCTGAAAGAGGGCGTTTGAAGATAGGCCTACCTTACACCATACGGTTTAGGCGCTGGAAACGTATGGAAAAAGGAGAGGATGGCAATTGTCCCCGCCGCTTTGGTAGTATTTAATTCCCTCGTTCAAAGGCATGGCAAATTTCTACGTCAATATAATAACTGGATAGTTCGCCTGTCGCCCGTTTCGGTATTTTTGCATCAATTTTTAGAAGATTTGCATTAAGTTGAAATTGACAAACATAATTATACGTTTTATTATTATTATTATTATTATTATTAATATTATTATTATTATTATTATTATTATTATTATTATTATTATTTTCGTTAACTTTAAATAGTTGTGATTTTTACAGCAGTTTTTGTTTTACGCATGAGCGTGATTTCTATACCAGAACTAGTGAGCATAGTCAATGAGTAAACTAGATGGAAAGCACCTTACGTATTATGTTTGCTGTTCCAAGTAAAACTGCCTTCTAGAATGCAGTGACGTTTTACTTGATTCCTTAGGAGTTCAAATATTCCTCAAGATTATTGAGAATTGAGTAAAGCGCACCTATGATGATTGGCACGATGGATATTTTCTTATTCCACAACCTAGCAATCACAGGAATTACATATTGGCTTCCTTAACAAATTATATTATATATATATATATATATATATATATATATATATTATATATATTATATATATTATAAATTCATATAACAGATAATCAGTTACTCATAATCTTTTTGCCTGTTGCATTGATGTCGAATAGACAAGCCATATTAGTAAGTTGGCATTCATTGATCATTTTGTTCACAACTAATATATTCGTTTTTTTAGATGATATATTCCGATTACACTGAATACTTAGTCCCAGAAAATCTTAAGGTAATTTTCTATTACTTTTTCTAGTTAATGTGTAAACAACTTGTAAGTCACGTGGATTCCAAACTCCAATACGTATTTGCACCTACTTTGTCATACTTAAATTTGTAATCTCGAACAACGTGTGGCACTGTTTCAAGAGTCACACTGCGCAGTCTGTACTTATCAGACAAGTCCTTCACAAGGATGGGTCTTCGGGTGGTATTTGTACATAGCGGCTGTTCCTAAGCAGAAAATATAAGATCTTCTGTTTCTATTTTTAAGTCAACTTTAGACAGCAAAATTTACTGCCTTAGTCTCTCGCTCCTATTGTCTATATCTAGCTCTTTCACTTTCGCAACTGCTGTCATTAACACTTCATACAAGTATGTTAAGTCATTGCCAACGTCTAAGCTCTTCTCTGACACATTTCTCAATCCCAATCAGCCCTTTTCTTCTTTTCTTCTTTGTGATGTACAACTCCAGGTCTTGTTTTTAATCCTTCAGGGAGACTAGCCGCCCTCCTCACCAAACAAGTCCGGTGGAGGAAACAGTTTAGTCGCCGGTGACGCGACTATGAGTCAGGTAGTACTGGGTTACATTGTACCAGTAGCATATGACATGACCTGACATTACTAGCACCGTGTATATTTGGGTGTGTGTATATGTGTGTTGGGGTGGAGAGGGCTTCCGTAAGCCGTAGTTAAGGCAACCTTTCTATGAGAAGCAAATCTCTGATTTAAAAAAAACATAAAGCGGGAGACCAGTACCCGCATTAAGCTGGTATGCAGTTTAATTTGTGGATGGCTATCTTGCTCTTGCTTGTTGCTGGATCTCAACATTTTGAACCGAGAGAGAGATTAGCTGTCGTACAAAGCTAAGCCTCTGTAACATCATCTTTGTATAGATACTCCCTCAGGCATTTAGGCTCATGGATTTTAAATGTCTGAGGGAGTGGCACTCGTCTGACAACACGTTGCCATCATATATATATATATATATATATATATATATATATATATATGATTACTTCATTGGGTTTAAAACCATATGTATATATACTAGCCGCAGTGTCCGTCGTTGACTGGGTCAAAAGCAGCCTACAGAAAATGATCTTTGATGAAAGTATGATAGGTTATGAAAATTAGGGGTTTGTAAAGAGAGAGATTCGATACTAAAAACTTTTTACCCTAAGCAAAATATGATTAAAGTAAAGATAATTATCGCGAAAATATATATTTTTTATATCAAATTTGTTTCCATTCGTAGCCAAGAGTGACCAACAAAATGATGTTTCCTTACAAAGATAAAGGTTATATATATAACAATATAAATATACAAGAAATAAATGTTACCATAGTACATTAAATGTAACTTTTATAGTAGAAAAGTTCATTGGTTTGTATTTTTACGAAGTTTGTAAATATTTTTTCAATTCATGAACCGGTTTTAAAAAAAAAAATCAAATGGAGAGCCCCGTTTTCAATTTGAAGGAGGGGGACCCAAGCATTCTGTGGTAACAATTTAAGAAAGTTCCGTCAAACTAAGGTATATATTTTAATGTTTTCCGTTATTTTGTGTTTGAGGAATATTCGATTATGGCATGTGTAGTTTATATAAAAATTCATTTAAGTAGTTATCGCTTCAAATTTGTTTTAATTTCGGTTCGCTGAAATTATTTCAAGTAAAGAGCATTAAAAACTATTTCAAGACACAAAACCTGAACTAGCTTTTATTGACTATGGTGATATTTATTTCTCGCATATTTATATTTTCGGGTAGTCGTTTGATTGCTTTTCTGCTGAACACTCTTACTAAATAATATCGAGGAAATATCGAAAAAAAAAGAAACAAAAACAGATAATCCGAAACAGCAAAATGGAATATTAAAAAAGTAAACACGTGATTCCTTTAGTTATTTTTAGCAAGGAATCGATATAAATATGAATAAGAAGAAAATGGCGCCCTTTTCAAGCAAAACAGCTTCGTTTCAGTTTTACAGTATTGAACGGTGTAGTATTCCGCCGTCGGATTTAGGGTTGTGCTATTGTAATTTGTAAGAAATCAGAGAAAGGGTTGTATTCAACATAATTCCTTCTAGTACACTGACAAAATGCCTTAAACAGATATATAAATAAAAATAAAAAGGTTATGTAAATGATTTTAAAAAGACACGTAATCACGTGAGCAGGAGTTTTTCTTCTTTTGACACAGTAACAAGTAGAGTCCTTATTTTTTATTATTTATCTATTTATCAAATTATGAAAGAGTGCCACCTGCAAGTGGAGAAGGAAAAACAGAGTTATACAACATTTGTGTCGACAGTTGTCTAAGGTTCCGATTTTTTTTTTTGCTTTCATTTTAAGAAGAACGTGAATTTATTAGGTGAATTTATTCGACAAAATATGAGTCAACTCAAAGAAATAAATAAAAGCTAACGTGAATTAAGATTAAAGTTAAGGTGTTATTGTGGACCCTCGCCCCTTTTAAAAAAACTTGTTAAACTTTTTGACATATTTACATTCTATGGAGGTTAGGCGCGAACGAACACCTAATAATTTTATTATGCCATATTTCTTTAAACTGAAACATAATTATCAAAGTATACTTACGCAAATAGGTATGAAAAGACTTTCTTAAAGGTTGTGCCATGTTTCTATGGAGTACAGACGCGAAGCAGACCCCATAATTTTATTATACCATCCCTATTGTAGTTGAAACATACTTATCAAAGTATTCTTATGTACATCTATATCAAAAATCCTTGTAAACGTTTTTTTTTTTCATTTTTTATTTCCATACTTTGTGAACCAGGCGCGTGAATCCACACTTTGTATGAACCACCGTTCTCCCAGATCAAACATACCCATTTCTGATCTTCGATGCATCTATCATTATATGTAATCAGTTTTTTAAAAATAGTCTACCATATAGGAGCCTATTCGTGACCAGACACACACATACACACAGACGTCCAGCTTCATATTATAGATATACATTGTTTTAAATCCACTGCTGCACAGTTTAAACCAAAGTATCAATTTTCTTTTTCGCTTTGCAAAACAATATCAGATCATCTATAAATAACACCTTGTTGACCTTTCCTCAGTTGCTACCTCATCTTTATACCTCTTAGTACATTTGTCAATGATATGAGTGTTTTTACGAATAGAAGCGGCGCAAATGAATCTCCTTGTAAGATACCGCGTCAGATGTTTACGATTCCTACGCGTTTCCCATTTGAAAAGCAGTTTCGTTTTTCAACTGCGTACACTTTTCCTTAGTAACGTTATTATATTTTCAACCATCTCTTCCATTTCAACGTGCTGAGTACTCAAAATGTGGCATAATATCATAAACTCTTTCAGGATCGATTCAAGCTACATTCAAGTTGTTTTCCTCCTTTTTTCAGTTCTTGAAAATACATTTATAAATCGATAGTTGGTTTTTGTACATATACATCTTTTTCCGTCGCCTTTTTCTCAATTTGTAGTGTATTTTCCCCTTCCAGATATTCAAAGAATCTTAGCTAGTTCTTCCCGAATAAATTGGTGTTGTTAAATTGCGGACTACTATTATGTACCTTTCAATCCTGGTACACGATAATTTATTGATTAACTCTTCATAGTTGTATTAAACTCCTGAGATTCGAGTTTGTACCGTCTATCCGGTTCTTTTTTCGACCTCTTGTTTGCATTGTTCAACAATAATGGGAATCATGCCTGGATTCGAACAATATACGTCCTTAATCTCTTCAGGTCACGTTTAATTTGTTTGGGCTTCTTTTCTAATGCATTACTGTTCTTTTGTTATTATCGTCACCAATTATTAAAGCTACGGTTTTCATAATGTCTTTTATACCTGTAAGCGTTATATATATATATATATATATATATATATATATATATATATATATATATATATATATATATATATATATATATATTTGTTTGTGGGGGGTGGGGGTGTATGCATGTATCGGAAGTAAATATTTTACAAAAATGTTCATTTCGATCACACTCAGGTTATTGTATTATAATGTTGTTTATCTTACACCTGTTTCTTTAAATAGTGGAAATCCACTAAACAACTCATCTGTAACTACTTTATGTTCCTTGTCAAAAGATTACTGTGCTTTTTCCTTGGATTAAATAGGTTGGGAATTACTGGAAGGAAATAGAAATCCCTAGGAGTCATAACGGTAAAAGTTTTACTTATTATACAATTTTCATAACCATTATTAAATAAAAACTCTTTGGTATCTAGTGTGCCCATACACTAATCGTAAGTTATCAACTTGGAAATATATAACAAGTAAGTAATAGATTTTTACACTTTAGAATTGTTTTTATCCGTCTATGCTCACGACTTTTTAATCATTTGATGATTATATAATGCAAATATTACACGGTTCCAAGAAAGTCGCTTATTACGCATTGTTGCGCTAGACAATGCGTATAAAACAATTACCCATCGTGACAAGCTCGCCAGCTGTCACTATCAAGTTGTAAATCTCGTTTTCATTTAGTACAATGATTTACACGTAAAAATACAATGTTACTTCATCTGTTATTATCTTTATTAAATGCAATTATATTATCCATTTATATACTATTAAAATATTTGATTATTCTCTTTTTGTTTCTCCGTTCGTGGTAAATTGCAAGGGATATTATTTAATAATAGTATTTCATGGATAATTCATTGCAAAGATGCTAGAGGTTTATAGATTAGGAGTAAACATTTGTGTGACTGGCTTTCCTCGAACTACTCTTTACATCTTGAGTGTATTTTATAACAACATTTCGGGCGATGTAACCGCTGAACTTGTTCATATGAATCTTGTCTAAAAGGAATTGACTTGTCAAAATCGAAAATCTATTCCAAATTTAAATTGAACTTTTTTATTTAATGTAACAGCCAGCGGGCACTCATTGTTTTAATAAGAACCTGGTGGAATTACAAATAATACGCAGTTGTATATTTAGTGTTAGCCACACAGAAGTTTGGATTTTAAACTTTACAATTCAATTGAATTTTACCAAGCATTTTACTCGTTGCTAATAGGAAGATTCAACGATGTCCATGGTTTGACTTAACAAAGGATACATATTTTCGATAATTTTTGTCATAGAAATCGGTGAAATTGCTAATTTTTTAATCAAATTGAGTGATTGCCTGCGCGAGTAAAGGACACAACCTTGTGCACTGGGGGAAGTTTTATTTATATGCTCCCCCCTCAGTGACTTGACTCAATATACACGGTAGCCTACATTGCACTGTTTATTGTATAAGTTCAGTTTTGTATATAACTAATTAGTTTTTTTATACTCTACCCAAGTGGCATGCTTTAATTGTGCTCCAAACAGAAATAGTAACATCAAAGAACCTTTTGTTAATTTTATACGTCGAGACTTTATACTTGTGTAGTAATGAAATGTCTCAAATGCACCTGTGATGTTTGGCAACATAAATGTTTTAACATTATAATAAATCACATGAGTTTCAGAGGATTATTTTGTTTAAAAATGATCGATAAAATCTTATCTACGAACAGTGCCAGACACATGAAATGTCTTCATGTGAAATTTTACAAAAAAACACTCAGTGGTTTTGTGTCCATACGGCACGGACTTACACACATAGACACATATTATTTTATGTAACAGTAGAGATAGAGATCACACAAATCTGCTAGGTGTAAACGCTGGTGAATTACGTTCAAAGACTCAAAACAATCTTAAGTTGCTTTATAATTTCATTTTTCCACAATGGTTGGTATGTATTCGTTCGAACTAAGTATTTTTTTTTTACTGTATATGTGTTTCATAAATTAAAAGGAATCTGTATGGCATAATTATTTTAATAACATTAAGAACATCCATTTAAAACATATCAGGTGAATTGCGAATATTCAATAAAATACTATACCTAAACGCTAATTAACATTAGTATAACGCAGTTGTTTCTTGTTTTAAAATAACGTACCTCTCATTCCTATATTGCCATACTTTCTAGAATAATCTGCAGGCAGTTTGCATGCAAGCATCTGCCTTACTGCTAAATTATTTATTTGTGCACATGGAACATATTCGAAGGTGAAAATCATAGCGCCGTAATTCACTAAGTTTTCTGTTTTTTTTTTCTTTTTTAATAATAAGCCACATCATATCAAAAGCCAGGAGGCACTCAATGATAACTGTGAGGTGTAAGGTTAAATGATATAATGATAATTGAGAGTGATGATTTGGTAGCATATGAGTATTTAATATACTATCTCAATTAGAATTCCATAATTTATATTTAATTTTTATATTGGACTTATAAACGGTCATGTTGTAGACAGATGGAAACACCCCCGTGATAATATTTTCCAAAGATGATCAGTTTTAGAAATGAAACAATGCTTATGGAAGTTTTGCTATTGTAAAGCAATTCAATAAGTGCTGATCCTAAAAATAAAATGCTAAACCCTGATATAGATTATTATTATTATTATTATTATTATTATTATTGGGTCACGTGCAACTTTCATGCAAGTCATCAAAGATCTTATTGAAAACCTATGGTGTGCTCTCCAGACGTCCAGCTGTCTCCACCTCCATCCCTAGCATTTGAAAATAAATTTGCATTATCGCAATAACCTCTTACCATTGATTTCCCGCTAGTAGTGGCCATTGGTCTATACTGGAATTATAGTGGCACTAAGCCTCTCCAATTATTAGTGTATATTTTCACATTTTCTGTCAGGCTGTTGCTATTACCTATTGTATGCTATTGAATCAAAACCAAATGACTATGAGTTATCGGATCCTATTTTCTCAGTCTTCCAGCATTTTCAAAAGATTTTGGAGTTCCCAACAAGGCAGTTTTCTGAACACTCTAATATTGCAATGAATTTCATCTTTATAAATTCATTTGTGAAATCAATTTGTCACACTCCGATAGGAATTAATATAATTCTACCCTCTTCAAGTCTTACATACGTTTTACCCCATTTGTTTAAGTGTTGGTAATTTTGGACATTCTTGATTTCGTTCTCCCCCACATTCACCTAAGCTGGCCCTCCTTAATTAATATTTAAATTCATTGCTATAGCAATTACAAAAATAATTAGTATTACATTGTGGTTCTTTTTATTTCTAACAATATACAACCTGGTCTACTGTTTGAATCACGTTATCACATTAAACCTTCATAATAAACAATAAGCTCTCATTATCACTATCTAGGATATTGTTCTGAAATATGATCCTGCCAATTTTCACTGCATGTAAACTCTTATATTCTTTCATCTATTCCAATAGACATTTCTCGTGTCACATGCCATCTTTTACATATTTTGAGCTAACATCTCACAACTAATGGCTAGGTGTTGTACATTATCACCTGTTTTATCACACAATCAACATGAGGATCTTTCAACCGAGTTATCGATATTATATTTCACATAATCTTTCTTTAGCGCTTGCTGCTACCCGACACATAACAGTTTCTGTCACTTTTCTCAGTTGCATTTTGACAACTATCGATCTCTACGGAATTTACCAAAAACGTTCTTCTTAATCCACTTGCTTTTTTTATTCATTTATTCCCTTATATGATTTCCTCCTTATTAGTTCGCCCTTTCGCAATATTTTCAAATTTAGACTCACCCTTTATAATTGATTTCTTACGGTAAAAAAATGCATTCTTTAAAACTATTTTTCACAATTGTTCTCCACGTGTTGGTTTTTCTCTATTTTCTATTTGTCTCACATATACCCTATCGGCATCAATCTTTGGGTAAAGATTTCATTCCTTTCCATCGTTTTGCATGTAATTCTGTCCATATCGTTCAGCCAATTTTATTTCCATGGAATACTACCCGGTTTCTATTGAAATATGGCGACTGTTAATGTGTTTACTGCGGATATTTTGTTGTTGTTTTTTTTTCATTCAATCTAGATCTAATTTCCATGCGCAGTCTTCTCTATCTTTTTCCTATTTTCCCTTTATTTCCGCTTCCTATATTTTATCTAACTCCACAATTCTGTATAAGGTGCATCCTTCCTTTTTAGTATTTCCCATTCAAATCCTTATTTTTTCAATTAAATAATATTCTCAGTTCAATTTCAAGGTACTGCACTTCCTCCTGCCAAATTCCCTACCTTGAACATTTGAACAATTCTCTAAGCATACTGAACTGGTTTTCGTTATTTGCATACAGCTTTAATTCCTCCGTAAATAGTAAATAATTTAACCGGTACTAGACTTTTTCCTGTTAATAACACGAATTCACCTTTCATAATACAGATGACAAATGTATTATATGCGAAACACACAAATATAACAATATTTCCTTTTGAAATCACGCTCTTTAGATGAGCATGCCAAGGATTTTCTCCATTTGATTTTAATGACACTTTTCCATTATTTCGGTCCTAGATATGACCTTATCCGATGGTGAGGCCCCAGTTTACGAGTTTAGGGAGTGTGAATCAACCTTTAATTGCCATTGTTCCCAGGCCCACTCTAACCTGGTGCGTTAGTACATGTTAGGGCCCCAACTATTGGTTAAATAGAAACTGACTTGGAAAAAAAAAACAAATATATTAGAATTTTCTTCTTCAAAATCACAAGATTCGATATTAAATATCCTGAAAAGTGTAAATACGCCGTAAAACTAAAACAATCAACCAACCAACTTTACATTGTTTAATACTTCTTTCCATGAAAGTCCGCACATTCGCCGCTCTTCCAAATATGTTCATACAATACATCGTCTAGTTATGTAGAAATGATATACATTGTGATAATCTATCCAAGAGTTTCATAGAGTTTGGACCTATATTTTTAGAATCACGGAGTATTGTCCTATCAATAAGAAACTTATCCCTCTACTACCTCGTATATATCCCTCTTGCTGCTTCAGATATTAGTAAACCTCATCTGCAAAAATTCCCACATAAATTGAAGGCAAGTGATGGGCCAATAATTATTCATCTTTCTGCCAAACCACTGTTTTCCGCGCGTAGCCCATTCAAGAATTGCATTACATTAATTTGAGTTGCACATCTTCCCTGCGTGCTCCTTTGTTTTTTTTTGTTTTTGTTTTTATGTTTTGTTTTGTTTTGTTTTGGCCAATAACTCTGTACATGCTTTTGTCCGGAAACCTTTCATTTTGGAATTTTCTTACATTGTTGGCTCAATTTCTCTATTCTAACATTCGACATATATTGAGATCGCTTTAACTTAAGTGTAATAATTTGTGGCTGGACGATGTTAAGGGATCATAATAAATGTTAAAGCGACCCCAATATATTTCTCATTTCCATTCAAAATATTGTCCTTAACCTTTTTTGCTACCGTCTGTTTTTTCTCCTTCTTATTTACTTAATTTGTCTACTATTAAACCCTTCGTGGAGATCCTTCTATTCTGTATTATACAATCTATTGTTTTTGAACTGTAAAAATCTCTCTTTATATCTCCTCACCATTGAACTTTTCGTTTATATTCTGTGTTTTATTTCTCATACTGCAGTTTACTTTTCTATATTCTACTCTGACATTTCTGTCACTTGTTTTTATTCATCTGTCTTACTTGCACACAATTGTCTCTTCAATCTTCTCTTAAGCAAGCTTAATTCATTTCTTTATTTTTTATGTCATCTTTTATTCTTCTTTTTCACCTAGATTCACTACTGTATAGTTTGTTTCTAATAGTTTCCTCGTATATCTCAGGTAATATTTTACAGTCTTTCTTTTAATTTCTGTAGTTTTAATTGTGGGCGTTGTATATTGCTATGTGTCAAGTGGTGCCAATTTGATAATTATATTCGTCATTTTCACCAAACGTCCTGATCTTCTATTGGTTCAGCAGTACCATACCTTTTGATGCCACTATTTTTAGTTGTGTTTATCAGATTCTTCAGTTCCTATTTGCTTTTGATATATAGCTCTAGATCATCCATATACAGGGGGTATTTTATTCATTATATATACACACACATGCACATACACACACAAATATATATATATATATATATATATATATATATATATATATAAACTTCTATCCAGCATTGCATCTCCCAATTATGTATACAAGTTGTATTCTGGCTATTATAAACAGTAAAGATGAAAGTAAATCCTCTTAGAATATGCGCTTCTGTATTATTATTATTATTATTATTATTATTATTATTATTATTATTATTATTATTGTTATTATTATTATTATTGTTGTTGTTGTTGTTGTTGTTGTCGTCGTCGTCGTAGTCGTCTTATTCAGATGCACCCCCCAGCTGCAAGTATCAGTATCCATCTTTCTATTGCTATTTTAATATCATTAACAACTTGACCGGATATCATGTATATCCGTAAGTATTCAATTATCAATTCTTGTGGGAATTTTTCATAGGTTTTCTTGTTATCAATCTATGGAATGTCTATGTTCTATTTTACTATTTCTGTCCCATTCAAGATCATTTAATCCATATATAATTGGTTTCGTGACACTTTTTTTTCGTTTTAGTCATCATTTGTGTTCCACTCCATAATGTAGTAGCGTGGATTATTATTTATTTATTATGTCCATTAACATCACAGTGTTGTGAGGTTTACACTATTTCTTTTTACTCTAGAGCTGTTTTTTTACACCAAAAGTAATGAGCATAATAAATGAGTTAATTAGATGAAAAGCACCTGGGAAAGGATCTTTCTTGTGCAAAGCAAAACTGACTTCTGTAATACGGTGATTTGTACTTATTTCCCAAGGAGTTCAACTGTATCTCAATATTATTTTGAATTGTGCCAAGTGCTGTATTGGAGTTTCATTACCCGACGAAAACTCCAACGAGTATTCACCGACACACAAGTGCAGTTCTAGGTGGTTCTGATTTGGAGCCCCCTTGGAAGTTCGGTAATTGGTCTTGATCGTCTATACGATGCCAGAGTTTGATGAGCAATTCTGTTCATTCGGTTTCCACAAGTAGTCTGAAGTAAAAGTAAATGAATAAATAAATAAAGGGAAACACTTCTAAGTCTCCAGAAAAAATAGGTGTGTCGAGCGCCCCACCTATCTTTCGTTTTGATCCTCTATCTACAGCCTGTTTTCGGCGCTAGGATAGATGCCCTTTCTACTCACTGTGTCCTGTAAGAAAGTAACTCAAGTGGATTTTTCAGTTAAATTACAATTCCCGTAGACCACAAATAAATCTCCAGTCCTGAGTTCTTGTATTACAAGAATTATATTATAAAACAAAACTTTTAACCAAAATGTTTAGTATTATACAGTAGAATTAAATTCCAAATGCTTTTTTCAACAAAGCAAATATTTACAGTTGCATGTAATCGTCAGCAAAAAAAAAATGGTATCTTCAACGAACGCTGTTTCTTTTTTACTCTGTCTCTCTTTCTCTGTCTGTCTGTCTCTCTCTCTCTCTCTCTCTCTTACTTTTTCCGTCGACCGGTTGTCTGTAAGAATGTGGTAAACAGGCGGTTTTGAGTATAAAGTGTCGACAGCTGGGCGCGAGTTTAGACTGCCAAATTTGCACCTCCTGGAGTTTTTGCATCGGGTATCAGTGGGGATTTTGCAAACCAGAATGTTTTCCCCCACTAATCAGTAATCACTACGTAATAATCAATTCCTTATCGATTAGTCACTGCCACATTGCGTAACCATGCAATTTCCTAGCGACAAGTTTAACTTCTTCTTTTTCTTCTTCTTCTTCTTCTTCTTCTTCTTGTTCTTCTTATAATTGTTATTATTATTACTAGAAGTTCTAGAGCTTTACCCGGGCTTTACGTATTGTTCATAACTTTATGCGCATATGTATACACCTATTAAAAAGTTTGACTCTTGTTATGTAACTACATCCGAAATTTAAAGTGTTTCAACTTTGACATCTAGGCACCCAAATTTTCGCCCAAAACCTAATTAAAAAGCTTGCTGCATATCTGAATAGCTTTTATCTAAAATATAACATTCTTAGACCCAAAATTGCCTAGATAGTTTGCTAGAGACCGTGAGGGTAACATCTTTTAAACTTTGACACCGTGTCAAGCAAATTGTCGGCTATAAATCGATGAAAAACTTGTCCATTGTCTGAATACATGTTATGTAAATTTTAAATGTTTAGACAAAACAATTGGCTGAGTAATTTGGTAGATACAGTACAGGTAAATTGTTTTTAAAGCTTTGACCCGATTTTTGCCACTTAACATTTATTGTTTTATGCTTAAATAAAATTAGACTCAGAATTGGCGGAGAAGCTTGGAAGAGTTTTCAAAGGTCAATTGTGGAACTGTGACCTCTTGACAGCCAAATGTCTGGCCGAAAACCGATTAAAAAGATTTTTCCAAATCTCAACACCCGTTATGTTGCATCTCGAGTCTGTAGACTGAAAATTGGCAGATATATAGATTATTATTATTATTATTATTATTATTATTATTATTATTATTATTATTATTATTATTATTTTTATTATTATTATTAACCTCACAAAAAATGTTCCCAAACGTAATTACAAGTGATCGCTGACAGGCCAAAATATATAATTTTTACTAAACTCTCAATGAACAAAAATCACAAACTATCAAGTCATTTTCTTATCCGCTCAATATCTTTGGAAAATTACTCTGGTTTATCACACAAGCGGTGTACCCTAGCCTCTGATACAATTCGTTAGTCTTTCTATGGCTGAATGACAAATAACCATTAAAGAGTCCCCTTATACAAGTTCTGTAATGATTCTCCTAGGATTTGGTCGCTCATATCCCTGATGTAATTGGGCAATAGATGTGGTATGAAGCGATAGCTATAACCGCATTTTTGCCAGTTTGATTTATATAATTATCAGCGTATTTAATCTGTTATTACTATATTCATTTTTCGTAATTCTGTGTAGTTTTATTTTTTGTGTGCCTGTTTATTAACCCACTTATATTACCGATTTTCTGCGATTACCTCGAGGTTATCTAGTTATCTGAAATTACTTTCGCACTTTATGCTCATCAGTGCCGCGATTTTTATTGTGTGTATCCAACCTTGATGCTACCGTCTAATATTAGAGCTAGTGCAACACATAATGGATAAACATAGGGAACGTTTAATACGAACATTTAAGAAAAGTCAGTTTCTCTGCTATAATATTATACCACAAGTCTATTATTGTGGGAGATAATTCAAAGCACGAGTTATATAATTACGGCCATCTCCTCACTAGATGAAAACGCAGGGAGATAAGTAATAGTAATAGTAAGGGTAGTAGTAGTAGTAGTAGTAGTAGTAGTATCAATATTAATAGTTTTATTTACTTGCGAGTAATTTAAACGTATACTTTTATAAGCGCAAAACTTTCGCAAGAAACACTTGACTAGCTGAAAACATTATCAATAATTTTCCACACTCTTTATCTGTGCCTAAACCTAAGCATAGATTCCATGATCAAAGCTTCTTTCTTAGAACTGCACGCCTGTGGAGTTGTCTTCCGTTTTCCTGCTTTCCAGCTGTCTATAATATGGTTGTCTTCAAGTCCAACGTGAACAAGTTTCTAATGAGCCGTTCCACTTAAGTTAAACAATATTTACCGAACGTCCATTATTATCGATTACTATATTGTCCTTTTGACTACTCTACACTCTTTAACCCTTACCCTTGAGTGGCCTATCGGCCTTGATAAGTGGTGACGCCTATGTAAAAAAAAGCGAGTGCATGAAAAATCATATTTCTTTTGGAGTCTGAGTGATAACAAGTCTACACAGTTGCAACACTACCTACGTCTTAAGGCATGTTTTACGATAGTTTTCTATTAACGTAAATCATGTAGTTATTTGTAACATACTGGCACAAGCGTCCATCAATTAAAATTTATATGTATTTTTTTGTTATTTTTAGTGTAATGCAAATACTACTCGATTTATCTACAATTATTAATCCATGATTATGTTTCATGAAACAGGGAATAATTTATTAAAAAAATAATGATGAATGAATTTGTTTTTTTTAATCTTCGTTAGTAGCGATTCGTGCGTCGGAACTGCAGTACCTATCTGATTATTTAAGAAATGATAGATAACTGGAGGTGTGCGTCTGTTTTAAGTTAGCTAGCGTTGCTTAACTCAGGTGGTCTAATGAGAACTGGTATGTCAGCGTTATTAAATTGTTTGTCGGTTCTTGAAAAGTACGCATCAGCTCAATCTCCAATTTAATCAGATTTTTAACATACACGTTGATTTCATGTGCTGCTTAACAAGCTTATGGTTTCCTACTTTCAAGAAATTTTACATTCTAAACTATCAAATTACTGTGTCTATTTATTTCTGTAATAATAATAAACGCGTTTTAATAATATGAACGCGATATCCCTCCCTCCTTAGTAAATTGTTTTATTACTTCACTTGGGAGATAAATGAAACCTTAATATCACGGTAGACATTTTCAGTGTTTGTCTTAATTAATAATTCCGAAGCTCAAAGGCTAATGCGAAAGACAAGCCAGCGCGCCAACAAACGTTGAATGCTGATAACATGAAATGTCATAAATTGGCGCAACAAAACAAAAGTCGCATTTATTATTTAATTGATTGCTCCATTAATTTCATCGACAAATCGAATTCAAGCAGTGAAAGGGTGGATTGTATGGGAGCTTATGCAGACATAATTTGTTTTACCTGCGTCTTGGTTATTTAATTTTTCTTAAAATGAAAACGGACATAATTCAGTCTCTGAATTTTTATCTATTCTTGATGTATTTTCATGTTAAGCCAAGATATATTGATAGTAAGTCTACGCAGCGTGTTCCGGGTGTGTACATTTCTTTCAGAATCAGGACAATATATCTAATTTTAATTAAAAGAAAATTAAGTATCGAATCGAAAGTGAATGCTAGTAGAGTTTATTATCCGTTAAAATCTTAAAAGGATTAGGTGAAGGGCGTTATTTAAAAAAACGCGTTTATGCGGTGGTATATCATAGGGAGTTTTTCACAACAGTTTCGGACATAACCCGACCAGAAAAATTGCTCGAAAATAAAATAACAAATATAGCAGGTTTATATTATTTACCTAATCATTTATTTCTAAAAAAAATTACTTGCGTCAGAATATACATTTTCCTGTGATTACAAATTCCTTATATGGGGTTCGTATAAATACAACTGGACATTAACAATGCAATATGTAGCACACGATTTATTTTTTTACTATTATTATAATTGTAATTATGCATTTACAAAATAATAATAGAACTTAGATATTATTGTAGTGTTAAAAAATTTGTGGTGAGGATGTATTGCTTTAATAATTTGGAGTTATTTCGGACTACTGTTCTCATCTTATTGTTTTAACAACTTTTCGCTTGATGTAACTTCGACTTTCTTCAGATTTGTTTTCTTGACATCGGGATATTTCTGTTGAACTCGAAGAACCGCACAGAATTTATAACAGCATTTGTTTTTATTTAACCAACAAGTGTAGCATGCTTCGTAATATCAGTCACGACTGAGTAGAAGGCTTATGTAATTTACGTGTTTTTAGTGTATCCCATACTAAGGATTTAATATTAAACTTCAGAAAAGGTGAACCTTCAAACGGAATTTTACCAAGAACTTTAACGCATGCTATTGTGAAAATTACAGTACGAGTACAGTCATCCTAAGAATCGAAATAATGCAAACTATATTTTATTTCTGAAATGTGCCATTATTATGGCATCCATTACTAAGAAACCTTGATTTAGAATCTTTTAGATTATTTGTTTATGAGGGGTACATCATTCATGTTTATAAAAAAATAAGGTAATATTATCATTTAGTAACGGAAACTTCACAACATCGAGCAATTTTCAAGATACAATTACAAAAGTATGCATTTCTACTGCTATTCATATTTATTTCTAACATTTACACTTTTTATAACTGTTTACAATAAAATTGAGCCAACTTGAGAAAACCTAGAACAGAAACGTCTTCTTAAAGCAAACCAGGCTTACAAATATGGTGAGTCTTTGATTAGCTTCCAATTCAGAAACTGCATATCATTACATACTATTCTACGAGTATTCAGTAATGAATCTATTTGTCCCACGTTTGTAAAAAATCGTTTACACAAAACACATTATATTAGCTTGATTTTGTTTCTGGGTTAAAGTAGAGAGCCTCAGGTATAAATTATTTCTTGCAATATATATTCAAAGAAATATAATGAAAATAAAATTCTGATAGGTCGAGGTTATTTATGCCCAATAATTCTTAGACCAATTATAATTGCATAAATATATATTATATATATATACGTATATATATATATATATATATATATATATATATATATATATATATATATATATATATATATATTTAATTGCATAAAAGTATCTGTAATACGTCAGTTAATTCAACCATTGTTTGTTACTGAAATACCCTGATCAAGGTTTAATACAATTAGTTTTTGTTAAATCACATCTAACGTATACTCTTATGTAATTATGACGTTAATATATATTGGACGATATTGAGATCTGCTGAAAGCAAATGAAACATTAGTCACATAATCATGTAAGATCACTCGGCCTCCGAATTTCTCTTTCAGCTAATCTCAGGACAGGTTTGAGGTGTGAGAACTTGCTTCGTCCTGCTGGAACAAGAACTTGCTTATTAACGACGTGGAGATGGTTTGGAGCTCACTCTTGAAGGTTTTGAGGAACTTTACATACCGCTCCTTTGTGACTGGCATTGCTGCGCCAGATTCTTCGATGAATACTAGTCCAATGATGCCTCTGGCCGAGATTGCAACCCAAGCCGTGCATTTAGGAGAGTGCAGGGGCTTGGTGGCTACTTCATTGGGTCTGTAGAAACCCCAGACGGCATTTATCTTGGAGTTCGCCTTTCCATCAAGATGGAATTGGGCTTCATCTGAGGTCTAAAGGAGGTTAAGGAAACTTGGTGTCTCCTCGATCTTCTCGATCATCTTGACTGCCATAGCCCTCCACTGCTTCTTGTCTGAGGCTGTAAGGGTCTGCAGCGTCTGTATTCTGTATGGGAAAGCCCTGATATCGTTCAACAGTACTCTCCTGCATGTCTTAGGGGGCATACCCTGGGACTGACTTCGCTTACGCACATGGGTTTCGGACTCTGCTGGAGAGACTCTCTCACTCTTTCAACTAGCTCGGCTGTTCGCTTCTTGGGACGTCCCGAGTAGCTTGGACGGTTCTCTCTGGCAGCGTTGAGGTACTCCACGCTTCCATACTTCTCATAGTTGTCCAACAGTTCTGAATTCTGCTTTTGGATGGAGTCTTTTCACATTCGAACTGACGCATGAAACTGTCCTGTAGTAAAATTTCACACAGTGCATTTTTTGTCCCAGCTCCCTCTTGGGGCTTGGTGTACTCACGGTCGTTTATTCTGCCATGTCCTGTAAAATAAGGGCAATCGGTTAATAAATAATGGAAATATTGCATAATATGTATACGGGGCCAGTCTTTTGGGGCACACTGTATGTAGGTAATCCCAGAAAAAAAGATCTCCGTGAGAAAATTAGTTCAATCCGGTAAAAAAAATATAATTATTTTTCATGAGTATTTGCTATCGTCGCTTTATAAAATTTAACATTTCATTTAAAAAAGCACGTATCGCAAATATACTACAATAAAATCACTATTACAGATATTTATTATGTTGAATTATAGAATAATTTAGAGATTTAAGCCAATCAAGTTATTTCTCTAATTACTTAAAATGTAGGTTTACTAAAAGAGTAATCCCTATAGCAGGTTTCGTATGTCTACCGTCTATACACTTTTACAATTTGTTATTATAATTAAAATATCGTTTAAATTATTGTTTAAATAACACAGCCTTAACATTTTTAAAAAAATTAAAATGCAATCTGGTCATTTTTCTTCAGGTTAATAACTGGTAAGTATAGAACACTGAATCTCTCGTATAAATAATACAAGCTGAAAATATCATTCATAAATACGTTGATTACGTCTATATGGTTTTCTTTTCTCACCAGCTATATATGTGGGTGATAGAAAATTCTATAGCTATTGTCATATAAATTGGCATTGTTATAGGTGACGAAGTCAACAAGCAAACTAAAACAAGTAAAAAATATATGATAGTTTCATTAAGCACATAGTCAATATAAAACTAAAAATTATTTATTCCCCTGCTATCATTTTATTTGATAAATGTATTCTCAAACAACGTAAATTATTTATGAATGAGAGGATATATATATATATATATATATATATATATATATATATATATATATATATATATATATATATATATCCGTTGCAAACAAAGCTGAATAAGAAATTCTATTGTAGATCAAACTTAGCTATAAAAAACGCATAACAAATACAAAAATCGACTCTGGGCCATTTGCAATTAATGATGCCCCGATACTCTATTGCCGACAGGATGCACTTCTAATGAAGACACTAAGCAAGCAATGACTGATTCCGTAGAAATATATTAATATTCGGTAGTGGATGTGACTGAAAATTAATTGCTCTATTTTATTATACAATGGCAAACATTTTTTTTTCTAATAATTTTCTCTGATAGATGTTTTCAGCAGGAATTGTCATCGTGGAGAGTGCGATGCGTGGGATAGTGTACTAATCAATAGATTATCCTTTCTTAATGAAGCGGAAAACAGTTGTCAAACATAATCCCGCACTATTCGTCAAGTCAAGCGTATTCCGCATCGCAACGGCTTTTTATTTCCGTTCTGGTTTTATATGTGTTTCTACGGTATGTGTCTAGATTAACGTATTGGCTTTGTATCCGTTAAAAGTAAAAAAAACACTTACTCACAAAATATGCATTAATACAATGTTTCAACTTTAGAGATACGAAGATGTGAATAGATATTTCTAAAGTAACGCTTTTTTATTGGCGTAAAATATTACACACCATTTTGTAACTACAATTAATTGTAAAAATATTTCAGCATGAGACAACATGTTACTGTCAAACTCCAAACCAAGGTTAGAACTATAAATATTTCTGGAATTACCGAACTCCTTTAAGATTCAGTGGCAAGATGCATTCTTTAGGACGGACCAAGTTTTATAATCAAGGACTCATATTAGTACTGTACGTTAGTAAACATTACCGCACTCATTAAACTTGCCATAGGAGTCGATGATAGAATGCAGCCATAGTGATATTGTTTGTACACACTATGACAAATAACGGTTTAATGTGCCATAATTGTGACAGGCGATTTAAAAGCTCTCTCATTCATCAACTCATTACTGTAAAAATAGTGAAATTTGAAGAAACATATTACTGCTCAACTCCAAACCCAGATTGAACTACTAAAACTGACTTGTATTACCAGAGCCTATTAAGTTTTAGTGACAATATGTATCTTTTAGGATACACAATGGTAAATAAAGGAATCATAAGTACTTAAAATTTAGCAAATGTGGCAGCAGAACACAATCCTAGTATATTGTTTAGACACACGGTAACCAAGAACTTTATAGGCTGTTGAAATTTTGATCGGAGCTTTTAATACCCTAGCGAGTGATGTTTAGTTATTCCCGAAGCTAAGAACGGTTAGACCATTACGAAAAGACAGAGATACCCTAATCTCAAACGTCGACAAAAATTGTGTTGATAATCTATATAAATAATTTTTACATACGCTTATTGTATCGAAAGTTTTTATATGGGCTATACATTTCAATATTATTAGTGTACGAATTTTTTTCTACTTTTCGGTGATCATTTGCTCCGATACAATCCTTTTGAAATATATTTAAATTTTCAACCAGTTAAACGTTTACTAAAACGTTACGATGTCTGAAATAGTCTTCACTCACTTAAAGTTACTTTAATTAAATTATTTATATTTTATTTTATTCGTCCAATCAGAGCATCCCTATCTTTTACAACTTTAGTTTTCATCAGACATCTAGATAAGCGATTTAATAATCTCTGATGGATGAGCTTCGTTGAGATTTCACTAATACAATTCTCATATTCGGCCATAAAAGAGCTTATTACTGTTTACAAAACGACGAAACACGATAACTTGATATAAATTCGTTGCAAATATCGTGTTGTTTGCGATGGAAGACGCTTTGTGTTTTCTGTGCAATGCCGACCAAATGCTATAGGTCATCTGATTCGGAATTAAAATTGGCTGAAAACTAGGCAACTAGTTCTAAGGCAAATTAGATGAGAAGATACCGACTATTCTTGACAAGCATGAGTAATTGCTGCAAACAATCAAAGATCAAATCGATAATTATACCGTTTGGCAACCAAATTACCGTTACTAACTGAAGAGTTAGTAATTGCAGGAAATCCATCTCAAGGGAGGTAAGCAATGACGTTCATCCAGCCTATCTAGTAAGTTGATTCTCTCTTTTTTTAGTCTGCACCTATAACTACTTTGCCAATATCATTTACTGTAATCGGTAAATTGAATAAGCAATAGATTTCCGCCCAAACTAAAAGCATATTTTATATATGATCGTATCGATGTCTATAAAATTGTTCATAGTCTTCCTCCCCTTAAATAAAGAGTAATTCGTACTGATTCGTATATATATATATATATATATATATATATATATATATATATATATATACATACATACATACATATATATATATATATATATATATATGTATATATATATATATATATATATATATATATATATATATATACATGTACTAGCAAGACCGGTACAACGTTATTGTCCAGTGTAAACATGATACAAAAGTTGCAGAATGATAGCATAAAGATGGAACGAATCTGAAAGATATTGTTTTAACAATTCAAAATATAATTACCCAGTATTTTAGTCTTTCTTATTAATTTAAAAAGAAAAATTATTTCTTCTTTTTCCCGTTATTTATTGTAATCCAGTATTCAGCTCATTTTTAAGTAGTTTTGTATTATAAATCAACGTTCGAATATTTTTTTTATTGCGAGAGAAAGTGACAACCGTAATAAGAAAAGCAGGTGACAGCAAAAATAAATAAATAATAATAATAAAGGACTGCAACCAACCCTTTATATTGCTGCCTCTCTGTGTCTATTTAGTAAAATCAACAAAATATACATATAGATAGAAAGCTTATAAAATGAAAAAGTAATCATATTGTACGTTTTTATGAAAAAAAAAAAAAAGTAAGAATTTCAGTTCTTTTTTATATACTTGTAACTTCAATTGTTCCCAAGTTCCGTCAAATGAGATATTATTAAATGAGGCCCTAAGAGTTTCACACGCTCCTTATTTCATAACTTAGAGACATCGATGCGTTTAGGCACTTTTACTCAATTAGCTCTAACATTTTTCCTTATACACAACTTAAGTTTAGTACGAACAAGATTGTGATCAGTGTCAGAGTCTGCAGCCCTCATAATCTTACAGTACATATACCCTGAATATCACGAGTGTGCAGGATGTCATAATCTAGAATATAACCATGTTTTGATCTAGGGCGTATCCAAGTTAGCTGGTGAATGCGTTTTGTTGGTAATAGGTGTTACATTCTGCAAGATTTTGTCTGGTGGACAGATGAAAAAGAGGAATCCCAGTATCAGGTTTTTAGAAATGCTATATTTTTCTATAACATCCCAGGTGGTGTGATCACTTCTGACCAGTGCATTTAAGTCCCCAAGCAATAAAATTATTTTTGCTTTTGGTATATCTTTGATGCAATTCTCTAGATATTGATAAACCCCAATTTGACATATTGCCAACTATCCAAAGTAGATGCGTAAACTGATATTACTGAGACGTAAAAATGGCAGGTAAAGGTACTCTCAGTAATATGATCGATTACTAATTCACAAGGTTGTTCTGAGATGTGATCTTTGTTCTGATAGCAAAACTAACTCCTCCTTTCCTTTTTACTATGTTTGCCTTTCCAGAAAAACATATATCATGCACCATTTTTCAGTAAGTTCATCTCCATCACTAAAATGGGTTTATACAGAGCAGCAATATCCACGTTGTATCTAGCTTATTCTCTGCCAGGAGTAGCGGTTCTTCGCTCTGGATTAAATTACTCTTTCTTATAAAGCCGTGTCCATACGTTCCAGGTAGCAATATTCAATTTAGTTTCCTTTTTAAAATAAATCACATTGCTTTTTTTTTATTTTGTTTCCTCTGCAGAAGTAAACAAATGTAAGCCGTAACTGATCTCCTGAAAATAGGTAGATACTTTTATAGGTTACATTTTCTAGACATCTCCCATGATATGGATGAGCACGGCTGCCATTAAAATGGCTGCTCAGTCGCAAGAATTCGCACCGAAAATAGTTCCCGTCCCTTAAAATTAACAGCGATGCTAAGAAAAGATTTAAGCCGCTTGTGTGCAAATTTGTGACTACATACTTCCAATTTCTTTGTTCTATGCAGGACGCCTCGATCCTAACAGGACTTGTAAATAAGAGATATCTATACAAATATATATCTCGATAAATTTGTGTACCGCACTTGTATCACTCTCTGGGCATCCACAGTCAGAATCAAATTAAAAGCAAGTGCAAGATAACTGGTTATTGTATCAGCCGCATGTTTTCTTGGGTGTCCATCTCACAAAAGTACTGACTTGTCGAAGGACAGATTCAGACAGAACTAAGGCCACTACTAGCCGCCACATGCTTGAGAGACGCATAATAATTGGAAATAAAAATGTTATCTAACATATTCTATAGACATTTATTATTGCTGATCTAATATATAATACTGTAAATTGATGACTTGCCTTTGGTTGCTAATCAGACACTGTGAGGACAGTAACCAGTTAACTCTGGGACACAGGAAGGTCTGATGGTTAGAACTGCCAACTGTCAATGTGACGGTTGTAGGTTAGATCCACGGCTGGGGTAAAGGTGTTTGTCTATCAGCACTGATGAGTTTTGTATACAACGAAATAGTATGTGGATTACAAAGTTAGAACCCGCACTTTGGTTGAAGCAATTTGTAAATATATTTTCACCCGATGCGTATTCAAGCAATTAAGCGAAGCACACTATTTGTTTGTAAACAAATGATTGTTTGAGCACTGTCTGCAACGGGCGGGTGTGAATTTTATCCATACTTGAGGAGAAATATTTTCGGCACTGATTTGTGGCCTGATTGTTATATGTATATATATATATATGCATCCACACACACGCAGGTGCATGCAGATGTAGGCACACACACGCATATCCACCCACTAACACATCACACACATATGGCTCAAAGGTGTCTTTGTCTTTCTGAAGCAAAATACACATGCATACATATACTAATTCCCCTATGTGGGTGCATATATATATATATATATATATATATATTTTTATTTATATATACATATGTACATATGTATATGTGAGGTGGCTATGTATGTGTGTGTGATTGAGTGTGCGTGTGTGTTCTTATATATCAAAATAGAAAGAAAGTCATAAAAAAACATAAAAAATCTTTATCAAATTGATCAAACACTCCCTCAAATGAACTTAACCCTGATTGTACCCCATGACACTCTGACCATTGGCGACAAAAAGCCTGAGACTGACATTTCTCTGAGAAACACACTCAGAGTCATTAGATGTAAAATGCTCTCCAGAATAACATTTCAACCTTTCACTTAAAAAAAACTTTATATAAAAAGATATCTGAAGAGAGCTGTACAAAGCTTAAAACGTGTTATAAAAATATTTTAAAATAAAAAATCATAAAAGGCTGAAAAACCCACAATTGTTGATGGCTACACTCTTTGCATATATATATATATATATATATATATATATATATATATATATATATATATACATACATATATATATATATATATATATGCGACACGTCCATAATTTACCAGGCTTGCATTGTAAACGGCAGGAAATTTCTTAAATATAAAGTGCGTGTACAACTTCCACCCGGTTGCTGATTACGACGATGATGATAATGCATGTAACAGATTATTTTTTTTTAAAATGAATGAGCGAATATATCCAGTAAAGACAGAATTAACTAATCTTGCATTGAAAACGTCTTGAAATTTATTTTTAAATAAGGAAATTTGTTTACAACAATCAGGATTTTGAAGATGACGCCAATGATGATGATGCAAATACCAGCTTATTTAGGAAAATGAATAATAACATGAAACAAACATAGACATATCTCACCACTCTAGCATTTTAAACGTCTCGAAATTTTAAATAAAATCGTTTGTTTTCAACGATCACGATGACGTCGATTATGGTGATGAATCTCACAGATTATTTAAAAAAATGAATAAACAAATGTTACCAAAAAAGACAGATATCACCAGACTTGCAATGGAAACGTCTCAAAATGTTAAATAAAAAAGATTGTTTACAAGGTTTATGCTGTTGCGGATGGCGACAATGTTAATGAGTAACATCACAAATTATTTTTTCAAAATGTATAAACAAGTCCATACAACGAAGACAGATTTCACCAGATTTCAATTGCAAATGTCACGGCAGTTAAAATATTATATAAGTATCTATATATATTAGAATAGAAATATGTGCGCATGAAAGGTAATATTGTTTAGCTTATAAATAGAAAAGTAAAAGAGCACTTGTTAAAACTGGAAGAGAAAAGAACAAGATATTCTAGTAAGAAATATAATAAATTTATAAATTAAAATATTGCAGTATTAAGAATTGATTATATAATGTTATGAATTGAAATTTTTAAAATATTAATCCTTTAATATTGTAAATTATAAATGTGTTTTATTTTTTACTAGAATATATTGTCGGTTTCCTTTGCAGTTTTAACAACTGATCCTTTACGCCTCCATATTTAAGCTAAACCATATTACTTTTGATGCTCGCATTTTTCTATAGTAATCCATGGTTTATAAAGGCTTCCAGTAAAATAACTTGTTCTTTGTTTAAATTCCGTCTTATTTCCCCCCATAACATAATATATGTGCTAAAAATGTACGGCACTCGGTTGCTTTTAATAAAATCTCCCTAATTATATTCATTTCATTCTTTCATTCAGTGTGTTTAACTTGTAACTTCTCCTTTTTTGCGAGAGGTGAATCTGTGACAATATAGCTGAGAAGGTGATCTTTACACTCTAATAATTGTTTCAGATTTAGTAGAAAAACGAGTGAGCGGTGAATCATTAAAGCTGTTCAAAATGACTAAAATTGCCACTTAACCATATATGCAAACATTACTGTGTTTGAATGATATATATATATATATATATATATATATATATATATATATATATATATATATATATATTCTCTTTGACTTTATTTTGCTCATTTACCTCAATCTCTTCCGAAAGTAGCATAGGATTTCTCATTTTACAATAATAAACAGTAAACTCACGTTTTCCTCGTATGGTTTTTGTCTCGGTTGTTACTACTTTTTAGAATATAGCAATGCAAACAAATTTGAACTCACAATATGTAATTTAGCATTAACACATAGGTAACCATTTGTTTCATTATCGTGAATCATTTCTATAAAACACACACACACACCGTAAAACGCCAGACCCTATTTGGAGATGACACGAAACTTCTTTACAAATAAGAACTATTTAAATATGCTTCCCTATTAGCATTTATACTTACGACAGAGTGTTTTCATAGATAAATAAAAAATAATGTTTCCAAATTCATCTTGCTTGAAAATTGAACAACCACTTTATTCAATAGATAAGCGTATCGAAATTCAGCCACGTAAATTATACATATCAGTCTTGATAAAATATAACAATAGTTTAAATCGATCGAATACAATTTTTTAATAGAACTTCCAAATATTCAATGTGTATGTCTGACAAATCATATTGCTTTATCTATGAAAACGTATTTCAATCAATTAAAAGTAAAACGGTCTAAGGTTATGTTGTATATAATATATCAGGCCCCCCACAGACAACTGAACTGTAATTCATTCATTGCAGCTAAACACCCAAATACTTCCAGCTGAGGTCGAAATCTGCAGTTTTTTTTTACAACACGCATATATACAATTTAGATTTGAGAATAAGCGATAAGAAAAAGTAGATGGGTTATTAGTTTTTATAAACAAAATCTCTGGAAATAACAATAATTTATAACATAAGACGATTGTAAAACTCGCTGAAATATATTAATGGCAATAAATATCAATTGCGTAAGGCAACTATGAAGAACAAGTCTATATTAAGTAAATAACAACATTAAATCCGTATTAACGAATTGAAAAATGGAGTGTCGACTAGAAGTAATATATTGTAGCATGAACTATAAGAATGAGTATGAATTATTTATTAATTTTGCATACGCATATATTTCCTTAGCACGGAATTCATTAAAGTTCCAAACTTGTAAGCAATTTTTTATGATGGATTTTTGATAAGTACTGCTTTATTAGATATATTTATATATGAATACTAGTAAATATCGATTATAGAACCTCGGAATACGTAATGATTTATTAATTTAAGAGCACAGAGAGATGTGCAAGAAATGTCGAAAATGTAACGGGACTAATGGCAAATACTTTATTTCGCTAAAAGATCGATTACTATGTTCGCAGCCGCCAATGTATACCAATCGTGTAATTCGTTTTGTAGTCTTTATTACTACATTTCATTCAATTGCCAGAACGATAGTCCGGATTTATTACTACGTTCTAACGTTTCAGCAAACCTATGATGTTAACGCTCTCAAAACAACAACAATTAGAGTCATTTTAAGCATGTGGATGAATACATAGTAACACAGTTCATATGGTCATTGTTCAATACATATATTCTTTTTTTGTAAAGAAGTACACGATAATCGCATAAAGACAAATGACGTTATTTCGGAGAAAATATCGTAATATCTACCTTGTATAATCTTTTTGCAGATTTTGTAATTTTAACTTTTAATGGTGTATTTCTAAATAAGTTTTCGTCATAATACTTTTACTTTATATACCATTTTAAAAAAACACATTTTTCGCTCTGAGGTTGTCATGTGAAATCTGGTATGCTGAAAGCGAATATCGAAGCAGCAGGCAGGAAGAAAGACAACTCATGTAGACCAATCTACAGAAGCTTAATTTCGCAGAATTATTTAAAAATGATTTTTACAAATCTCATTCAGTTTTTGTACGCTTTTTTCACGGTCTCAGATCTCTTAACAGACAGCGACAGACGGTTGGATGAGGAAGGTGGAGGGGGCACATCTCTATACGGTCTGTTCTTCTCCAAGTCAACAAGCGATCCCCAACTGCACCTTAACTCCCAAATCTAACTGACTAATTTTCGCACGGCAGTCGTATATATATATATATATATATATATATATATATATATATATATATATATATATATATATATATATATAAAGTAAGATATGTGGATGCGGTGGACGATCCCCCCAGCCAATAAGATTTCGCCACGAAATCGAAAGCCGCAGGTTTCTGGGTGGGCACAATTCCCATACCTGAAATCTGAATTACTAATTCTCACGATTTCCAAGGCCAGATGTCAATTTTGACACCTGATCTTGAGTTTATTTAAGGCCAGACAATGTTATAAGTGAACTTTTCTGTCATCAGCTTTTAGCTGTAAAAATATATTTATCTGATTTCAAACAATATCTATTTTGATATGAAATAATAAAAAAATATATATATTTATCTTCTCTATCTTAAATTCTTGGGTTATCTGGTGTCACCCGGGAATATAAAGCTACTTCAGCGTAGTTCTAACGCTCCTCGATGGGGGATTACGTTACAGTATTCACGGATTACGATTTCTTATCAGAGCGTTGAATACAAGATGAAAAAGCAAATTCGCATAATCTTCTCATTTCAACTCGAGCTGAGTCGAAATGCTGGTCAAAGAGCTCGCGATATTGGTCTAGGAACCACTACTCAACTGACAGCGCAATAGTTGTTTAAGATATCCCGTGAAGGGAACGCGAAGCTTGAAGATGATGTTGACAAGGATAAATTCAGAGTTTTAGTCGATACCAATACACGCAGAATTTTTTTCAATCAGTTGAAAGGTTTAATAGGCAAAAAATGATAATTAGGCATTTCACGGATGTAACAAGAACGAAAAAACAAAACAAACAAATAAACGTCGTGATGACGTGACTTCTTTCCTTATTTTAGGCAACAAATATAATGAGTTTCCCGACAGGGTTATGGCATGCGATGAAAAGCAAGTACTTTACGAAAACCGATGATACGCATCGAAGTGAGTAGACACCGGCGAAGCTCCACGATATTTCTCGAAGACAGAGTTTCACCAAAAGCAGTTCACACTGCAATCACCCTTTTTAATTAAAGTTTTTTAAATGTCGGCGAAACTATTACAGCGGGTGAGTACTCTCAATAAATGAATGACATGCATCCGAAATTTCAATACAACAACCAACATTAGTCAATCGAAAAAGGCCCAAATCTCCTCCACGACAACGGCGACAGCACGTTGCTAAACCGACCCTGCAGATATTGAATCAATTGAGCTACAAAACGCTGCCTCATTTACAATTCCCCTCACACCTCTCACCACTGACACTCCGATGTTGCTAGTATCTTGATAACTTTCTGCGTAAGAAATGCTTCAAAAACCTACACGGTATACAGCACGCATTCAGTAACTTTATCGCCAACAGAAGGTTGGAGTTTTCTTTATCTTACTAGCATAAATACAGCTGCCTTATGTTTATTCTAACGAGTTTTTTTTATCAATAACCTTTTGTCTCAGCTGAGATTGGTTTATATGAATTTTAAAGTGAAAATACCACAATAATTTTTTGCCAACGTAATATAAAACGCGCATTATACACACACACATACACACGCACACATAAGAAGTTATAAAAAACTAAATGTGACATATATGCAGAGAGATTAAATATTTTTATACTATATATATGTGTGTGTTTGTGTGTCTGTGTGTGCGCGCGTGTAGGCTTGGCAGATTTTATATTCTTTCTGTATGAGGCAAAATTAAACTAAATATGCTTAGCATTTTGGAAAACGTTCGATTAGTAGTTTTCGATTAGAATACCTTCAGTAGGTCTGCTGCGAACGAGATATTTAAACTTGAGAGTGTATTATCCTGTTTTGCACTTAATAGTATGCAGTAATCTTCCATAAGACAGTTATTTTCAGCATTCATTTAAAAACTCTATGAAGGAGGCTTGTCAGAAAGCTGCAAACAATGCTACTCGCTACCCGACTATATGCCCATAACAGAAAACCTAAATTAAATCGGGAGACATATTTAAAAATAATTAATATATGATTTTCATTACTATACATACAAATTTGTTGTTATTATTACTATAGTTATATCTGATGTGGTATTTGCAATTTATTATTTATTTCCATTCATTTTTAACCCCCTCGACTTCGATGTATATATAACTTAAAACTTGCGCATATTATCTGGGTTACTTTATGTGTAATTCTGTGTTAGTTATATTAAACCTATTTTACATACGAAATTTATATACAAAGTCATGAAAAAGTATTACATATTTCGCATAACTATTTCATACATGATGATTGAATATGCTTCCTTCGATTGTGATTAGCATTCTACTAAAACAAATCGAAAGCACATGTTCAAAATATTGATTCTTATTATAAATTAATATTTCGAGTTTTAAATCAGACACCTCACAGCGTGCTTATGTCATTTAAAACCTACATCAACAGCGTTCTTGGTAGTGGTAGCATGGACGTTTACTTTTTCGGTTAAGGTGTCATTTTCTGAATTTCTGGTAGGTATATTTTCTTTTAAGGTGCCTTCTCACATTTTGTTGTCACTCGCGTAATGGGCCGCTTCTGCAAAGAACATTTGGGCTGCATGAATATATCTTTCCCTTAATCGTCAGAATTTCGAATCGCAATTTAACAATATTCTGCTAAATACTATCACAGTATGAAAACGATTATGCATTTTACGAGCAATGAGCTTTTAGAATTCTAAATGTTTGAGAAAAATATAGTATAAGTTAATATTACTTCACATTAAATCAGTTTAAACATTTCAATTTGTGTATATTCAATATGCCACTGTTAAAATAATTATTGTCCTGGCTGACCAGCGAGGTAGAATAATGAATATGAGTTTACTTAAATAGATGCAAACAATCTGACGTCAGTATATATTATATATTTAATCGTTGTATATTTATATTAATTAATTAAGAACTTCTACTACAACATTGAAAATATAGGACGCCAGCAAATGTTAATGTGTCTATAATAATTCTGTTCATCCCATTTCGATTGTGCGTTTACTTACTTACATTAAAGGTACACATACAACGACAAAATGTGTCAATTTTCCTTATATTTTAGAAATAAAATATTTTAGAAAATACAATAATTCACATTCTTTTAGTGGATCTATTTGTATTAACTTTGAAAGCTTATATCCGTATTTTATTCTTTTCAATGCAATCGTTGCATATATATATATATATATATATATATATATATATATATACATATATATATATATATATGTGTGTGAGTATGTATATATACACGTATATATATATATATATATATATATATGCATATGTATATTATACGGATACCATACATATTTATTATTCTATTACATGAGAGTTTCGTACATACTGCGAATTTTATTTATGTACATCTTATATACATACACACCCACACACACACACACACACACACATATATATATATATTGTATGCTTATAATACAATGTTATTGCTTACGTACGTACGTACATGTTACAAAATAATCTCAATTTAGACAAATTAATTCATCTAAACAGAAAGGAAGTAATATAAAATTCAAAGTCAAGATTTCATATAAAAAATATACTGTAGGTGTAACTTAAATCCTTCAAAATGAGAGGCATAATTCGTGAGGTTTAAATTAGGCAGTGTAGATGTGGGAAAGAGAGAAATAGAGAGTTAAAGGGTTGTATAAAGGAATAAATTGAGTTCATCTGTATATAAAACTAAATGACATGTATTAACACATACAATGAGGCAGGCTAAGTTAGGATACGTAATAACCAATTTAGATCGAATAAATATACTTCAACCAAGGTATAGTCATAAAACGTTCCTCCCGCTTTTTTGACAGACATGGAATGTATTTCCTATACCTACATACTCTTTCAATTCCATTTGCACCCTTTTTACACATCCAGATTACCAAAACACACCTACCTGTTCTACGTCTAGATTAACATTCAAAAAGTAAAAAACAAATATCGGGCAGTGTTTACTTTAATTACCCAATCTCTTTCAGTTATATAATTTTTATTCTGTTAAAAAATATAAACAAACAAGAATTAGGCATCAGGCAGTCTTAGCATACTATAATAATGCACTTGTCTATTAACGTCTAACTTGCCGTATATATATATATATATGTATATATATATATATAAAGAGAGAGAGAGAGAGAGAGAGAGAGAGCGTAACTCTCACAAATACAAGTACATCTAAGCTTCCAATTTTTTCAGATTTTTTAATAATACCCATATTATTTTTATATTTTTTCAAGTTGTTGAATCTCTATTCTTCTGATGATCCAGGGTAGAAGAGATTCTAAAATTGACATATGAATGATTCTGCGCTACGAAGCAGATGTTGTCAAGAATTTAACATATTCATATGCTGAAAAAATAAACTGTTAGATAGACAACATCTTGCAATTTATAATATGGACTTTTGTGAGTTATTTACATGTGAGTGTTTGTGCTTGTGTGTGAGAATACTACATATCTGCACCTGGCGTTTCCGTAGAGAATATAAGTTTACTCTTAACTATGATTTTTTTCAATCAATATTATCTGAATATCTTTAGGAATTCTTTCATTTCTAAATTGATAAATAATGCAAAGCACTGAACTATGTATGCCATAGAAAAAAAAACTCACGTCTTTAAGGAGTGGCGAGATTTTTAGTCAGCAATTCTGGAGTAATATAAAAAGAGCGGATAATGAATATTAAATCGTAACTCCCATTCGTTTCTAGTACAATTTTATGAATAAGTGTAAGTTTTTATCTTGCCTGGTTTAGCTTCAATGAATCATTTTCCAAGTACACGTACTTGTGTGTTTAATGCTATTTACTAATCATATAAAACAAAATCTAATAAATAATAAGCAAAACGTATTCGCGAAGACCATACCGCATAGAAACAGAGTAAGCGTAATGACGTAATTATAGTTTATAGAGAAAGAAAGAAAATTATGTGTAAGAGAGAAAGGGTAGAAAAAGATGTAAAGACACTCAGACAGCAAATAGCTTTGTATAGTTGAAGGTCGAATTGTTTTGAATTCTCTTTTTCATTGATAATTTATTCCAGTTATGTATTGCTGTATACCTTCCACTAAACAGAGACTTATTCTGAGTAAAGATAGAAGAGAGTTTTAAAAAGGAAATCCACGACAACAGAAATTATTTACATTCCACTGATCTGATGAAAACATTGAATTCTTAAACGATAAGTTATTACTTGATCAAGTTATTACACCTGTTATCCTCCCACTTATAATCCAGATAAACAACATACAGTGAGTAGATGCAAGGCTTCAGCCCTTGTAAAAGTCATCCATATGACAAAATACACTAATGATAAACCAAAACAGAAAGAAAAAATCCATCAGCTTTGTTAGAAAAGCTACAATTTTCGCTGTCACAACGTAAACGTCCGTTTTCACTTCGTTTTAAGCCATTACCGAACTAGTACGACAAAGAAAATCGTCGAGAAAACGCTCATGCGTAATCATATGGGAGAGAAAATCAAATTTATATCATCATCTTATTATATACTGTACCATTTTGAATTCCTACGTTTACTTAGTAGAAAACATAATTTAAAATTTCGTGTTCTTACGCCTTGTTTTTAGCATATAACAGGTAAAACGTTCAGTATACTAAGATTGCAGTAATCTTGTCGGTGAAACAAAACATATTGAAAAACTGCAACATTATTATCGCGGCAACAGATATGAAGGTGAAAGTCATTATTAAATGTCTTTGTAAAGGTCTGAAATATTTCCGTACACATTTACATATTTATACACACCAAATAAACGCATACAAATAGGTGCGTTATGAGATGGAGAAAATTGTTTAGCAAAGATGAATACAAGGAAATACATAGACTTTCTTAATGTTTAGTTATTATGACTACAAGGAAAACCCCTCATTCCTTAAAATATTTCCTAGTTTTAGATTAGGCTATACAGTTCATGTTTGAATTTCCGCAACAGTGAGGTAAGCGCAAAATTTACGAACTAACTTAAATAAAATAAAATACTGACTTATCGGCAATATATATATATATATAGATATATATATATATATATATATATATATATATATATATATATATATATATATATATATATATAATAAATTTGGATGCTTTTGGACCATCTTCATATTACGGGATTTACTTGGATTTTACTTGTACGAAATGAAATTTAATTAACTTTATTGATGTTATATATTTGGATTTTACCGTCACTGGATTACTTATCTTCCAACAGTCTATCCATTCCCGGGTAATCACCTTTTTCTTCCCCATATATTCTCTGCTTCACTTTTTTGTTACCAAGTAAGGTCTTTTACTTACTTGTTGTTTCAGCAAATACTTTTGCAAGCAAAATCCGACCCTGCATTTTGCTAACTCCTACCCTCTGATGAGAAGGAAAGTATTTCTTCGAAACTCTACGGATTAAGGACTATCCCCTTATCAAGTGTTTTATTTTCAGATGAAATGTTTTTAACACTTTTTCAAAGTGTTTTTTGACATGTTTTATTAACTGTTTGCTCTTATATATATATATATATATATATATATATATATATATATATATATATATATGTATATAGGGAAATGGAGAGGGAGAGAAAAAACAGAGAGTGATAGAGAGAAAGAGAGAGAGTATGTGCATTAATATTCCTGACATAATTTTCTATTCTGTTTTCACTTTTAATAGAGATATACAACAATATATATATATATATATACATATATATATATGCCATCATTTCTTAATACATATATATATATATATATATATATATATATATATATATATATATATATATAGGTAGATAGATAGATAGATATGGATATTTATTTTATAAGCTGATTATATATAAATGTATATGCTTTCTATTGCAATAGGTTCACATCATATATACATACACACAAACATACACACATGCATATATATATACAATATATATACAATATATATGCATACATATATATATGTATATATATATATATATGGTAAATCTATTGCAGTACAAAAGTATATTCCATAAACCTACAACTATTCACGCGAAAATATATTTGCTTTGTGATTTTTACTATAAAGAACATGTTTATTTTACGAATTAATTCCAATCACGATTTTCATAAATCAGTGCATAATCTTATACTTAACTAGTTTTTCCTTAAACTTTGTCCATGTTGAATAATACTCATATATCTATAATTATTTTAATATACTAGCGACTCCATCTAATTTACATAGATTATATAAACACAAAATAATTCTACGTTAATTTAATAGCAGGATTATATCTTGGTGAGTATTTTGTATTATTGCTTAGGAAATAAAGTTCTATTCTGTCCTAGATATAGTCTTAAGATTGTATGGGTTTTTTTTTCAAATTGAATCAGAGATGAAAATAATTGTAGTCGGAGGGCAATATGCATTTCTGGTAAAGCTTGTTTTTATAAGTAAATAGTATTACACTATGTATTCAATCTATTTTTCTGTTTTATTATAACCATGACCATTAATATTTTAAGAGAATATTATCTCAAAGAAAAATAGCTCATTGAATGTACGGGTAGGATTATAAACATTGACACATTTCATTGAATTTACGTGATTCTCTACTACATTTTTGTAAATTTTACAAACGAGTTAAACATTAAAAATACTTTAAAAGTATGTAAATGTTATTAGGGGACATCTTATCGTTCACACAAAAGTGTGCTTTCAATCAACTACGTAGAGCAACGTGTAATCTGTGCCTAAATCAAAACGTAGATTCCATGAACAAATCTTCCTTCTTAGAGTGCACGCCTGTGGATTTCTCTTCCGTTTGCCTGTTTCCCACTTGATTACAATTTGGGTGTCTTCAAGTCCTAAATAAACAAATTCCTGACTAACCGCCCCCTTAATAAGACACTTTATCTAATCTGCAATACTAACGAGTACTACGATATTATTTCATTTATACTGTACACGCAATAACCCTTATCCCTGAGAAGCTTCCGAGCCTTGATAATTGGTGCCCCCCATGTAAAAATTTTGAATCAGTACAGCAAGGTTGAACAGTTGAGAATAACAAGCGCTGTATATATGATGACGGCGACACATCTAAAAAATCGTTGAAATCTGCTATCATTCTCAGTTCTTGCAATTTATCAAAGTGACTACAAACTGCTTGTATAGTTTTGTAATCTTATTAAACTTTCTCAAAAGGCGGAAGCAGTATTAGTTGGCCTTGGGTGTTACAGTACTTGTATGAATAAGTAGCATAGAGGAACATAAATGTGCTTTGTTTACATTCGTGTAAGTTGTCTTTTAATAGAAATATAGAAGTCTCTAATACTCCTATTACACATAATAAAACGTTGATCTCATTGAACTTAATACCATGTTGCTCGCATTAAACTAAATGAAATTAACAGGTAAGTTAACAGACTTCTACTTATTGTCCGTTTTCGAAAACTGAATTCGCATTCATTAATGTATTTCAGGTTAATGGGAAGCATTTGCAATTAATATGCTGGTATTCATTCTGAGTATGGAAATATAGAAATTACCATAAGGTTTTATCTTTTTATCTAACAATTCTACCTATTTTCCCCATTTATTTCTTGTTAAATGAATCTCGACAGCTGACCCAAGTTGTCTGTCTATTTGGATTGATGTATATCAGTTTCCAGTTAAAGATTTCCGGCCCGTCTATTAAGAAGAATGAAAAGAATTCTATCAGTTTGTGTCAATCAGTCTGCTGTAGATCTAAATATAAAATCTCAATTTTAAAAGCAAGACAGTTTGTCTAGTCATCATAACTCATACATATATATATATATATATATATATATATGTGTGTGTGTGTGTGTGTGTGTGTTTATGTGTGTGTATTTATATGTATATAAGTATATATATGCTCTTTGGTAACCATGCCTTAATTCTACTTTAAAAAGAGAGTGTCATATTAAAAGTACGAATTTGTATAGAAATAAAAAAAAAACTTCTTTTAAACTCTACCAGCAGTCGCGGGATGTATTACGCCAGCATCCCTGCATTACATATTAGCTTAAATGCGTCTTTCGTCTTATATTGAAGGCAAATATTGAAGGACGATATTTGAAAAATATATACATCCAGCATGTTTGCGCCTGCTAATGTTTTCCAATAGTATACAGAATAAAGACAGGGGGTATTTAGTTCTCTCACCTCGCAAAAAAATTTGACATACATGTCTGGAAGTGGAATTTGGAAGTAAGAGCCCTGATAGAGAACACTTTGACCTAAAAATAAGTGCCAGGACAACTCTGTCGGCAATTCCCTATATAAGCGCCTAAGCAATAAACACACCCCTTCTCAAAAAAAATAGGACAGGCCTGGAAGAGTGGACTTCCAAGAACTGCAAGGCATCAGCATTACACCGCAATCAGATCATAACATGGATAGTCTAACTTCTGTTAATATTTTATTAAAACTCCCTAGACTGATTGTTAAGTCATGCGGTGGAACAGATTAAGGACTGCATCCCGCCTAGCAGTTGCGTACGGAAAAATGAACAATAATGACAGTAAAAAATCAGAACATAAAAAATAAAATAATTTGGGGGAGAAAGTGGAACGTAAAACATTTCCTGGTTCGTTTCCTCAATAGATATAAACAATAGACACTTGAATGTTATTATTCGAAATTCAATTTTATTCTAAAATCATAACAGCAACACAATAATTGACAAGGGTGACATATTTAATTAATTATCATAATTGAGAACATAATATAGATGATAGTGATAATGAGATTGAACGGATGAAAGTGTATGTTGTCGGTGAAAGAAACAAGCTTAATTTAAATACAAACATCATCATATTTGTAAGAAAAGATTAGTGAATATGCTACATATAAAGACTGTTTTCAGTTAGGGTATATAACAAACAATGTTAAAGTCGAACCCCCAAAAAATTAGCCTAAAATTATCATAAACAAGACATTACTATGTTGAAATTGTAGTGCCATGAGAATTGTGTAAATGAATGCATTTTAAACGTATAGAGAATTCATATGTACACATATTGGAACAACTTTTATAATATAGAATAATATAATCCTTTAAAAATAAAGCAACCTACCCGCGCTAGGATACTGACGTAATAATCGGGTATGATCCTGTTTAGAATAAAAGGCGAATTCATAAGATTAGACGGCAATGGGATAAAATGTCAGTTGCGTACAAAACACAATCTTACAATCTCCAAAAAAAAAAAAAAAAAAAAAAAAAAGCCGCAACTAAATTTACGTAATGCAGTATAACCAAATGTTCTGAAATACTGTGCAGGTAATGTACGTGTTTACGTTGTTAGCTGACTTTCGTTTTATTATTCATCCTATTAACTATCGTGTGACCACCGGACTGATTAGAATTAAACCAATAAAAAAGCAACGTATAAGAATTTGATGGCATATAGGAAGATGAAGAATAGATTAAAGTGTTGTTTATAAATAAGTAAGTCCTGTTAAAGCAGTTTCTCTAAAAAAGGTTGGTATAAAACAATGTACGCAGATATATACCTAATAATTTGTGTTTATATAATTACACTGTACATATATATATATGTATATATCTATATATTACACTGTCTATGTATGTATGTATATATATATATATATATATATATATATATATATATATATATATTACACTGTTCATATATATATATATATATATATTTCGTGTGTGTTATTTATGTTGTGAGTCACGCTTACATCCTAGTTACAGCCGTTATATTATTATGAAGGCCAATTTCTTGTAATAAATAATTTTACCGAGAATTCTTCATAAGTTTGGGTTGCGATTTCGATTATAGCTGATGCCACTTGATGCATCTGTTATTTTTTTATAAATATGCTTATCAAGAATTCTTCATAAGTTTTAAAAATATATATGGCAATTAAGCTACACAGAATATTCCGCGTTTCATTCAAGCAAGGATTCGTCAAGCTTATATATATATATATATATATATATATATATATATATATATATATATATATGGGGGGTGCGCGCATGTGCGCATGTGTGTGTGTTTGCTTGTGTGGGTGTGTGTGATTTTTTTTGGTTTCGGTTTCGATTTAAGCTGATGCACCAAAGTTATAGGGGTATTTTTAAACCGCAACTTAATAATATATAAAACGCGATAAAACACAAATATTATCATAATATATAGGAAATCTGAAAAAACATTAAAATATCATATTTAGTCGTACTTTACAACCGGGCTACGCTGGCTATCCCTGCTTGCTTAGAAAAATACGCTTGCAGTTTTAACAAAAAAGCTACAATAATATCAGAGCATCCCTAGAATGCACTCATTAATATATTACGTGTGAATGAGTCCTCTGTTGAATTTACACAGGCCCGCTATTAAATTATTAATTCCATGGAAACGGCAATTTACAAATACTTGCAGGCTGTGAGTAAACTTGTTTTCAAGAGAAAAAGTGTCCTTGTGTGTGCGCGGCGCAAGGACTCCGTAATTGGGCCGGCTATCCATTAAGGAAAAAATTAGGATTAAACATATTTGTTGTTATTCCGCATCGGTTTTAAATTAATAAGGAGTGAACTCTCCTATATTTAGATTACCAACCATCGAAAGATGCAAGTTTGCCTGTTTTTTATGTATTATATATAAGCGATTTATAAGCGAATTTCTATTACTCTCATAAAGGACTAATCCGATCCCAAATATAAATGACGGCCGTCATTACCATTTGCATATTCTTATATTGTGAGATTTTTATGAGAAAATAAAGACAGAATTTAGCATATACTAATTAATGCAAAAAAGTGACAAATATTCAAAAATCTGCTTTTTGTGACTAAAATCCAATTTCACCCTAATTGTCAAGCATCGGCGTGAAAATCTCTGATCATGAATTCACTAATTATGCGTTTCTAGAAAGATATTTAAATAAATATATATATATATATATTAGTATGAAGATAGTTACGTGTATATTTATTTATGTATTCCATGTTGTAGTCCCACATATGTAAATATACTACTGTAAAAATTGGAACATAGTAGCTGGATTCTAATTTGGGTAATGTAGGATATATATTTTTACTATACGCAAAAAGAGGTTTATAAATAATTCTATATTTGTTTAAATGTAGGTACCTCCAATTTTCCTATAAGTTTACAACTATATATGTGACATCATTTCGTAAATATTTCTGCGATATTAATTTTTTAAGTTATATTAGATTTGGAGAGGGAATATGGGACTTGTCTAGTTCGAGATTTTTAATATTTGTGAAATGCGTTAAGTTTGAGTAATGACTCTTGTAAGCCAATGAAGGAAAGTTACATGAAAATCATTTGTTTATTAGTACAGTGCAAATGCTTATTTTGCCTGTTTTGAAATTTTCCTCATACATTAATTACACGGGACCTAGCAACTCCATCGATACTTGAGGAACACGAATAAAATTATTATTATGAAACCATTTGTTATATATTCATAGTGTGAAATTGGCATAGTTCAAATTTATTTGTTGAATAATGACGACCATTGAAATAGTTTATTACACTTAACTAACCAGATATATAGCTTAAACGTGGACTTAAAAATAAAGTACTAGTATTACTTTTTAATACGAATTAATATTATCGGCAAAAGTATAAACTGTAATTTATTAGCGTAGAATATGGCTGGATATCCTCGAAAATTAACTCATTAACTCATCACCGTTGTCTTTTCAAATATTTCTGTATAAAAACCGCAAATGTTTTTTGTAATAAAGAATGTATATCATTTTTATTGTAATACGCCAATATGCATTAAAATAACTTTCTCGCAATACATATGCAGAGTTAACACACCCACAGCAGAATCAAATAGCTCAAGGCTGCTTCTTTCAAAATTTGATATAATTATCAGCAATTATTTGAACACATTTTTAAATTCTACCGGTTTGGAAAATACATTGGCTCCATTTACTGGTTCTGTGTTTCTAATTTGTCATCTCATTTTGAATTTCATATATTATCATGTTCAATATGTAAGAAACAAAAATTAGTTCAATTTACTTTTATAAAAATATTTGCACATTCAACCTAGTTTACAAATGTAGGGTAATTCTTTAAAAAATATATCATTGCGTTTTAAATATGCTTTATCAGATAGTTTGCTAATTTCATTACTCTATAACGTCTACACGCAAACTATCTGGATGTATATGAGATTATTTTCCTTGTTCAAATAATATCTTACCCGCATTTCAACAACACCGAAAAAAAACGTTCCCACAAATGACCAAGAAATAACTTTTTTTAATTCTTTTGAAAAAATAGTTCTCAATGATGCTATTGCCTAAAATCTGCAGAAAAATTGCAAGAGAAAAACATTAACTGATTTTAATAAAAAAATATTTTCACCCTAACTTGGTTTACAAATGCCGATACATTACACGTACAGATTTACAAACACAGGTATATTATATCGTTAGAAATAGGGAAAGAACATGGACGCATAATGAGAAAACACTAACATAAATTAAATCTAAAAAATAATAAAACACTAGAGTTATTGTTGAAACTTGCCTGGACACATGGAAATAAATAACTAAAACACAAATGTAAAATAGAACAGATATATTGAGAGCAAGAAAGTGTATACAATATTTCCATTGGTATAGTCAATGGGAGACCGTCCCTAGAGAAAGTATTGGCTACGTAGTCGTGGACTCTCAATCTCGTTGTCTCTCTGCGTTTCTCGTTGGGTTTCTCGTCCGGTCTCACCCGTCTTTTGGTCTTTACGGTACCAATAATGTTTATATGGTCGACACGCCACATATACTAATTATGTGAATCCTAGGACAACAGTTAGATTGAACAAAACTGATCTCGACAGCGTAAAGGATACAGGGGTGTGCTGGTAAACTTTAAATCATTGAATTCATTATTACGATTTATAGAATGAGTATTTTAGACAGTATGGTGAATATATAATGACTACATTTTTTCACGTATTGCGCAGAAAATGTTTTTTGCCAGAAGTTTAATAAAATTTTCATAGGAAAATCAAACCTTCAGATTTTAACATAATTCCCTTTATTTTTGTATATTATTTTTATTGGACTGGGTATATTTAAAATGAATTGGAAAGGAAATGAACAAATTCAGTTTTAGACAATTGAATAATCAAACATTTAAAGACTTTTTACACAAAAGATTGAATAATATATGGATAAACGAATAAAATATTTTCGTGTGTTATTTCGTATAAAATCTGATGTAATGAGCTAGCTACACCTTAGGGGACAAACAATATTTTTTATGCATAAAATAAGATTATTTATATTATAATTATTTAGGATTCGGAATTAAAACTAATTGCCAATTAAAAGGACAAATTTATCTTCCTGAAGGGAAAACCCACACTGTTCTTCCGATTAGCACTGCTTTAAGCCGGTAAATAATTGTAGATCCCACTGGCTCGTTGATTCAGGGAACCAATTAAGGACAAGTTTGTTTTTAAGTGTTTGCACACATAATGTAATGTTTCCTTATTAGAGCATACATAGCATTCATTTTATTAAGAATACTAGTGAACATAAAGTTTAGATCTATAACTGCAACACCGCATATCTGTGTTTGATTTACAAGCAATGCAATAACATGTACTCGATAAATTTATAGCACGTGAACCCCCACGCGGTACATACTCGCGATAATCTAACAAGCAGAAATCCCCTACTTCTGCAATGTCGAGGTTCCTACATGTCGGAAATCCCTCTCTGAATATTTTACCTAGAGTTCTGTTTCCATTATTATACTAACTTTCAGTAATTTAAATGTAATATAAACAGATATCTCGCTATTGAACTCCACACAATCCTCGATTAGATACGATACTAAATAGTGTCATTTTGCGTTTTAAGTAGCAATGCGCCTTGTTTGGAGTGAAAATGAGTAAAACATATTTTAGAAATGTGTAAGCTTTGCTTATTTTAAGTGATTGTCCGAACTAGAGTTTTTCCTGGTTTATTTCAAACTAACCTGTGTGTGCGGCGCTGTCCGTGGTGTTTAAAAATGTGTGTTGAAAAAAATCGTAGGCAGAACGACTCGAACCTGTGATGCGAAGGCGGAAAAAAGTAAAAGTTGTGTCTAAGGGTGTTGATTGAGCCAAAATTAAAAAAAGGAAAATTGCGAGCACAAAAAAGTGGTATTAGGCAGGCAGGCTCGAAACCTTACCGCGAAGGAGGTTAGAAATAATAATAATAATAATAATAATAATAATAATAATAATAATAATAATAAAATGTGACGCGTTTGCTGTTGCGCCAATCGCCAAACCGGAAGTGATGTAGGTTTACATTTAGGCTAGACAATAGAAAAGTGGCGATGACTTTCGAAAATATCGGCGAAAAAAGCGACCCCTCCCTGTAGGAAAGTGTGCAGCTGAGGGTGAGGGAATTAACGTGTTTAGCCAATATTTCGATATTTGTCGTCCGAAGGGTCGCCCTCGTTAAAATTCCTCGTCTTTATCGAAAGTTCTTGCTAGAATAACAACCAAACATACATACATACATACATACATACATACATACATACATTCATTCATCCATACCTACATTTAAACGGGCAGGTGTGATTTATTATATAGAAGATGATTAAAGATGTATTTTTAAGATGTTTATCTCGCTCTCATTGCAGATACATTTGGAAAGGTGAATAAAAGTAGTGCTGTAATATTTTATATTTATTTACTAATTTACACGTGATTTTATGTTTGAATGCACCCCTTTTCCCATAATTTTAAGATAGTACTTTTTTACAATTGTATCTTGAATATGCAACAAACAAAGGTGACTTATTAATTTTTACGGTATATTTTCTGATATGGATCTAAAATATAAAAAGTTAGTACCTAGATAGTAATTAGAGGTGTTTATGTTTAAAAAAAACAGTAAACTAATACGTTTTACATGAGATGTTCCAAGTCTATATTATTTAGAGACAATAGTATTTTGCATAGTAGTGTTTATATGTTTTATAGGGATGATTATTTTTACCATATCGGAAGTGAATATGTGAAGCAAACGTTTAGTTTACGCTTAAAGTGTTTAACCTTATCAAGCTTTCTAAAATCTGCAATATTCATTTATTTTACAAAGAATGTTGCAAGTTTATTATTTTGTTTAGCACCGTGTTGTATAATAATATTTAAAAAGGTATTGTTTCACTTAGTCCAAATGTATTAGTCTAACAGACATATTTCTACAGTAAATTTATGAACTAGAACAAGTTATGTATTTTGTCCAAATAGCGTGGAATTAATCGTTTCAACACATTTTTTTGCATAGCCATATTTAGATATAATTTAGAATTCTACTAAACAAAAAACATTAAAAAATACAGAATTTTTTATGATGCATGTACTCGCCACAAAACGAACATATTATACTCCAAAGAGCAGGTAAATCAATCAATTTATGGAAAGCGATCGAGACAAAGCATGGAACCTTTTGTATTTAAGGAGCTAACAAGAGCGAAAGTTGATTATTGAAAAGCCAGAAATGCCGATTGACCCATGTTTTGACAAGGCCAAGGCTGTATATAGAGGAAAACAGTGGATAGGAATATGATTTATTTCCAATTATGCAAATCAAAACATACGATTTCAGCGATACAATATTTGTAATTATCTGTAATACAATAAATTCCTATAGGTGATTCGAGTTCTCCACATTTGAATTTTTACGTATCCTAAAAAACAATACGATTCATGTTCTCTTTTATAGGCTGGCATGAAATCGTATATTCTTTTAAATAAAACTTGATCGATTTATGTGATTCTTCTTTCCGGTCGGCGTACATACATCATAAACGTGTTTTATATATTTTTGCTTTTAATAATATAAATTCCAAATAAAAAAAACCCAATGCGCATTAATAAATCAATTAATGGTATTTAGCTGTACGCAAGCCCTGCTTATATAATAACGTTATTTTATTGAAATCAATTTTTAACAAACTTATCTAACAGATGTTTCCGTAAGTTACACTTAGACAGATACATTTTGCGCCAGTAATTGTGTATTTAGATTATTACATTGAATCCGATTCGTTTTCATTTTAGAAATTATGTTCTTTGCTTAGTTATTCTTTTTTATTTCCATAATTCGTAATTCAGTTTTTGTATAATTGTATTATCATTTGCTTTAGACATATATAATCATCCATTCGTAATTCTGTGTTTATCTATTTAATTTATATTGAATAAAATCAGTTCTTGTATAAATCTATTTGCGTTTCTTCGTTTCTCTTTTTAAATCAATTTCAAGTTAATTGTATACAAATATCGACTTTTGAAATCCACGAGAACTGCAAAATCGTTATTTACATAACTGCCTTTCGAACCAACAACACACAACCTTTCTCTTTGTAATTATACTCAGTTTTTGTTTAATTCATCATAAAATGTTCAGTTTCAGTAGAAATCATGTTTTTATTTTCTTATTTTTTCAATATAAGTGTAAAGTTGTATTGCTTCTACAAAATTTTTTTATTTAGTACTAGCGGGGGGTACCCGGCGATACCCGGGTGTCTTGAGGTAAATCAAAACTCCGGGGGGGGTTAAATAAAAAATGTTTTGGGAGGTAAGTATGAGAATCGAACCCGTACCCTTGAGTTGGAAATTAATGTGTGAAAAAAAAACCGGGCGACGTTACCCATTATGCCACCGCGACATACTTACAATATACTCACGTTTGAATTTATTTATTAAACTATTAAAACAGGCGTGCGCAATAAAAGTTAACTCTGCTGCTTCCATTTGACCTAAATAAGAAGGTCAAATAGAAGTCACGCAGTTGTTTACCCAAGTTTTAACAGATGTTGAGGGAGAGGAACCAGCTCCCAATTGTCCAGATTGAATAACAATTGTCTGATGTACAACATTGATCAAAGCTGATTGCTTTTGGACATTTCCCGGCGCAATGCCGAGGACTGGATTACTTTCAATTAGTTTCGCTTTTTTATACGAAAAGCCTCAACACGCGTGAAGCCAAAATAGCAATAATTGTGTAAAAAGTCGACGTAATAAATCTAGATGCGACGCACTTTCCCAAATCGTACATATTATTATTTAGGACCCATATAAACAGTTGTAAGCGATTATAACGACCTCGGAACCGTGTGCGATAAAAGCCTTTTGAAGAAATACACGAAGTGGTCACACACATTTTGCCTTATATATATATATACACTTGTGCCCGATATTATTCATACCCCTCGGATCTTTGAGATTTCTATAAGAATATTGCTCAAACCAGAAGGTAGACAATATTAAAGGGATTTCAAACAATAAATCAAGCATAAGCATTTAATTTAAACTCAACAAATAAATAAATTATGCAAGTTTGAAACATTATACAAAGAAAAACAATAATGGCACTAGTTCAAAATTATTCATACCTCTCTTACTAATAGTCAATAGCATGCCCTTTATTCTTAATAACTGCCTGTAACCGTTTTGGATATTTATCAACAAGGTTCTTACAAGCATCAACACTGATTTTTGACCATTCTTCAATGCAGTAGTTCTCCAAATCCCTCAAATTTCTAGGCTTGCGCTTTTTAACCTCAGTTTTCAATATGTGCCAGAGGTTTTCGATAGGGTTCAGGTCGGGACTCTGGCTAGGCCATTCCAAAACATTAATTTTATTATCCTCAAACCATTTCTTGACTATTTTGGCAGTATGTTTTGGATCATTATCCTGTTGAAGGACCCAGTTTGGTCCTAAATGGAGCTTCTCCGCATCCTGTCTAATGTTTTTCTGGAGTATCTCCAAATATTGCTCCTTCTTCATGGTTCCATCTATCTTGACCAAACTACCTGGACCACTAGCCGAAAAGGAGCCCCAAAACATTAGGCTACCACCACCATGTTTCACCGTGGGTATGGTGTTCTTTGGGTTGTAAGCTTCTCCTTTCTTCCTCCAAACGTAAGAAGCATCCATATGGCCAAACAATTCGATTTTTGTTTCGTCAGTCCACAAAATACTTGAGAAAACGGACTCTGGAGAATTCACATGGGTCCTTGCAAACTTTAGACGTGCTGCAAGGTGTTTTCCGGTGTGCAATGGAGTCCTTCTTGGTCTTCTTCCTTTCAGACCATTTTCATGCAGAGTCCTTTGCCTTGATATTTTTTATGGCAGAAGACTCCAGATTTTCTAAAATGTCCTTAGTAGTGGTGGTTGGATTTGCATTAACAATTCTTACAATATTCCTGGTGGCTCTAGCAGACAGTTTCCTTTTCCTTCCTCTACCAATCAAGTTGTTTGTTGTGTGGTGCCTCTGGAATTTTTTGATGATGCTCTGTACTGTTGCTGTAGGAACCTCAAATTTCTTGGAAATTGACTTGTAACCTAAACCATCCTCATGTGAATTCACAATTTTAGTCCTAAGATCATTACTAAGCTCTTTTTTCATCCCCCTTCTAATAATTTTTATTCTTTTATTGGTTTTCAGTTGATATCATTTTGATTTCTGAAAAATGCAAAAAACGCAATGAAATAAATCAAAGGTTGTATAAAAGCATTCAAAATAAGAATCAAACAGGAAACAAACAGTCAGAAACTCGATTAATACTGAAAAAATAAGGGGGTATGATTATTTTTGAACATTGCAGATTTGATAAATAGCTGTATATTTCTTTTATTACAAGTATCCCGAGATTTTAAAATGACGAAAATGATCCGAAGAGGTTTATTAAGAATATGTATCAATATGGACGTAAACAATAATTCTTACAAAGTTACACCTAATAAACTCAATTTTCAAGGGGGGGTATGAATAATATCGGGCACAAGTGTATATATATATATATATATATATATATATATATATATATATATATATATATATATATATATATATAGATGGACTTGCTTTGACCTTAAGTCTGACGCTATCCTAAATGCGAAGGATTACTTTTACGAATGTCACGTGTACGTTCTTATTTCATTGGTTATAGTTCCTGACAAATTCAAATGTTGTTTTTTTCAATATATAAGAAAGCCGACCTCGTTGCTTCACCAAATTGGGCGTTTATCAGGAAAAAAGCGAATTGAGAAATACATTTCATTACGCAAAATATAACATAATTTAAAGTAATTAACCCTTTTTATGTAGTCTATACCTCAACATCTTTATTTTTGTTTTCACTCATATTATATGTTTCCTCAGGCAACTCACTAAATAGTATAACATGTTTGGGTAGTCTACCCTATTATAGTTTACTAGCAAAACCCGAAGAAATCACATGGAATGCAACATAAGGATAATCAACAAATATGTGTTGATAAAATGTATATATTTCTGGTTAGCAAAAACAATTAGTTCTTGGACAGAAAAAATCTCGCACTAAATATGAGTTTACTGCCATTGTTATGGACAGAGTGCTTTTTTATTTTGAATAAAAACTGATAAAAATGAAATTTATATATAAATATTAATAAAAAGCAAATAATTTTGGGCTACATAATTCTAGATACATAATAAAATAACATTGTAAGAGCCAATTTTAAATTTTCTCTTTCAGATAAGCAGCTTTTAGCAAAGAAATGTTGTTCTTTTGGAACATGTTATTTCGAATGTCTCATCTGTGTATGTTTCGCTGACATCTGTTTGTGACGACCGACCGCTCCTCAACATTTATACGTGCACTTTTCTCAGATAATTAAGCTCATATATAATGACAATGATATTTAAAAACGAGGTCATATCAAATGAAGTTCAGGGTCGTTGCGTTGGTTTGCTCTTTGAAATATATCGATTAATCATTTTAAAAGCATAATTGTTCTTAAAAATGTGTATTGGTCTTTATTCAAGGCGTCACTTGCGGATTAATTACGAAGAGAAAAAGATTAATATAATATAGACTATGAGTATTGACTTTTTGCATTGTTTATACTGTGTCTGATAACGTTTAACTCAATTTCAATATCAAGGAATGTTTTAATATGAACTTCGTGCGATTTACATGTATTCGAAAGGGTCTTTGGAAACGGGTCTTGATGAACATACCTTGGATATAATATTAGACATGTTTTTTTTTAATCTGTTGCAGACATTCAACTTGTTTTCTGTCTTATAATAAAAAATGCTGGACTGTATCACTAATCGAGGATAGCGTATTATGCTTGACATAGAGTAAAACTGATGACAGAATATTGTTGAAGTCGCGTGTGATTTACAATACACGAAGTTAAACTATTTCAAATCTTTTTGAGGAAGTGAAAAATACAGATATATTACTGTCTAACAAAAGATGAATCAAAAGAGGCAGCTCAATGCTGGAATATGATGAACGAATTTTACATAGTTTACCTAAATTATATCGGAGATTACACCAGTAAAAGTGTGAACACAACACTCACGATAAGAAAAGGATGCTGAATCATGAAACCATTAGAAATATATATGTATATATGTATATATATATTAATATATATATATTAATATATATATATATATATATTAATAATTATATATATATTAATATATATATTAATATATATATATATATTAATATATATATACTAATATATATATACATTAACATATATATATATATTAATATATATACTAATATATATATATTAATATATATATATATATTAATAATTATATATATTAATTTATATATATATATTAATATATATATATATATATTAATATATATATTAATATTTACATGGAATTTTAGTTAACATATTGTTTTTGCTATTCTAACATTTTGAACTGAATTTTCCCGAAAGTATATATGTATTCTCCATTCCTATAAATGTGGTAGCATGCATTTTACCCGAAACGAACGCACCCTTTTTTTTAAAAAAAAGAACATACACGAACAAATTATAGAAGACTAGCCTAGGTGAGTGGCAGTGTGTGTTGAGCAAAAAAAGTGTTAGTAGGCAGGCAGGCTCGCACCTGTACCGCAAAGGAGGAAGAGAACGTGAAAAAATGATGTCTTTGCCGTTGCGTCCATCGCCAAAAGTGAAGTGGCGAAAGTTTAAATTAAGGCTAGTCACTGGACAAGAGATGATGGCTTTCGAATATGTCAGCGAAAAAAGCTACCCCTCTATATAGAAGTGTCCAATTCAAAGGAATTAATGTTTTAGCCATTTTTTAGTATTTGTCGTCCTAAGCTTCAAAACGATACCAATCTTGTGAAAATATTTTGCCTCTGTCGAAAGATTTAGGCAGACACACAAAGGCACACACAAACATACAATTAACACGGCAGGTGAGATTTATAATATTATTACATTTTTGATAAAACTTACTAATTGGTTAAAAAATAACAGCGGTAATATAAACTGAGAGAACAGATAAACAAATAAAAAAATAAAAATAATTGCCAGTTTGAAATATTTTCTAACACTATATATTACTAGTTGTCCGTCATAACGCTGACAATATTCGTATAAAGTCATATGTTATAAATATTAAATCGTGTATACATTGTTATTCCCATTACAATATTCCCATACAAGGTATGTTTCTTGTGAGATATACAGATTTAAAATGTGTTCACTCTTTATGCATTATATGGTTACTCTCTTTGCAACATCTTCTTTACAGTTATTGAATTCACGAGGTAGTAAATATAAAAGAGGCTAATTTCCAGGCAATAACTACATCATAAAAATAAGATATTCTTTGTCTGTATTTATTTGCTTATCAAGTGATAATATATTGTCATTAAGACTATAACACCCAGTTTTTATATTTCTTCTAGAATTCTTCGTAGCGTTATGTATTACAAGAAATGGAATATAATAACAATCAAATGACAGTCATTTAGAAGAAAAAAGATATAAGCTTGACATAGAAAATTACACATACGCCATCCTATTAATATATAGATTAAGGGGTGTTAAAATTTGCTTACGTGTGCAGTTTGTGCTACTGTGCACTTCCCAGCGATGGCAGCGAATTAGATAATAATTTATAAAAAGAGAAACACTGGCCGAACCTTTTTAAAAGAAAAATAATGACAATCGTTAGAAATCATTCACTTAGTTGCAGAAAGACTATGATAAATATTGAAAATGATGGTGGCTGAGTAAGACAAAGAGTTCCGGTTTTGAAGTTTATATAATTGATGTTTTGGATTAGTTTACGGCGGCTTTGTTGCAAAAATTGACAAATGTGGTCCCTTAGAAAGATATAAGTGGGGGGTGTGGTCTTACAAGGTGGTTATTTAAAATGTTTTAATCAATTACTGTGAAATGAATTTGTAAAATATTTAACGTAATATTAATAGTTGATAAGATACAAATCTAAATAATTACTTCTACTTATCATTACTGTTTGCCTTATTAAGATGTGTTAAATGTGATTCTGCATCTTCCAAAAGTCGCTTCATTAGGCTAACTTTTATTTGCAGCATCTGAGAATTGCACACAGTTTGATAATGCATGAGCATTTGCGTTTTTATTTTGGAGAAAATGGTGCAAGGTTGCAAGATAAACGTCCGTGAAGATAATTTGATAGCTTCGTCAGCTAAACAAAACGACCTCTTAGAGACAGTTAATAGAACAAATAACACCATCTCATTCATGATAATAAAAATTCATGAAATAGGCGATATTGTTGATACGAGGGGCGTGCAATAAGTAATGTCCCTGACCCATTTCCTATAGCAGTAGAGCAACGAAACTTGGCACAGTTATTAGTCTTTCTCTACGAAGGAACCATCCAGAGTTATGCATTTCTCCCATCGTTTGATGCATCTCTGGTGTCCATTTTTGTAGAACAACGCAGGTTAGTCCTCCAACCACGACGTGATTTCAGAAATAAAGGCTGCATCATCTGGGAAACGCTTTACTTTCGAAAACAAGTTCATGGCTTTGAAGAGGTGAAAGTCAGAGGGCGCAAGGTCAGGAGAGTAGTAAGGGTGGGGAATATTTCATAACCACACGCTCGTGCTTCTGATCTGGTGACATGCGAGTTGTGGGCTGGAGCGGTGTCCTGAAGGAGGAGGGTAACTTTGATGATCTTGCCCCGCCTCTTGATTTTTATAGCGTCCCTTCATTTCATCAAACGTGAAGCATAATACGCTCCTGCAATTGTGGTACGCTTTGCAAGGAAATCTGTCATCACTACTCCATCCTGGTCCCAGGAGACTGTGAGCATGACCTTGCCAGCGAGGGCTGCACCCTTGCCTTCTTTGGAGGTGGTGACTCCAAATGCTTCCACTGCATTGACTGGACTTTGGTCTCTGGATCATAGTGATGGACCCTGATCTCATCCTGTGTAATTAGTCTTTTGAAAAACTTTGACTCATCTTCTTGGCGCATCTCAAAATTCATCCTCGAGCACTCGACGCGTTCTCGCTTCTGGAATGGTGTTAGCAACCTAGGAATCCATCTTACAGACACCTTATGCATATACAAATGATCATGAATGATAGTTTCCATAGACCCTGTACTAATCTTAACATCTCGGGTTATTTGACGAATAGTTATGCGCCGATCTCCCAAAATGGAAGCCTCAACTTGACGGAGAGATGCCTCATCAATGACAGAAGGGGGGAGCGACCAGGTCGTGGAGATATTTCAACAGTCTTCAGACCATGTTTAGATTCACAATGTCAGCGTTTTACAAGGACATATAATGGGGAACTATCACCATAAGTTTCTTTCATTTCATCAAAAGTCTCCTGTAGTGAACATTTCAAAAGCAAAAACCGGATCACTGCTCGACATTGAACAGGCTCAATTTTACACCTGACTCAGTTACAAAACCTGTAAAACAGAAACCACAATTAATTCCGAGCTGTAATTTCCCACTTAACCCGTAGAGATATAAATTATTGCACATGCAATTTCAACTAGATCAGACAACGGGAAGTGGGACATGAACATTACTTATTGCAAGTCCCTCGTATTAGCAACAATTTGAAATTAATTTTTCATTGTGACATTTATAAACGTGAGGGGCATATTTCCCAAACTTAATACACATGATAAACAAACAAATGCAGTAAAATATTTATAAGATACTATCAGTTTTTCTCCTGTATTTCAGATTGCTGATACATGTTTCTGCGTAGATGTAGTTTTTGCGAGAAAATAGTAAATCCAACAACAATTTTGACAAAATTTGAAAAGTTCCAATTCTCCAACGATTTCAATTGTGCAAATAGTGAAAAGTATTTGTTAATGCGTGCACCGAACTTTCATTATCAATGAAGGCGAAAAAAACTATATAAAAGTGATATTGTTGTTCCATGACAGGTGAGATTTATTATATAGAAAATGATTTAAGATTTATTTTGGAGATGTTTCTCTCTCTCTCATTGCAGTTACATTTGGAACGGTGCGAAAAAGGTCATTATTACTGCTGTTGTACATATGCTTGATTGTGCGAATACTTATTATAATTTATGTTAAACCAAAGAAAAAAACAATTTAAATTGTCAAGTTGTTCAATTGGCTAACATTTGTAAAGTGCTGCACTATTTCTGGCTTAATATTAATGGGTTACGTTTACAGGTATTGAGTCGATTATATCTATGAGGGCATTAATTTTCAGATCAGCATCACTAAAAATCACTATAGTCTTTATTTTCTTAACTGTTTCCAGTCGTGGCATTTGTCTAAATACAAGATCCATAAACCTGTTAACTCTGGCTAGATTTTCTATTCTAAAATTTATTATAGTTCAAAGCTAGTAGATTGATAGTATTTATGGGTAACTATCTACGAGTATACTCAGTTGTATAATTATTTATTTTGCCATTTTGTTTTATATTATTTTTACATTATAAGTATGCTTACTTTTCAATAAAAGAAGAAACATTTAGTCTGATTTCAACGAAGATCAGTAGTTTTCAGTGTAAGCTAAAGTAGCAGATATGATGCATAAATAAACGAGCTATACATTAGACAATTTTATACTGGTTTCATATGACCTCAGTCGCATTTAATCGTAACCGATAATAAATAACACCGTTAGAGGAATTTATGACCAAACTGTTGCGCAATAAATTTAATTTAATATATAAAATTAAAAAGAACCAGTAAACAAAAGCTACGGGAGTCTGAGGCTCAGACATGTAAACACAAAGAGATAACCTGCGTATGAATTGTAAGTTAAACATTTTCCTTTTCATTTTAACATAAAAATCTTCGTAGCAGAGATAAAAATCCACATAGTAGATACCTTTTTTATTAAAGTATAGACTGTCATGGTATATTAAATCCGTTATCTATTTCGCCAGAATAAAACCAAACACAAAAAAGGGTACTATTTTCTGTGCAGAAAAAATAACATGCTAACCTGTAGAACATTTTGGATAATACGTCATTTTCTTCGATACATCCTATTAAATGAACAACGCGTATGCCACGAGATTTTTTTTTTTTTTTTTGCATAGGCAACTATTAGCGATAATAGAATATTTAAGATAACGCATTACGTGTTTTATCACTTCATCTGTTTTAAATACAATAATTTTGGTCTAGATTGATAACGTTCTAAAAGAGCTTCTGTCGACTTCTATTAAACCCGTTCTATATGGATGCATAAAGACGTGTTTCATCCGTGGTTGATATGCATAAATGTTCCCGTTCGCTTATTTTGTGCAACAATTCGTTCTATATAGAAAAATATTTGCAACATTAAGGTTCTATATAGGAAAACATTGCCCTTGTTCCGTTGTGGATAATGTCAGTCAAATCTACTATGAATGCAATGTTATGTTTTTACTCTAGCCGCTAATGTTTCTTACAAAATGAAAGTGGTTGATGTTTTTAGGGTTAGGATCCATTTATTAAGATTATTAGTTGGTATTTTTTTAAATTATTTTATCTCAGTACAGTGCTTTCCTTAAGGAATTGTCTGAAGCGATTTACATAAAAACAGGTATAATTATATTAATCGTTTTGGCGCCTATCTTGCCTGTATGGATGCTTATTAAAACATCTTTTTTATATTTATGCATTTTATATGGCATCACACGGTGGAGGACCATGTCGATCGGACCTACGTTTATATAACTTTAGAATGATTTATTTATAGACGTGCAATGATTACTGCTATTGTGCACACGCTTGCTTATGAAATTCTAACCTAATAGCGTGGCTGTATTTTAATATATTTTCTCTAAACTGTCACGCGTTTCTACTCATTCTATCGAAACTTGCTCTTTTTCTAGTCGTTTTACTATGAAATAAGAATAGAGATTTTTGTATTTTACGATTTATTTTTTATCTGTTTTTGGTTATTTTCTCATTGTAAAGACAAAAAATAAACAAGGAATATAAGAAAAACACAAGTTCATCCAGAGCCTTGGTGGATTTAAGCGAATAACGAATTGATTTTTACGTCGGTGTACGCAATTTTTTTCGTAAAAGTAATTTTGACATAGCAATAGCACGACGGTGCTTTGGAAATACGATAGAGTCAATCTCATCTTTGCCAGCGAATACGATTACCAAGAAACTGTCGGAGTAGGTGAGCCACGTTGGAAAAATGTGTTTAGGAGAAGTTAACAAGTTTATACTATGCAGAAATATAAAATAGATGATAAAGAATCCAATCTTACATTTTGTTTCTTTCTACTTTGGAAAACTGGTTTCTGCAATAGTATGGATCTAAACAAAATAAATTCCGCTGTATTCTTGTTTTGTCAATGTAGTTTCTCTTGCTCGGTGTTCTTGCTTTGTAAGTGAATAAGATCTCCATCTCCATCTTTTAAAATAATCAGCTTTAATCGAAACCGAAACCAAAACATATGAAGAAAACACACACACAAACACACGCATAAATACACACACACATATATATATATGCGTATATATATATGTATATCTATTTATATATGTGTGTATATTTGTATATATATATATCTATATATATGTGTGTGTGTATACATAGGTGTATATATATATGTATATATACGTATATATGTGTGTATACATGTATATATGTATATATAAATGCGTATATGTGGATATATGTACAGTTATATGTATATATCTATAAATGGGTGCATATATGTATAAAAATTGTGAATATATATATGTATATATATACATATGTATATACATATCTATGCGTATATATATATATATATATATATATATATATATATATATGTATATAACTTGAATTCTCTCAGATATAATCAGAACAGAACCAAAAATTTATAATGAATTCTTGGTAAAATTATTCATAAGAATGTAGATGTCTTTATTACCATCAACTATCATCAAAACTCAAACCAAACCTATGAAGAATTATTGGTAATATAACTTATTATAGGAAACTGAAGGTTATAAATTTTAAGCCACTGTAACTCGGAAGAAAACAGAGGTAAGGGCAATAAAATAACACACACGCCTTCGTATTGATAAGTGGATTTATTAATTTAAAAATTAAATATGAACGTATTCGACAAATACGTCATAATCAAGCTTGGAGCAGTTTGTGTATTTTTATTGTATGTTTAATTTTTTTTGTTTGTATAATGTTATTATGAATACAAATCTGTGTGGTCTTTCAAGGTGATTTTTTTTTAAATGATCTACTCGACTCTTTTGAAATTAATTATAAGTTTTTCAATTAATGCATTCTATATTTTAAATGGCTTTTACAAACTGAAGACGTAAATAAAACGCAGAAACTTCACATCATGAAGATCATATTTTAAAAGTAAAGAAACGTACAAAATAATCCAATATTTACTATTTTTGGATTATGTTTTAGAATGCAATTTTATATCTCAAAACCTGTTCCTTTATTAGAAGCGACATGAACTACCATGCGCTTTGTTGTGAGGCCTTGTAAATACTTTAAGAGATACATGATAATCTTTTATAAAATATTCTGATTGTCGAAATTCCATTTTTGACAAAATTACAGTAAGTTTAACATAACAGATGCATTTTATTATATCTAAACTTTTATCCGCCATCTTATGTAATGTTTGAACGTCTGTACAGAAACATTTTTGCGTTAAATTAAATCCTATCTTATTTCCCACAAGTCACATAATCATGATTGCCAAGATCGATGACGAAGTAGTTCATATTTTCACCGTTATCTTAAAAATACTCCCACTGACGCAATCAAGACCGGGTAAATATATAATGCTTGTAACTATATTGATATAATACTCTTGTGAACTGGAATAAACATTCATACTCATACAACTACTATTTCTACCCAGTACCATTCCGCCTATTTTCATTGGCTGCAATCCTAACTTCTATCATACCAGATTATTCACAACCATACAAAAAAGAACACGCCAGTCCTTAATCAATATGTCCGCTCAATTTTCACACATTGTTTTAAATCATTTATATTTTCCTATCGTCGTTTTCTCTCTACTTTACCAGCTACTTTTTACAAAAATTAACCATAACATTTAGAGTTACACAAACAAAATAGTCGAAACATTGGTACAAACAAGTAATCACAGCTAGTTCAGGTGATGATTAAATAACATGCACATACCATTGCGTCGTAAATCATTCCAATTCGGAGTATTTGGATAAACATTATTTATATATGTTGCCACTAAAAAATTACGTCGCATCTCTTTTCTTTTTATTATCTCCACTTTCGATGCCCTAAATTATGCGATGCTAAAATCAACTGACGTTTAGTGAATAATTAGAAACTGTTCTCCGTTACCATGTATAAACAGAAAAACAACGAACTGCCGATATTTACATTACATGAAAACATTTACCCAAAACGCAGCGAATATGCGGCACCTATTTCATTTTTTTCTTTAAAACAATTACCTGTTATGATAATGTTTTTATAAAACATTGGTTTCCTAAAATAAAAAAAGCATCAAAAAGATCCTCCCAGCTTTCTTCCTTTATGGGTTTGATTTAATAAAATATGTTTTCCGTCGAGCGTCCAAACTTATGAGATGATAATATGAACGAATCTCTGACAGACGTTTAGGAAATTGGCTCACCTTTAAATTCCGAATTTTACATTTTATGCACGTTAATCTCACCGATTACTAACCTTTCAGATAAAAAAAAAAAAAAATCTGATGACGTTTGTCGTCGGGGATCAGTTTTCAGTTATAATGTTCTACTAAATTGAACACGTTCTTTCTGACCATCACCGAACCTTTTTCAACCTTATTATTGAAAAATTATCAAGGACGATAATTCATAATTTTTTGATCAATTTTCTTTTTTTTTAGTCTTAAAATAATGTTTGTACTTGACGAAATTTCCGTGGAAAAAGAAAAAAGTGTAAAGCGTGGAATTTAGAGGAGTGCAATATATTAAACATCTGCCGATTCTCTTATTAGTAAGGATTTGTAGTAGCCTCCTACATCAAAGTAAAACCGAACCTACTTTAGTATGATAAGGTACAAAAATATGTTTCACTTTCGATATCATAAGAAACTTACTTTTATATATAATATACATTTTTACAATCTAATCCTGAATTACGTTGAGATAAATTATCATTTTCATTACTTTTCATTCAGTTTGTATTTGACTACATTAACATCATTTTATTCTTTTTACTTTCTTCGTATGTCAGATAAGTCACGTTGCTAAAGTACAAATGCGCCCTTTATTACATTGTCTACGAATATACTCATTTGGTATATGTTGTGATTGTTTGTTGTTTTTAAGATAGTTATTGTTTGTTTAGATCTCGTTTCAGGAATCATTTTCTATACTTCTAAACATTAACATTTTTTATGATTTGTTTTCACCTTATCACCAAGTATACTATTTTCTTTTAACTTACGACTCTGCTAAATAAGAAAATCTATTTAAACAAGTAGTTTCCAGATATAATGATATACATAATGCACTGCAATTCAATGTTTTACACACGCCCGATAAAAAGTGTACTTCTTCTCCGCAAGACACTGTGACCAACCCCACGTTTTTTTGGTTTATATTCTTTGCGGGTGGCTGGCAACATGTATCAAGGTTTAACTTGGGGTAAATACTTTGACAGTTCCCCCACTCTTTCAATGGGGTGTCTATTCTGAAAGCCGTTTTTACCATGGCGAGGTCGGGCGTGTCTATTCCATACGACGTTTTTTTATATGAGGAAGTTTGGGGTGTCTATTCCGAAACCCGTTCTTAACATTAGGAGGTAAGAGATAAGCTATCAACCACAAACGTAATTTGTTTTTATCGGTAGGGGCGTGCTTTCAGTTAACGGGACCTGCAAGTATCTTATAAAAAGAGGCAGCAGTTCCTCTCTGGAAGAAGTATCTGGCCGAGGAAAGTATCTAGGCTATTGACGATTACTGGAAATAGACCCCCCTTCCATTTTAAGAAAATATCTGACTTTATTAGTGTAATGAAATATCAAAAGCAATAGGTTATATACAATATAATTTACAAGTAAGTCATTTTAATTTGATTTAAATGTACTAAGTATTATGTGATATAACAAACTATGCTTCGAAATTCACATAATTTAGTAAGAGTTGTCAATAAATATTTACAAAGGTAATAAATCACCTTTTTCGTTATCTGATATTTAAAAATTCAATAAGAAATAACTATATTCAAGTTATTGAACACGTGCAGCTATATCACATATACATTTGGCAGCAGGCGGGTTAGTATGCTGTATTATGTGTTAGCATACGCTATTGCATCAGATGCTGTCAAAACTGTTTGAATGGCTACTTGACACATCTTCGAATGTTATCGATTTCTAGATACATAAGTTTACCGTGACACCCGTATGGAAGTAAACCCTCACCACAGAAGAAATTAAAGTCAATTTGACATTGTAAATTAGGCTCCAATGAGTAACAGCACATCTACATATTTCTGTAAGATATGTTCAAAGTAAATAGACTTGTATTCATTTCACTTCAACCAAAGTACTGAAAAAGTAAGTGTCCCGTTCGTTGGGCTTACAGTAGATGTGTATATAAGATACACAGATATTTGAATATTCTAGTAATGTTCTTCTTTACCTCTTAATCCAGTAAAGAAATTGGGAGAATTATTTTTCTCTCCTCAATAGACAATCATTTCCTTTCGTAGGCATGTGGACATGTTTTTCACAGTATAGAGTATATTTTATAATGCACTTCTTTTTTATTACATGGTGGTCACCACGTATCAAGGGTTATTTTAAGTACAGTACGATAGTGTAGATATTAAATAAAGTGTCTACTTAAGGATGCAGTTCATTAGGAATTTGTTTATGTTGGACTTGAACACATCCAATTTGTAGTCAGGAGGGAAGCAGGCAGACGGAACAGAGTTCCTCATGCGTGCAGTTCTAAGAAAGAAGTTTTATTCATGGAATCTACGTTTTGATTAAGGCATAGAAAAAGAATGGCGAAAGTTTTTGATAGTGGATTCAGCTAGACGAGTGTTTTTCGTAAAAGATTGGCGAGGGGGGCCAGTAATTGGAGCTCAGACGAGCACCTGCTATGGAAATAATGATAAAACAAAGAGAGGCTTGCAACGTCTCTTCTGTGGGAGAGAGGTTGCAGGGAAGAGAAAAGGACATCCCCCACTAAGCAACGAAGTCTATTTTGTACTCTGTCAAGGCAGGATAGGCTGTTTTTAGCAGCACCTTCCCAGATATGGGAGCAGTATTCCATCTTTGGACGTACTATGCTTTTATATAGATAGAGAATTGCATCAGTAGTGAGATATCTTCTGGAGCGACCTTGGCAACATACTTGATGTACGTGTTCCATTTCAGACCAGGAGTGAAGGTCAAACCCAGAAGCTTGTCAAAACACGGGGCTTCTCTTAGGCGAGAGCCATCCATTTAAATTGATGCCAGATAGGGATCAGAGCGTTGATGATGTAAAAATAGGAGTTTGGTTTTAGATGCATTAAAGGTAACCAACCACGTCTTCCCCCACTGAACCACTCGTTCGAGATCAGAGGAAAGAGAACCAGAGAGAGCTTTGTCATTTACAGCCTTTGATGTGTTTCCGTAGATGGTCGTGTCATCAGCATAGATGTCAACGAATGATTTAAGTAGGTGTTTAGGGAGATCATTGATGTAGATCAAGAAGAGAGTTGAGCCCAGGATGGACCCTTGAGGGACTCCAGCTTTAATGCTGCAAGCCTCTGGTTTTTGTCCATCAACCATTACTCTTATGCGCCTATCAGAAGGAAATAGTTTAATAATAGAGAGAATATTTCCAGTTATACCGTAGCTGGAGATCTTGTGAAGTAAGCCTTTATGCCATACCTTGTCGAAGGCCTTTGATATGTACTAAGCAATTGCCCTGGAAAGGGAGCGTTTGTCAAGAGATTCACTAATCCTATGAGATATAACCGTTAGCACATATCCAATAGATCTTGCAGAACGGAAACAATATTGCGTGTAAGTAAGAAGGTTATTTTTGCTGAGGTGGTTGAAGATTTCTCTATTTAATATGGATTCCAGCAACTTACTCACCATACGCAGGATACTTATTGATCTGTACTGAGAGGGAGATGACTTATCACCTGTGTTCTTAAATACATCGCATAATGATGAGGTTTTCCAGGGTGTTGGAAAGCGCTTCTCCTTAAGGCAACGTTTAAACAGTTTCGTAAGTATGGGGCCAAGTTCTGGTTGAGGCTTTTTTTACACTATAATTGGGATGCCGTCAGGGCCAGTAGCTTTACTGGAATCAAGGTTCTTGATTAGCTTGGCGACCTCATGCACATATATTTGTATGTTACCTAGCGAGTTCTGTGTTATAGGAGGAAATATGGGGAGTTGATGGCCTTCATCGTGCAAATAGTTTTGCGTTGTCTGAAGCTCACGAGATGACCTCTGGTCCGTTGATAATGGTTGGGATAGAACGCACACCTCTATTCAGGATGCGATTGGTTATTTGCCAAAACTGGTGGGAACCAAGCCGCTGATCAGCTATTTGGGATTTAACAGACTGGGCATATAGCTCTCTTACATTTTTATTACTCTTTTACAGTGGTTGCTGGCGTTCCTGAAAGCAGCTTTAGTCTCAGTGCATCTATTTAATATAATATAATATAACAGAAATGACGTTGATAAAATATTACATTAGCAGTTTGTATATATGAGGAACATCTCAGATTTAAAATTGTATATTTGAAGAAAGAAAAATCAACATCAAGCGTCGTGTACTTAAAGGCAAACTATGTGCTATTTATCATTATACAGCGTTGAATCTATATTACTAAGTAAGAAGATTGTTAAGGGGGCATTTTCCACAAGTTCTTAGTATAGTTTTCAAAGATAAAAAATATGTTCTGGCACCTATTATTTTTAGTCTTAATATAGCTATCTACACAGTATATGCCCTGTATTTGTATTATAATAACATATAGAACACTTGCTATCTTCTTAATATCCAGTTTAAATGATGGGTCGCACGTCCGTCTTGAAACAGAATAACGTGCCAATTATAAATGTAAGAACATGTAAATCGAACTCAATATCCATTCATGAAAATAATATTCTAAAATGATCTTTTTAATGCTGATATAAAGGATATTTTTAACATAATAAAAAATAATACAAAAAAAGTATATCAGCCTGAATAAAAGTGTAAGATATAAATAGCACATAAGAAAAAAATATATTGTTTCGAAACTTGTATTAAGTTTCGAAATCCCATTGGATATGGTTCGAATATATTGAATTGTACTCTATTAATAAAAAACATACTCACACACACATAAACACACCTGCATGTATCGATATCTATATATCTACTAATAACTATATATATATATATATATATATACATTTATATGAATCGTGACTATATATATATATATATATAGCTACTTAATTTACTCATATAATATAAATATACAAAAGTATACATTTATGCATAAACTTTAAGTATTTACTTTAAAAGTGGTCAATACGTAGGTAGAGCTAGTAAGTTAATTCATAAGATATATATGTCGATTAAGCTACTCTGAATATTACGTGGTTCATCCACTCGAGGATTCTTCAGGGTTGTGCACATAAGCCTGAAGAATCCTAGAGTGGACGAAACGCGGAATATCCAGTGTAGCTTAATAGTCATATATATTTTATAAATTACTATATATATATATATATATATATATATATATATATATATATATATATATATATATATATATATATATATATTTCCAAGAAATGCTTAGGAATGAGAAATGGTACCTCCAGCAGGATAGAGCACCTCCCCACGATCATAACGTAAGTATCTATCTTAATGGACACCTGGCAAACAGAATTTTCGGACGAAGTGGTCATATCGAGTACTGTCCTCACTGGATTTGCCCCACTTTGTATCTTGCGGGTAAGGGGCATGCAAAACACACGGTTTACACCACAGAACCAGCTACAATCAATGAGTTGAAAGTGCCTATTAAAGGAGGATGTGCCAACATATCAATTGAACTGATAAGGAACATTTGGAATAAAATCAGCGAGCGTTGTCAGCTTTTCTTGGACCATAATAGCCAACAATCTGAACATTTGCAATAATTTGCTTATTTCTATATTTGTTCACAAAATATTGATGTATGAAACTTTTCTTTATTTTTAAGAAGTGTTGATTTTATGGTAATTTAAATGGTTGAATACATTTTATGGGGACACTCTGTATATATATATATATATATATATATATATATATATATATATATATATATATATATGTATATATATATATGTATGTATGTATGTTTTTATATATATATATTTCTGTAGAAATATATTTTCTTATAATATGTACTAATCCTTACTTAAGGAGCTCAATGCAATATAGTGAATAAAAAGGTTATATTTCAAAATTTATGATGTTTACCATCTTTTAATTTCTTCCTTAAATTCAGTTGACTCATACAACTCTTGGCGGTATCTGTTTAGTAGTTCAAAATCACTTAAGATTCATATCAAACACTGAATCTATTAGGCCCTTAACTAATCAGAAGAAATAGCAACAGACAATCTGTCAAAAGGAATGAAGTGCTATTTGACATGATTAAAATCCGCAAATTGGAAGAGAAGCTGCCTATATTTTTTTATTTTTCCCTTACGCCATTTAGAATTTTATCAAACACAGTTATTAAACTCAACTAGTCGTACTAACAATCGACATTAATTTATAAATCTTCAAATTGAAACCAAATATAATGGGAGGTTTGTATAGAGATGATGCCCTATTTTTCATTAACTCTGGAAGTAAAAATTTAGAAAGGATTAGTCAAAAGTTATACACACTTTTTTAAAGATATTGACTTAACGATAATTATAGATTAAAAACATAGAATAGTTAATTTCTTATATGTCACTCTGAATCTTATTAACAACACGTATGAACCTTATCATAAACCTAATAAAACTTCATACTATACCACCACGCAATATCAATGAAAAAACAATTATTCAAAAAGAATGTCGAGCGTATCCCCAAATGAGGATATATTTAATAACAAGTAAAAATATTACAATAAAGCACTAGCTGAATCTTGATATAAAGGAAAAATAAAATAAATAAATAATATAAATAAAGCATCAGTGGAAGGAAGAATATCGAAATCGAAACCGTTATATGTTATTTCATACAATATGGCCATGGGTAAATCCGATTATAAAAACAGTGGCACAAATATTAATGGTAATAAAAATAATGTTATAAACAATATCAATAAGTTCCAAATTAACAACAGTAATACTATTAAAAAGAAAAATAGCTGTCGAAATTGTGTTTGGTTTAATCCTCCTTACAATGCACACAGAAAAATTATTTACAAAAAAAAATATCCCTATCGGAAATGGTATAAGTAAAATTATGAACCGGAATAATGTTACATTATCTTTTTCGACGACGAATAATTTAGTTAAAATTCTTATAACAACAACAGAAACAAATAAACAAATGTAGGAGGATTATAAAATAATCAAAATATTGAAATGAATTCATTTTGCAAGTTAAGGAATATTGATTAAAGCCCATTAGAAGGTAAATGTCTCATTTGTAATGTAGTATATTAATGTGGTGTAACAGATAATCACAGAATTAGAACATATATTGGGGCCAAAGGTTGTAGCTTTAAATAAAGTTTTTTAATCATACAGTATCCTCTAAAATACCACATGTAAGCAATAGGAAGAAAACAACATCACTAGCAAATTAGACTAGGGAATTAAGGAATAACAAAACTGAATACAAAATGAAATGTTCGATATTGGGCAGTGCTAAAAAATAAACACCAAACAAGTAAGGGTCATTAAAATACTTGTAGAACACGCAGAGGGATGCAACATATCGGCGAGGGGACAAAGGCTGAAGCTTAGATGACAGTTCATACCTATAAGATTGGCGACTTTCTTTTAAACCTTGTCTAGGAGTTAGATACTAGTAGCAGATGCGCCAGCCCAGATATGAACATAATACTCCATACATGGGCGAATGGTGGTCTTATAGAGGTACAGAATGCTTTCGGGCGTTAGTAGCTTTCTAGCACGGTTGAGATAGCTCATCTTCTTTCGTAGCGGATCTGCAATGCTCTCAATGTAATTGTCCCAACTCATGTTTCCTGTGAACCTCAGGACGTGGAGTTTTAAAGAATTACTTTCAAATAATGGCTTTGGCCAATGTCATTGGTGGCAGAGAAGGTGTCTTGTAATCATTGAAGGAAACAAGTTTAGTATTGGCAGCATTGAATATTACCATCCATTTTGCCCCCATTGATGTACAGATTAGAGGTGATCCTCTAGTGTTTCTGCCATCTCCTTAGATATGTGTTCATTTGTTTGCCTGTCGTGCCTGTAATACAGTGTGATGTCATCACCATATATACCTATCTTATAACAATGTTGTCAGATAGGTAATTTAAACTCTACGTTGACGTTGGGTGTTGGTACTATTATCATATCATCATCACTGAGTAGTAACTTATGACCAATGTTTTCCTTTGAAAGTTTTTATTTTTAATACGTTGACCTTTCAAATGATGTATTACATTGCACCTTGGTATATCTCATGGTGCCTTAACTTTAATACAAAATTGCCTTCTCTGTTTGAGCTATTATACACTTGCACTTTATCCGCTTAATTGATGTGGCGAAGTTAAAACCTTTGTTTAGCAACCATTATCCAGCTGCTGTATACCTATTTGACGAGAATAATATTTTCGTGATCTTATGCACGTAGCTTCCTTTCTATATCGTTTTGGTGACGACTTTATCGCGTATCTGAATAGGAAAGAATTATATGAATATCAAGTAAATGAATGTTACTGATTAGTTACAGCGTTTATTTTGGATGGTCAAATTTTATCCTATGTTAATTACCATTATGGATCCTTATTTAATACAAATTCGATAAGGGGTGGGGCTTAAAGAGGCTAATCTGATTCAAATTCACAAAGGAATTTGCCGATGACATGGGGCAGCTCCCGGCGTGGTGGTGAACACCAACTTGGTATGCACGATCTCTGTCAGGGAGTTGATTAAAAGCCGCACCAAATATGGCTTAACTCAGACCTGGATCTTAGAAAATGGTATGGACTATCCCTAGGTCGGAGATCATCATCATATAAAGTTTGGTTATGATCGGCCAAGTGGTGTTGGCTGGAAAAGAGTGTATACACATAGCCTATGACCTTGACTTTTGACATTTACGTTGGAAAATGGTGTTCACCATCCCCATATGTGGGGCCATCATCATGCCATGTTTTCTCATGATCGCTCTAGTAGTATGGGCTGTCGGAATGTATATATACTTAAGCTTTGAGCTTGACCTTTAACCTTAACCTTGAAAATGGTGTATACTAATTTTAGGTGAAGTACTATCATCATGTTAATTTGGATCCTGATCGGCTCAGTTTTGTGCGTTGAAGGAGAGGTGTACTTACACACACACACACACACACACACACACATACACACACACACACACAAAGGAACGCTACTAAGTTATATATATATTGACGTAAATATAAAACAAGCATGATATATTAATAGATGATTGAGTAGGGTCTAGCCTTTAGCCAATGCTAAATCCAAAAGTAGGATATATATATATATATATATATATATATATATATATATATGTATGTACGTATACATACACACTAGCAAGTGTGGCTAGCGCTGCCCAGGTGTTTAGAAGTCTGTGTTGAGAAAAAGAAGTGGTAGTAGGAAAGCAAGCTACAACCTGTACAGCGAGTGAGGAAAAGAACGGGGAAAACACGTGAAATCTTTGCTGTTACGACCACCACCAAACCAGAAGTGACGTAGGTTTAAATCAAGGCTAGGCAATCGAAATAAGGAAAAGACTGTCTAAAATATCGGCGAATAAAATGACCCTTTCCTGTAGAAAAGTGCTCAGTCGAGAGTTAAATAATTAATGTGTTTAGCCAGATTTTTGGTATCTGTTGTCTGAAGGGTCGAGCATCAAAATGGTACTGATCTTGTGAAAATCTGTCGCCTCTGTCGAAAGTTTTTTGCAGACATGCAAGCATACATATTTACATTTATATATTGGTAACTAAAATTTTCGACCCAAATCGATTTAAAAGCTTGCCCTAAGTCTGAATACCCTTTATGTAAAATTTCGAATGTTTAGACCAGAGATTGTCTGAGTAATTTGGTAGATACCGCAGAGATCAATTTTTTAAAAACATTAACCCTTATTATTGACCCTTAACATTTATTGCTTGTGGCTAAAATCAAGTTATTAAGTTATATCTAAAATCAAGTTATTAAGTTAGATCCATCCATTTACATCTAAAATTTCAATGTTTATACCCAGAATTGGCGGAGGAATTTGGATGAGTGGTCCAAAATCAGATCACTGACCATTGACCCCCTGAACAGCACAATTTCTGACAGAAAAGAGATTAAAAAGATTTTACAAAATCTCAGTACCCATTATATCAAATTTTAGTCTCTATACTGAAAATTGGCAGAGTCATTCTGTAGGGAAATGTACACAAACAGAAACACAGACCGAAACTTTCACTGTTATAGATTATCTAGCATTTAAGCCGGAGTTGCCCGGGTGTTTGGAGGTGTATGTTGAGCAACAAACAAACAAATAGGGTCCATTTTTAAATTTAACCTTATTATGACCCCTCAATATTTAGTGTTTTGGGCTCAAATCATATAATAAGTTAGATCCATGTCCTATATCTAAAATTTCAAGTGTGTTGCCCTTAAATTGTCGAAGGAGTTTTGTAGAGTTCTCGAGGGTCAAATCATTGAACTTTGACCCCTTTAACAGCCAAATTTCTGGCCGAAAACGGATTACAAAGATGCACCTAAATCTCATTACCTTGTATATAAAGTTTCGCGTTTATAGACTGGAAATTGACAGTTGTATCGTAAGGAAATGTACACAAACAGAAACACCCAAAGACATGTTAACTTTTTTATATATATATATATATATATATATATATATATATATATATATATATATATATATATATATATATATATATACTAGCATGTGTGTCCGGCGTTGCCCGGGTGTTTGGAGGTGTATATTGAGCACACAAAAAAACGCGTGTTAGTAGGAAGGCAGGCTCGAAGCCATACCACGAAGGAGAAAAAGGACGGGAAAAACCTAACGTTCTTGCTGTTACGACCACCGCCAAACCGATTTATGCGGCCTTTTTCAAGAGGGATGATCATTGACGAGAGAGTAGGAAGGCTATATATAGTGATGTGGGAGAGCAGCATGTTTTCCTTAAATACATTAGATGTTTATATACATATCTACATATTATGATTAGAGAAAATAAATTAGGGTTTACTAGCGTAATGGATTACGTCTAAAAGTTAAAATATCGTAGATATTTAAAGATTGCGTCTGGAAATATAACCGTGATTGATCAAGTAAATAAAATGAAAGGAGATTACGAAGGGAGCTTTATAATTATTGGGCCCAATTAGCAATTCCCATATAAGAAACTCTGGCGACCTTCTTAATAAGATAAAAAACCTAGATATGAAATACAAAACCATGAATAGTCTCAATATGGAACTTTTATACACCAACATCCCTACCAAGAAATGTCTCAACCTTCTTTCAAAACACTTAAATAAAATAAAAATTAAATTACATCTGCCAATAGATAATTGAAATTATAAGTATATGCATTGACATGACGTATTTCACATTCGATGGACTCTACTACAGACAACAATTTGGAATACCCATGGGTAACCCCCTAACTGGGGGTTTGGCATGTCTATTTTTGGAATACATGGACCCATGAAATATAAATTGTCCAAAGGGACTTCCTACTATAGATATATAGATGATATTTTGATTTTCCTCTCCATGTCTTCCATAATAGTGGATATCACTGATAAATTAAATAAGATCGAACTCACTATTAACTATACGTATGAAAGAGAAAATAACAACCCCATACCTTTTCTGGACATCAATATCATAAATAACAATGATCGTCCAAGTTTTAAAGTCCATCGGAAAGTAACGAATAAAAATGATTACATACATTTTTATTCTCATCACGAGAGAAAAAAGGGGTATTCTAATAGGATTTTTTCTTAGGGTCCTTAGAATATGCAGTGAAGAATACATCAAGGAAGAATTTGAACGTACATTCATGAACGTACAACACCTTCAACACTTTTTTTAACAAATACAAAAGGAAAGCACTAAAATTTACCATAACCGAACCCGAGACAATTTCCTAAATAGCCAAACACACTACAGACAATTAACATTACCAACTAATAAAAACAACGACCCAATCTATAAGAACCTAAATAACACAGGCATTCAAATAACAAAACTAAACTCTTTAACAATTAGAGATGTAACACGTAACATTATGACTAATACCAACACTAACACCAAAGCCCGAATATATTCCATACCCTGCCGTGATTCTGGAAGAATATACGTAGGAGAAACTCGACGTATTTTAAATAAAAGTATATATGAACACAAAAGAGATGTAAGAAAAACAAAAATACACTCAACGCCATATTTTGTCACATCATGGAGAACGATCACCATTTTAATTTTAACGAAGCAACTTTCCTTAAACACATACATAACAGATCCAAACGACGTTTAATTGAGTCAGCTATAATCTCCCATTCCAACAATATAATTAAACAAAGAAAAGGTTTCTTCTAGATTGCTCCCTATCTGTCGAAAATAATTATTAAAGAGAAAAATTTAGACACAGGTTAAACTCGAAATATATATATATATATATATATATATATATATATATATATATATATATATATATATATATATAAAAAGAATCCATCCGTAATTTCACTTCATTTTATTATTTTTATTTTACTTATTTCCTGTATTTTATTTTATCCGTGTCTATTTTTAGTCCCCATTTTATCACCTCCTATTCTTATTTTAAGACGCTATCTACAGTTACTACGATATTTTATCCCAATTCAATTATCTCTAATTTTTAAAAACTCCTTTCGTAACCTCGTTTCATTTTATTTACTTAATCTATCACAGTTATATTTCCAGACGCAATCTTTTAAATCTCCACGATATTTTAAATTTTAGACGTACTCCACTACGCTAGTTAACTCTAACTTATTTTCTCTAATCATAAAATGTATATACACTTGTGCCCGATATTATTCATACCCCTCGGATCTTTGAGATTTCTATAAGAATATTGCTCAAACCAGAAGGTAGACAATATTAAAGGGATTTCAAACAATAAATCAAGCATAAGCATTTAATTTAAACTCAACGAATAAATAAATTATGCAAGTTTGAAACATTATACAAAGAAAAACAATAATGGCACTAGTTCAAAATTATTAATACCTCTCTTACTAATAGTCAATAGCATGCCCTTTATTCTTAATAACTGCCTGTAACCGTTTGGGATATTTATCAACAAGGTTTTTACAAGCATCAACACTGATTTTTGACCATTCTTCAATGCAGTAGTTCTCCAAATCCCTCAAATTTCTAGGTTTCCGCTTTTTAACCTCAGTTTTCAATATGTGCCAGAGGTTTTCGATAGGGTTCAGGTCGGGACTCTGGCTAGGCCATTCCAAAACATTAATTTGATTATCCTCAAACCATTTCTTGACTATTTTGGCAGTATGTTTTGGATCATTATCCTGTTGAAGGACCCAGTTTGGTCCTAAATGGAGCTTCTCCGCATCCTGTCTAATGTTTTTCTTGAGTATCTCCAAACATTGCTCCTTCTTCATGGTTCCATCTATCTTGACCAAACTACCTGGACCACTAGCCGAAAAGGAGCCCCAAAACATTAGGCTACCACCACCATGTTTCACCGTGGGTATGGTGTTCTTTGGGTTGTAAGCTTCTCCTTTCTTCCTTCAAACGTAAGAAGCATCCATATGGCCAAACAATTCAATTTTTGTTTCGTCAGTCCACAAAATACTTGAGAAAACGGACTCTGGAGAATTCACATGGGTCCTAGCAAACTTTAGACGTGCTGCAAGGTGTTTTCCGGTGTGCAATGGAGTCCTTCTTGGTCTTCTTCCTTTCAGACCATTTTCATGCAGAGTCCTTTGCAATGTTTGCCTTGATATTTTTATGCCAGAAGACTCCAGATTTTCTAAAATGTCCTTATTAGTGGTGGTTGGATTTGCATTAACACTTCTTACAATATTCCTGGTGGTTCTAGCAGACAGTTTCCTTTTCCTTCCTCTACCAACCAAGTTGTTTGTTGTGTGGTGGCTCTGGAATTTTTTGATGATGCTCTGTACTGTTGCTGTAGGGACCTCAAATTTCTTGGAAATTGACTTGTAACCTAAACCATCCTTATGTGAATTCACAATTTTAGTCCTAAGATCATTACTAAGCTCTTTTTTCTTCCCCATTCTAATAATTTTTATTCTTTTATTGGTTTTCAGTTGATATCATTTTAATTTCTGAAAAATGCAAAAAACGAAATGAAATTAATCAAAGGTTGTATAAAAGCATTCAAAATAAGAATCAAACAGAAAACAAACAGTCAGAAACTCGATTAATACTGAAAAAATAAGGGGGTATGATTACTTTTGAACATTGCAGATTTTATAAATAGCTGTATATTTCTTTTATTACAAGTATCCCGAGATTTTAAAATGACGAAAATGATCAGAAGAGGTTTATTAAGAATATGTATCAATATGGACGTAAACAATAAATTCTTACAAAAGTTACACCTAATAAACTCAATTTTCAAGGGGGGTATGAATAATATCGGGCACAAGTGTGTATATATATATATATATATATATATATATATATATATATATATATACATATAAACATCTAATTTACATAAGAAAAACACGTTGCTCTCCCCCATCATTATATATAGCCCTAAATCTTCCGACTCTCTCCTCAATGGCCATCCCTCTTGGAAAAGACGGCATAAATCGGGCGAAACTCCATTTTATTTCATATCGTCGGATTTAATCCAGCTCAACAATCATATATATATATATATATATATATATATATATATATATATATATATATATATATATATATATATATATATATATATATATACAAAGACCTAAAAGAGGCCAGCCGTTACATTGCCAGAAATATTTCGTAAATAACGCTGAAGATTTGCACAGTAGTCCGAAATAATTGAAATAATACAGAAAAAAAAACATCCGTTATTTTATATTTTTTCCAGTTCTGTATATTAGCTGAAATATAATTTAGATGCAAATTTCCTTTTATAAAATCTGTTTATCCTACCGATATTCTGCTTTGATCTTGGATAATTCCTCCGTTAATTGGATCGAAACACTTGAATTTTTGATGTAGGTACTTTGGACATGGATCTAACTTAATCACTTGATTTGGACCCAAAACAATAAATGTTTAATAATAGGTGTCAAGTTTTAAAAAAAATAGTTACCTCTGCGGTCTCTACCAAGTTACTCAAACAATTTATGGTCTTAACATTTGAAATTTTACATAAATGGTATTCAGAGATATGGCAATCTTTTAATCGGTTTTGGTCGAAAATCCAGCTATAAATATATAAATCTATGTATGTATATTTGCATGTCTGGCTAAAATTCTTGACAGAGGCGACAGATTTTCACATGATCAGTACCGTTTTTAAGCTCGACTCTACAGACGACAAATACCGAAACATTGGCTAAAAACATTAATTGCTTCACCCTCAACTGGGCATGATTCTACAGGGAGGGGTCGCTTATATATATTTATATATGTGAAGAGAGAGAAAGAGAGAAAGAAAGAGCGAGACAGACGGAAGAAAGAGAAAGAGAGAGAGAGAGTTAAAGAAAAAAGCAGAAAGTGAAATATAGAAGAGAGAGCGTGAGTTTTGAACATATATATGGCAATAAAGCTACACAGATATTCTGTGTGCCATTCCAGTTACAATTCTTATGGCTTGAAAACTAAGCTACTGGGTGTTTTCATATATGGCAGTGATCCTGAGTAAGCTAGCTAACCAGTATATCGATGACCGAGAGTCTGGTATGCAAACTAGAAATTTCAGCATCACGGGAATATGTAACGACCCCTAGAAAAATCATTTCCATGCGATAGTCTAAAAAATTCACAACAGGATGAACGTCGGTAATTTTCGTGAAACTTATTCCTATAGATTTGTTAAAAAATATAATTAACTAGCTATATTCCGTATTAATAACTGTTTAAATAGCTACTTTAAATACATACAGCCATTTTCTGTGGATGCATAAAATAGTATATATATATATAAATATATATATATATATATATATATATATATACAAAAAAACTACTTCATTTATTCACATAAATTAAATATACGAAAGTATAGATTCATGCGTAAACTTTAAGTATTTACTTCAAAAGTGCTCAATACGTAGGTAGAGCTAGTTAGTAATTTATAAAATATATATGGCGAGTAAGCTACACTGAATATTCTGCGTTTCATCCAACTATAGGATTCGTCAGGCTTATGCGCGAATTCTTCGTTGCTTCTTGTTTTTATATATGTTGAGGATTTCTAGTTGGCCAATCAGCTTTCTAGTATCCACCGCGCCCCTTCCTATCAGCCAATGGGCATGCATTTTATCAAACAAAGATCTGTTTTAGAGCTAGGTTTGTTGTTTTAGGTAGCCGTTCTCCTTTTTTTTATATATACATATAAATATACCTATGTGTACACAATAATGCACATATATATACATATATACATATATATATATATACATATATGTGTGTGATCGTTTATGTATATTCATGTTTTTTTAATTTATTTATTTGTTTGTTTTCTATTGTTATTATTAGTTTTAAAGCTATTTTGTATCGCTATCCTAGAGTAAGTTTTATTTTGTGAACACAGTTGTTTGCTATTTCCCGCCTACAGTTTAATAGATTTTGAGTTTTTTTTAAAGTACAGGATTGAAAATTTTTCATGGAGTCATAATTTACATGGCTCATCTAAATGTCTGCATGTTGTAGCTTGTCTCATTATTTTCCATTTGACTCCCGGCGAATGTCCGCTTTCTTTGAGTTCCCAGTATTTATTCGCTTGTGCTGTTTTTATACGGTGTATTCTATTTTTGAATGCGCTTTTGTGGTGATAGTATCGGGTTTTGAAATCTAAGGAAGTCATGCCTATGTAATATTTCTTGTTATTCGGGTTTTCTTTCGCAAATATTGTAGCTTGATAAACTACGCTTTTTGTTAGAAGAAAAAGAACTATAATTTGGTATACGGCCCCATACAATAAAATGTTAAAAACAAAACTTGGCAAAAAATTTCTAGATCTTATTGAAAAATACTTTCCCGCAACCAACCCCTTTCACAAAATCTTCAATAAAAATACCTTGAAGTTATCTTACAGTTGTTGCGGAAATTTAGAGATGATAATTAAGGCACATAATAACAAAATACTAAATGAAAACAATGTAAAGAACAACAAAATAAACAATAAAAAAAGTAGACACTAGGACAGAAATAAAAACCAACACTAGCAGAAATAATAATAATAATAATAATAATAATAATAATAATAATAATAATAATAATAATAATAATAATAATAACAAACCAACCCCGGACAAGAACAACCATACCATAAATAAAAATACTAATAACGAACAAGATAAATGCAATTATAGACACCGCACACTTTGCCCAGTCCAAAACAAATGTCTAACAAAAAGCGTAGTTTATCAAGCAACAATATTTGCGAAAGAAACCCCGAATAACAAGAAATATTACATAGGCATGACTTCCTTAGATTTCAAAACCCGATACTATCACCACAAAAGCACATTTAAAAATAGAAAACACCGTATAAAAACAGCACTAGCGAATAAATACTGGGAACTCAAAGAAAGCGGACATTCGCTGGTAGTCGAATGGAAAATAATGAGACAAACTACCACATGCAGGCATTTAGACGAGCCATGTAAATTATGACTCCATGAAAAAATTTCTATACTGTACTTTAAAAAAAACTCAAAATCTATTAAACTGTAGGCGGGAAATAGCAAACAACTGTGTTCACAAAATAAAACTTACTCTAGGATAGCGATACAAAATAGCTTTAAAACTAACAATAACAATAGAAAGCAAACAAATAAATAAATTAAAAAAAACATGAATATACATAAACGATCACACACATATATGTATATATATATATATGTATATATGTATATATATGTGCATTATTGTGTACACATAGGTATATTTATATGTATATATAAAAAAAGGAGAACGGCCACCTAAAACCACTAACCTAGCTCTAAAACAGATCCTTTGTTTGATAAAATGCATGCCCATTGGCTGATAGGAAGGGGCGCGGTGGATACTAGAAAGCTGATTGGCCAACTAGAAATCCTCAACATATATAAAAACAAGAAGCAACGACAGAATTCGCGCATAAGCCTGACGAATCCTATAGTTGGATGAAACGCAGAATATTCAGTGTAGCTTAATCGCCATATATATTTTATAAATTACTATATATACATATATATATACGTATGTGTGAGTGTTTGTATGTGTGTAATTGTCCATCAAGGAAAAAGGACTATGAGTGGGCTGCCCTACAAAGCAGAGAACTGACATGATTGTACACAGACACGGTGTGCAATAGATATTCACAACTCTGTCAAAGAATGATTGTTTAAACAACAATATGCAAATTTTATCACTGAAAATGAAGAAGCTGAAAAGGCACCAGTGTCATTGTAAAAAGAAGAAAAGCAGAAAAGGAAAGCAAACGCTGCAAAGGTATACCAAGCACGAGGCAATGCCCAAAGTGTATTTGAAAAATTATAAGCTACAACAACGGCAGACGCACAGCAAAAACTCCAGGAGGAGAAATCAGGGCTGAAGCAAATATACACGGAAATTGACAAAGAAGATTTAAATGAAATGGTCCAACAAGTTGAAGCGGCTAATGAAAGATCTAGATGTTGAATGTAGACGATTAATCCATGGTATCATCGAAAGAAATGTAGGAAATAGAGGAATGCTGAAAAGAATCCCCTTGTAAGTAAGACAAACTATCAAATGTCACATACTAACGATTGCTACGATACTGTCGCATTGGTTACTTTACACTAACCCTTATTCCGAGTGGCTTCAAAACCTTGATAAGTGGTGACTACCTTGTAAAAAAATTCAATAGACGAGCATCTAAGCAAGTAGTTTTGACACTTTAGCAAGCTCCTTGGTAAAGAACGCGCACCCCAAGCGAAATGGATGAAGAAGATTTGCCAAAGTTCGTTAACGATCTCAATATTGACGATGGCGTTTTCGCCTTGGAAGAGTATAATTGCTAAAAACAGACTGAAAGAGGGAAAACAAGCAGTACTATGCACGTAACTCCGGAACTGAAACGAGGAAAAGATGCAATCTGGGCGATATTATTTTTTTTTCTTTTGGAAATGAACTTCTAAGAGAAAATATAAAACCCGACCAATGATTTAAGATTGACATGATACCACTGCCACAGAAATGAGAACTGAGCTCAATTGAAATTTATCGAGGCATAAGTTCATCACCAGTGGTTTTAAGCTTGTAACAAAATGATACTAAACGCAATACAACCAAAAATTGATACGCATCTTCGTCCAAACCAAAATGGTTTCAGACCTGGACGTTTAATAATTGTTCATATCTTCGGGCTACGGCGATTGATTGAAGTAGTGAAAAGCCATAGTAAGAACGCTATCATTATTTTCGTATCTTTCCAGAAAGCGTTTAATTCAATACGCAGAGGCATAATAATGAAAATATTGAAAGCCTATGATATTCCAATAAATCTACCCCAAGCAATAACTAAGATCTATGAGAATACAAGGGGGAGTGTAATAACACCAGGCAGAGAAACAGAATTTTTTCAATATGCTTGCTGGAGTCTAACAAGCAGATATATTATTACCTTACCTTTTTGCCATAGTACTTGACTAAGTTCCTAGGAAGTCCCTCTATGGAAGAGAAGAAGAGCAATGTTTTTCTCTGCACTGACGAATGAGCAAGCGTGTCCAATCAATTTTTATTACTGATCTCGATTTTGCTGATGACATAGTCTTACAAACTGAGGAAATTTGTAAAACCCATGCGCCTACGCCAAGAGGATGATGATGCACGATCGGTGGGTTGGTACTTCAATGGTAAGAGGACAAAGATATCGGCCTTCAATCACGTAGACTGAAATGCTGTGAAAGTATTTGATGGGTCTTTGCTCAAGACTGTCGAAAACTTCAAGTACCTTTGAGTATTGTCAGAGAGCAATGAAAATGATTTTGAGGCGAGAAAAGCACTGGCATCGCGTGCATATAACAAGTTGAAATCAGAAAATGTGTGAGTAAGACACTTTGTTGTCATAGTAGAAACAGTCCTATGGTGCTGAGGCATGGGCTCTACAAATGCGCTCAAGAAGACACTGGATGGCTATTAAACACGGAAGCTCCGGATGGATCGTCATACAACATAGAGACGAAAAGCAGCCAACCAACAGTTTTATGGCGACCTACACCCAGTATCACTGTAAATAAAGTAGAGAATGATGAGAGTAGTCGATCACTGCATGAGATACAGCGCAGAGGAAGTCAGTAAGCTTGCTCTCTGGATGGACACTAAACCCGTGGTAGAAGAAGAATGACCGACATTAACATCCTGCTACAGGACACAGGATTTAAACGTGTTCAGGACCTGCAATCTGTCATGTGAGATCGAGAGAACTGGAGAAGGCATGTACATTCGGTGGTGAAAGACGACGAAGATGACAGAGAAGATAGATGAGATGGTATGCGTATGTGTATGTATATATAATGAGTTATGACTACGGTTTATTATATGTTATTCAAATCACACTTAGATTAATATAACACCGTATTTGTATACGGGTGTTCTTATGACGCTGAACTTTTAACGAAATCACATTTGCCACAAGTATGCATATATATGTACCTAATAATGTTTTTATAAAATACAAAAATTATAAATATATATATGCGTGTGTGTGTATGTATGCATGTGTGTGTATAATTGTTTTAATTACTGTGATAATGGAATAATAGGCAAACAAAGAAAAACATGAATACATATTACACTAATAGGGGAAATAAACTAATTATATTTTCTAAGATTTAAAACGTTCTAACCGTAATACAAGGCCAAAAATATCCAATCCACAAATAAATTATAATATATTTACCAGCAGCAGACACTGCTTGTATTTACAATCTTATAAATAAGGTTTTCGTATCTGCACAATTCCTTACTATGCTGTTTTTACAGCATTATGAACGTATTGTAAAAGGGGCCCCTTTTCCTTCCCCAGGACATATAATAATTAAAAATAAACATAAAAAATGTCGTCCTTGATATAATTTTGTTTTCCATAGGAAAGCAAAACGCGCTTATTAATTGGTGCTCATTAGTAACAGTATTCTTAAAGCTTAAATGCACCCCGGTAAAACGCGCCAAAAATGTCGATAATGAGCATATAAGTAAAAAGGGCACGAAAAAAAAATGAAAGTTTTATAGAGGCCATTACTGAAATAGGATATTGAACGTGTCTTTCTACTGCTAGTTCTAATACTGTTTTAGCGCTGAGAGATAAGATATTTATCGAAGAGTTTACGAAGTAATAAAACGAGGAATAATAAACAAAAACAATTATTCTCAAGGGATTTCATGGTCATATCTTGATTTATCTTTTTACAATCATATACACAAAGTAAAATGTAGTGATTGAGTTCGTAGCCTAATCATCACTGGGGACGATATTTTACTTAAATTTCTTTAAAGTAAATGAACATTTGGCAATACCAATTTAGGATATAAATGTGCATATGAGGATATTTGGAAGTTGTACATAAGGGTTATTCATTCATTCCCTAATGGATTTTTACGCTAGTATATACACGCACGCGCACAAACACATACACACACACACGCTTACACACTCACACACACACCAACATACACCCACACACATATATATAAATAAATAAATATATGCATATGCATATATATTTAAATATATATATATATATATATATATATATACATATATATATGTGTGTGTCGATTTAAACACTTACTTAAGTAGTTTTTCACTTTATATGACCAAATTTTCGAAAAGCGTAACGTACCAAGCCATAATGAATAAGGTAAAACAAAGCTTATTTGTGTCTTTAGAAACATACGTCGTTTAGTATGTTACTGGAGCAGTTTCTACGATGAGATTCAAGAGAACTTTTCATTTACTCTTAATAATGAGAGAATGTAATATTCAAAGAACAGTATTACACAACTATCTTATAAATTACATACATCAAAATCAACAAATAATCATCCTAAACTTTATATCTATAAATATTATCACAGTTTATCCAAATAAATTACAAGAACAATAAACAATATGCAAGGAAGTACACACGTAAGTTTTCTGATACTTAATATGGGTCAATTGATTAACACGGTATTAACTTGCTAGAAATGAACACAATATACGTTTTATGCACAATATGCAGTGTCTTTAAAAATATGTATACCTCGTGCACATTGCATCGGTTTTCCGCTGTAGAGACACTTCAGACAAATTGGGAGAAGAATAAATACGATTATGGCAAGAGAATAATCTTATCATCGTTTTAACTCTCGAGAACATATCCGACACAGTAAGACACAGTTAATCAATCGAGCATCACAGCACTTTATCTTAAACATATAAAAAATTAAGTGATATATATTCGAGAGTCAAAATAATGAAAAGAATCTTCTCTTGTCATAGCCCTAATAACCACCTTCCTCATCTCAAAATGAAAAAAAACAAATGTTTTAGACATTTTCTCTTAGCGCCTAGTAAAATGGCCGATTCCGGAAAATAAATGGTTTAATGATATCAATGCAATTATTATTCTGTCAGGCTGTCCCAGGTCTTTCGCCGTCTTAGTATGAAAAAAGTGTGAAAATAATATACATGTTTTCTACCAGCGAAATATAAACCACAGAAGGGCAATAGAAACTATTAATGGACTATTCCATCAACATTCACTTGTCGGAAAAATCTGGCTACCGACAATTTCATTGACAGTATTGATGAAACCCCTGTCTTATTTACTAACGCCTAGGCGCATGCGTTTGGCGACTTTATTTACTACACTAGTTATTAGCTTTGCTACTCAAGTCACACAGGTTCGGTTGGATCTTTTACTCATAATTCCTCAACCGCCCATAATCTCGCACTGACAGTTATGTTCTTAAACCGCCATCCAGATCTGGAAGGTAAACAAGCATTAATTTTGTAGCTAATCCTTACCACAGTACCAGTGAATGGCGCGAAATGTTTCCATAGCAGTCGCAAATGATGACCACCTTGTAATATTAGTACACAATTTCCTCTAAATCCCAACCACAACATGAGGGACCGTTGCTTAAAAATGTGCTACAAACAGACTGAAACCCCTTCAGAGATGTTCTCTGAATTAATTTCGTTTCATTTCCTGAACTATGTGCCAAAAAGACAAGGAAATAAAGCAAAGAAATCATTGAAACACGTGTTCCCACACGAAAGTATTAAAGTAACTCCCACTCTTTCCAATGGTAAACTTATAATTATGCAGATTCTATTGCATTAATAATGTATGAATTCAACCGGTTCGTTCGACATAGGTCAAGTACAAATATCCAAACATATATAAATGTTAAAAATCATTGTAATGTTAAACAAATATGGCCAAAATTTTATGCCGAAATGACTAAAACGAGTATCGTCGCAGCAATAGGAACTCGTGATTTTGTTTGTCATTTCATAATAGTGTAGTAATAAAAAACAATCAGTACCCCTTTACTATCAATTAACCAGAACTGCGCTTGGACGGCAACCGATAAAGCTGCAGTAATTGCCATCAATTCAATACTTAACTCTACATGAGATCCCACAAACAACTTTCTCTCCAATTTCCTGTGTCGACTGAAGCCACACTTTAGAATCTTAAAATCACCCTTTTTCATGTCCGCACTGTCATAAAAAACGTTTCAAGGCGTGCGTGTCTGGTCTCATCCCTGCTATATTAATTTACAAATACTCAGCTGAGCTATCTCCTGTATTTTTCTAACTCCACAAGTGTGTTGCTGTAATTGTTTTCCTAATAGTAGTAAAACATTCTATATTGTACCAGTGTACAAGAATTTGGTGAGAAAAATTACCCGTTCAATTATTGCGCTATCAGTTTCCTCCCCTTCTTCGCTTAGATCATTAAGTCATTAACCAATCAAGAACAAGTTCATCATCTTAAATAGATAATCTTCTCTCGGAATGACATTATAGATTTAGAAAACACCGTCCTACCGCAAAGATTTTAAGAGTCATTTTTAACCACATATACTATGCACTGGATAAAGCAGAGTAAGCCAGGGTTTTTACCCGTTATATATCCAAAACCGTCTGCAAAATCTACCATGGAGGATGCATAATAGAAATTTAATCGTACTGTATTACTGGACGAATGAAAATATAATTCGATCATTTTTGGACAAGAAAGAATACGTGGTTGACATTGATTAACACATATCTGCATAGCATAAAATAATTGCGGGAGTGCCTCAGAAATCGGTACTTGGATATTCATTATGCCTGATATGTATTAATCATCCTCATAATAATAATAATGTGATATGGATATATTTGTAGATTCGACAACGTACTCTCCAGCAAAACCTCGGGATACAGTAGGCTTAGGTTATTTTATTTTTATTTTTTTGCAGGTTCCGATGTGAAATACGATGTTTTTCCAACTTTGGGTTACGATATCTTACGGTCTTATTTATAATGTTATTTGCTGATATCCGTACGTATTATACACTATGCTGTATTACTTACTAATTTTTAATGACATATCTCGAGGTTCTAGGCATTATAGCAAAACAGAATGTACACATATCTTAGGCAATGCCAGAAACTTTAGATAACAACATCTAGTTTGAAGTGGAATAGAGACTAAATTTAAGTCCATTTGGATTAAATTTTAACAAGCACCGAAAGCCCTGGGCATTAACAGCTTATCTTACCGATTTTCTTCAAACTCCTAGGTTTAACATACAAACGAAACATTAAGTGAAACAAATTCATTGAAGGCATTGCGAAGGTAGCTGCTGGAATGTACGTTTCCTCCATCGTGCTAGAAGATTTTTCACATTTGAAAGTATCTTGTACATTTACAACGCCGCCACTCGCCCACGGACGGGATATCGTTGCCTTATTTGAAATGGAAAATCTACAGCTAGTCTATCACTCTATCTAAAATAGTTTAAGAATAGTTTATCTAATAGTTTCCACACTGTCAACTAAGCTCCACATCCTCTCCTATTGCGGCAGTTTTGTATCCCTGTTCTTATTTTTCAAGTATTTTGATTGAACGTGCTCTGATAAACAGTGTACTTGGACTTTACCTACATACATACACTTGAAAAAGAAGTTTAGTATGAAAACCAAAAGACCTTTGCTGTAAAGGTCTCTAGATGCCAGCAAACATTCTTCTCTAGTATCGTCTTTCTCAGGTTGCTTGACTTTTGTAAGTTCGACACGGTTATCTTCTTCCCTGATGTTACTGACTTGCAATATTTAGATGTAATGTAAACCGACTTCTAATTCATCTATTCTATGCATCGTCCCAATTACTTAACGTCCAACTCGCAATATGACTTGTTTAGCGTGAATATAACATAAAATATATATCTAATCTGCAAGTCGGAGGTATGGTTCTTTAACGTACCATAAAGAATTCTGACAAATATGATCCGTTGATAACGATTACTCTGCCGTCTATGAAAAATGCTGGCGTGTGTAACTGACTGCTTCTCACACCAGTCGAGATTGAATCACTGGCAGTTTAATGTGGAGCCATTCAAATATCTTTATCTGCCACTTTGTAAATCTAAGAAAACATTGTCGTGAATTGATCACTTAACTTTCGCACGTAAGCCGGCTTCTACTTATCTATATGTTCAAATTAGTAGCGTTCATGTGTGTGTATGGGTGCCTGTCTGTGTGCGTGTGTGTCTGTGTATGCAACTCTCCTAAAACCCACACCACTGAATCGATAAAGACCTTACCTGGAATGATGATAGTTCCCTACCTAGGAATGGGGCACACTATCTTATATATATATATATATATATATATATATATATATATATATATATATATATATATATATATATATATATATTCAAGTTCATAGTTGGAGTTCAACAATCTCGCAGGAAGTTATAAATGAAAACCTATAATAAATAGTTGCTCTAAGCCCATCCATTTACTGCAAGGTGCCGCTACCGGTTACCATAGCATACAGCAAGTCCCGCGAGAAGCGTGGTTATCTTTGCTACTGGTAAATAAACTAATTACTATCCTGAAGGAGAACGTAATGTTCATGAGACTATTTGCTATAAGAATAAACAAGGCTCAACCAATGTATAATTTTACATTGGAATTTTATCAGATAACCTGCACTTAAATGTTTATAATGGTGTAAAAGTGTGCTATGTAATCTGTGAAATGTCAAAAAATCTATGATGTAGTGATCACAAAATCTACACACATATCTGGTCATAAACTAATACACAATTAGAAAAACTATAATATCTAAGAAGTGTCTCTCATAACCTCACTGAGCAATAGGTCTCGTTGCAATTCAGCGTTCAGATTATTCCCACGCATATATAAAATGTTGTCATAATAACATTTAATCAGTTCCACTACTGAAAAATACAAAAACAATTTATTTTTAATCGAGACAAAATAATCCGATTGATTTAAAAGCTACAAAACGGATTACTCCTTATCTGCCGTTTAAAGCCACCGGTCAATAAACTGAGTGAGTTACAACAAAAATAACTATACGGGTTGGTTAGGAAAAACTATTACTTCATATTTGGAATTAATAATGTCCGATAACCTCAGGGTAATACTAATAGCTTATTCATCAGAATCATTCCATGTGTATTCCGAGTAGTAGTAAAATTGTGGCAGAGCTACTGTATATAAATGATAATCATAACAGCAAGATTTGACTCAAATTATTTCCACGGAGTTTCTGATTTAGATATACACTATATTAACTGTGCAAGATTAATTTATTACCCTTGGACGAGGTTTGCAATAAAGAAAAACAATATAAATGGATTATGTTTCAGAGGATGCTATCTAATAGGCGAACCAGTATTGCTTACTGTCTTTGTCATAATTACATTCAATGTTTAAACGGAGAGATCGAAACATATTGAACACGTTTATCATTATTTATCACCACAAGATAAGCCACAGGGTATTTTGATTTTGATACATACAGTTTACACGACGGGGTTGTTTACAACCGCTAGAAATTAGTCATGGGATATGTTGATAATTCACCACTATAAATAATCGATTCAAATCCCGACTGACTAAATGAACTCAAGAAAATAGTCTCATAGCACTATACTGAGTGGAACGTATTAATAAAGTCTAATGTTGCGTGAATATTTCGTAGGTGGCCAGTGATACAATAATTACCCTGGTTCTTAACAAAAATGTGAGTAACTTTAAATGTTTGCTTTCTTTTAAGGGCATTGTTTCAATGTAAAACAGGGTTATTTTTTTTACATATAATGATATCCAATCCCTACAAAGATGCAATTTGCTTATGTCAAAACAGCTTAAAAGCGAGAGTAGAATACCTCATTTTATCACACATAAATCAATGTCATGTGGAAAGAAAATAACCTTGATTCGAGGAACGGCCTGGACATCGAAATCCCTTGCAAATATAATGCAACGGCTATTTATACCTTGGGATTAAATTATGTTGAAATGCACCAAGGGCATTTGCCATTATTGGCAATTTCATTTACCCGTACATAGCTTCTGCTGTGTTGATCTACTTATTGGGTCATCATTTGATGCAGAAAACTATGATAGAAACCTGTTTCCAAATCTATCTGATGGTTACTTTAAACTGCGAATAAATAATAACAATTACACATCCTCATATTAAAATTTCCCATTTTGAGTTTTATTCCTAAGATATCAATGAAATCTTAAAGTGTTCCGTTTTATTTTACTGTAGTTTAAGTCAATAATTTAATAAGACACATTAACAGAATTATAAAAACTTCTGCATCATGACATCCCAAAATAAATCGCAATATCTGACAGCAGTATACTGACATATAAAAATGTTAACATAATAAAAATAACATAGAGCTTTAAGATATAAAACTTGACATGTTGGCAGATATTTAAATTCAACTGTATTTGTTAAAACAATTACATTGTATTTGCACAATTTTTTCGTGTTATGTTTAACGAATCAATTTATATTTAAAGTTATTAAAATTATCCATTTCATCAGCAATAAAATAATGATAGTATTATTAATAAATAATTTAAGGTTGTTTTTCTATTGTTTGTAAACAACACAGAACACTAATATACATTATCTTTTAATTTAGAATGAATTTCATAGACAAATGTTTACAAATGGAAGACTTAACAGTAAGTATTAAACAACATTTCTCTAACATCGCTTAGAATTTGTCAAAGTAATCATAAAGAATAAATACATTAATAATTATAAAAATAATGATATCAACGTAAATAACATTAACAATACAGTAAGATATAATTGTATAATAAAACCAAACGTAGGATTAAATGGAATATTTAGTGAAACAAGTGGCGTCGACGTCATTTAAAGACATATACAATCTACTTTAAATAATTTTAAAACATGGGTACAATCCCATTAATTAATTGAAACATAACATTAAAATATATTACGTAATAGTAAGAATCTTTACATATTCTTCCTATGATAGCAATTGGTGACAGCATTTGTAAATTATATGTCCATTTATGACTAATTTCATGAAATGACATTCGTCAAAGGCGCTGATGCTTGGTAACGAGCAAATACAGATTCTCTATAAGACAAGGCAGTCCCGGCATGTAAGCCAAAGAAGATATGAAACGTGGTATCGGTATTAGCCAATCAATGACACTTAGTGTTTTTTTGTGTTTTATGGGCATGCGTGGGTAGAGGACACCCGTAAATGGACACTGGTTGCGTTGTCTGAGAGATGTGTAATCGATCACCGATTGATGCATGAAAAGTTGTTCGCGTCTGAACTGAAAATAACAAACTTTACGCCGTCTGATGATTCAATTTTAAGAAAAGGGAAAAAAGAACAGAACACGATGACTCCCGGACTGAATGTCACAAGGTCGTCAATCGGGAGTACTGGGAACACGAAAGGAGGACGGAGATAAAAGTGAACAGATATTTCAGTCCGAGTGAAATTAAAGGAATGTATTTGTGGCGACCCGAACTGATAAATGCGATGCTTTACGAAAGGCATTCGCGAACCCGGTTGCAATAGGCAAAAACGTACGGAGTGAAAAATAAACGGACCTTATCATACAATAAATGACATGAATCGAAAAACAAAATAAAATGTCCCAACGAGTATGTTGGGAAAAGAAAGAGAAATACAAACTCCAATTAGAGAAAAAGAACAGAAACCCCGTAAAAGAATACGATAGGAGGACACTCATGAAAATGAATTTATCTAATTTAGAAAAGGGCGATGTGCTAATGAATACATATGTTTGTGAAAAGTTTTGCGGAATATGTGTCAATTTTAGCTGATGAAAAATTTATAATAAATTAATGCATAAATGTAATGTTGTGAAAAATAAACAAAAAATATATAGAAACACCCACACAATTGAAAAATATATTGGTTGTAAAAATGTGTGTTATTTTGTGAAAAGCAACATTAACTGTAAAGGAGAAAAAATATTGTAAATGTATCCTAGAAAGTGTGAAAATGGGACAACATGATGACGTTCACGCACGAGGAAAAGGGCTGTATACATTTCTTGTTGGATGTTTTGAATGATTGGCAATCATAACTTGACAATCAAGATTCTGGTGATAGGTTATGTTTGCATTGAGTGCAGAAAAGAATTTAAATGATGGATAATTAGTAGTTTACATATGAGAACACTTCGACATTTCATGTTTAGAAGGTCATAGTTTGTTAATGCATGTTAAATTGTCAATTTGACGATGCATTTTTGGAACAAGTCTATGTAAATGTATATATCTTACAGAAATTATATATGCCATATAAAGAAAACAGCCTATAATGTAAAAATCAAAATTTTTAGACGCACTTTTAGAGCCGTATAATTATTTTTTTAAAGAACAAACAAGATCTAAATTTACGCAGGCGATTTTTTATCTTTTTTTTTTCGGAAGTGGTTCGCCTAAATATGATATTAGCAGCACGCCCTAAAAGCAGAACAGAAGTGCTCCCGTAAAAAAAAATCGTTTTTTCTAGATGTTGTATGCCTAGATAAAGGCACGCTATGCATACCGGCTTCGTGTCGTTTTGGTAATTTTCGACATAACAAATTAAATATGCGGACGGGGTTCTGTTAGGCATGACTATCTGTGTTTTTGCTTTTGGGAATGGATTTCTCCGCCACAGAGGTATGGGAATAATAAGACTAAAGTAATTAAGCGGTAAGAAAAAAAAAGTAATACACACCGGCAATAGTAACATAATAATGATGTAACAAGATACTTAATATTCTTTTTAGAAATGTGTGTATGTAGGATAACCATGCTTTGAGTCTGGGACACTCTGGTGCAGAGAAATAAAAACATCACACAAGTGACCGCCGTAGTTAGGGATTCAAATGTGCAGTATGATATGGCGCGGGAAGGGTTTTTTTAAGTTAAACGTGAAGGTTTCCACAGTCTCTTATAAGTTATATGAATCCAGGTTATAAAATACGAGTCAATCGGTATTATAGAAGGTAGTTTGTACAGCTTTGTATATTAAGTAAATGTGTTTTGCTCTAGGGCCCTAAAAGTAATTTAATAAATTTAAAGGAGTAAAATAAGATAACGCTTTAATTAATAGTAAGACTTACGGGAAAGAAAGGGGAAATGGTTAGAGGAGCTATTGTACGAGGAGTCATCGAATAGTGTAAATGGTAAAAGGGGGGTGTTAGCTTTGACAGAAGTGGGGTTGAAACGTAGCTGCTATTGACAATAGGAATCTTATCTACACTCATATGTGACCGCCATCAGATCGGTACGTAGATGCACTCTACAGGGAAAAAAAGGGTATCAGTGGAAAATAACTGACCAAAATAAAAAAAATAATAATGAGAGTTCTGATTTTTTTGTTGCCGAGGGACTGTGGAAATCTTACGCTTGCTTACGAATATGGTAGGCGTATAAGAAAATGTGCGCAAATCTTTGAGAAATATAAGAACATTTTTGAAAAATAGCCATGAATGAATGTTAGTGTTCACAAAATACCGGAAAGAATAATCAAAGTTTATGAATTTATGAATGTATGATAATTGATGAGTATAATTAATTCAGAACTGCTTCGGGGAGTTGTAAATAGCATTTTCTCACTAAAGAAGATAATAAAGATTTTTTTTCAATTTAAAACGCACATAATAGCAAACCGCTGAAAAACTGTCAACTTCTGGAATTCAGAGATTAATCACTTTGATGGCATGTACTCTTGTTCTCTCTATGTCATCTAAAAAAACGCGAAAAATATTTTCGCGAAATTCTTTAACGAAAAATAAAGGATCCAATTTAAATTTATCAACTCTCACTCAAAGTTGTACAATATAATTTCTGTTCAGCGCACAACGTTTTACTAATTTTAGTGCGTTCATTTCAAATGCATGTGGTAATATTTACAGCAATGTTTGTAAAAATTTCCTTTGGACGCAAGAATAATTTAAATTAAGAATAATATTTATATGCTCTTATTATGATATCAAATTTTTACTTACGTTTAGAATTAAGTGCTTAATGGAAAGAAATCTAACAAAATCTGAATGAAATAACTTTGAAAGGAAATGTATACTTGTAACATTCAGATGTTATTAACGATTGAGAATTGAAGAAATGAGAAATTAAACTGTCGGCTATTAATGTCGTTTCCAGAGAAATTATGAGTTTATCCTTTGACAGTTTTAATAACATAATCTAATGATGTGTTATATTAGAGTTAATTCCATAGAATATATGATTGTATAACTTAGTTTAAAGGTACATGATTAAGAATGCAATTGTGAAGGAATTAAACTTCATAAAACCATTGCAATCTTCAATGTAGTAATTAATGGGATGTTTTTGGCACAGTACGCATAAAATATACGTTATTATCTATGGAGATATATGTCTGCATATTCTGTAATATTAAAAATTAATATGACGTGTGTGGCTTTTTTACTAATATATAAATATGAATCCAAAGAAAATAGTTAAACTTCCTGTAAATCACAAATTCTATCTAAGAAAAGAAATTTAATCTTATAAGATAAACATCATATTTAAAAAATGTTACCATCATAATTAGTGTATATCCGCCACTTAAGCCATGTCTATACACTATCTTAGCTTTTGTCTGTAGATAATAAATTCGTCCAATCACATTGCTGAAGGTTTGGATCGTAATAATCTAATTATTCATTTGTGAGTGTAAGTAACAAAAAGAAATGTATGAACGTAAATGTCGTATTAGAAAAGATAAACAATGACATGTTTTGTAAAATAATTACTTCCGTCCAAAAGCATAAAAGTCAGTTTATTGAAAACAATATTTTATATTATTATGTTATATACTACTTCAGATTAAGAAAAACATGAATCTAATTAAACATTCTTTTAAAGCCGAAGATTTACAATGTAAACTATAAGTTATATTGATTTAGATTATTTGCAATTGTCAATTCATAATGTAATTATGTATGTACGATAATACACAATTACAGAAACCCATTGCGATTTAACATTTTTAAATGAAGTTAATATGTAAATCTTAATAATAATAATAGCAGAAGTTGCTTAAGCTGAACATGAAAATATATTTTAAAAATTAATAATTTTAATTGGGCATACCTGTATAATATTGCACTGTTTTTAATAAATTCCAATCATATAGTGATTTCGCTAATATTTGGTTGTGATGGGCACTTTCATCGATTAATGCCTATATGACTGAGCACGCCTAATTATCCATATATTTTTGTATTGTAAAATAATGACCTTTTTGACGAGCAAAAGCAGTTTATATATATATATATATATATATATATATATATATATATATATATATATATATATATATATATATTTTAATGTGAACTCTTTCCGATGTTAAAAATACTTAATCGTTACTAACCACTTTACTCAGAACTGTCTATTCATAAGTCATAAACGCTGCTATGTGATTATAGAATTGAGCAAATGTCATGCAATGTCCAACGTACCATAAAACAACAACAAATAAATCCGACATGTGCATTAGTGAGATCTTCATAATGTGGAGAAAAACCAGAACGGATGATAACCCGGTATATATATATATATATATATATATATATATATATATATATATATATATATATATATATATATATATATATATATATATATATATATAAAGAGAGAGAGAGAGAGCGACTACTAAAATATTTTGACAAAAGTAAAACGATTTATTTTTTACAGTTATTATAGTCGAATCAAAGAAGAGGGCAACTTGATTTATTGGGTACTATTTCAGGTTATTTCAACAGTGCTGCCATGCAAGTAGTTAATCAACGGATTTCTGTTCACATTACACATGGACAATTGTTTTTCAGTACAATCAGCGATACAAGAAACCGAGGAGTCAATTTTTAACTCTATATATACATAAAAATATCCAACTATATGACTTTGTAAAACCCTAAAATCTTGAATTTTACATTGCCATATACTTTTTTCAGCACTTTTTTACTAGTGATAAAGAATATGGCAGTCATGTTGATGTTGCCGTTAAATAAAGAAGGTAAAGGTATCTATCATACACGAAGCTTCTAGGTACTGCTATCTATAGATAGATATTTACAAGATATAATGCGTAACGATAAAATATTTGGTGAAAATTTCTTATACTTGGAGGTGAATTCAGGCAAATTTTGCGAGTAGTGCCACATGGATCACCTACATCTATTATAGACGCCTGTCTTAAAAGATGCACATTCTGTCATCATTTCAATCAATTACAGTTAACACAAAACGTCAGAACTAACATAAATGAACAGGAGTTTTGTAGATGGCTCTTTCCCCTTAGTAATGGTACACTAACGAGCAGCCAATGACGTTCCTGTAGATGCCATATACGTTCCTGATGATTCAGGATTTGAAAGTGGTGTGTTATCATATCTATTAGCATATTATCAACGTGTTAGCCAGAGGATCTCCTGGTTGCTGACACACTTCCAGACAAAAAAAAACAGGTCGGTTGTTCGATTATGTATAGAGATAAGTACACAAAAGATTAGTAACAGTTTTTAAACGTCTGAATATACAGAATTAAAAATGTATTTATCGAAAAGCGATCCGAGGCAATAGACACTGATTTACTACCATCACAGAGACTAGTGTGCAACCTTCTGCCCCACAGTTATTGTCATAGACTTCTAATTTCAGTACGGCAGTGTGACAGCAGATATCCTAGTTAAATGTACAGCAATAACAGAACCAAGTTCCGCCTCTTATTTTGGCCGCTCTGATATACAGACGAATGCGTAGTAATCATGCCTAATGTTTTTGGTTGTATAAGTTTTTTTTATTGATTTTAAATTAAACAATAATTTTCAAAGATAGAAGAGATTTAAAAGACTATCACAATGCGGGGAACAGACTGCAGTCGATGTTGAGGAAGACAGACGGTAACAAGTGGCAATTTGCTATTCAATATGAATATATACATATGTGCGTGCGTGTGTGTGTGCGCGTGCATTCGATTGTGTTATGCATCAATATGTATGTATTTAAGAGGTCTACAGGGTGTAACAATGTTTCATGATGCATACATATATATTTTTTCTGGGAACGCCCTCTGTCAAATGGTGTATGTAACAGTTCTATTCAAAGCTTGTTTGATGAAAGAAAAAAGAACTTTTCTTCCATTTAGCATGCCTTGAATGGATCAGTTAAATACGCCGTTTGACAAAGGGGTTTCCCAGATATATATATAATCCCACATTGCCACACACAGTAGACCTCTTCAAGTAAGGCATATCGATGCATAACAATATCGAGGAAATATACATATATATATATATATATAAATATATATATGCACATATATACGTGCATATATTTATGTATGTATATATCTATATATATATATATATATATATATATATATATATTGATTCCAAATTGCCACTTGTTTTCGTCTTTCTTATTCAATATTCACTACATTCCATCCCTCGCATTGCGATAGCCTTCTAAATCCCTTATGTATTTCTCACGCAATGATTTAAGCAAACTACATCTCATTTTTATAATTTTTTTTTTTTTAATGATTTCTCATAGCATGTAAACACATTCTGTTCTTTTTGTTCATCTTGAAAGTAGATTAAAATATTTTAAGTATGCTAAACAGTTTCATCCCGACTGGAACTAGATACACTATGCGATAATCACTCAATTTATTTGATTTATCTCCAGATTTTCACTTGATTTACTTCAACCCGTAAACCTATCATGTATCTTTCTATATGCTTGATCTTCCGAAATGTACACGTTCTCATTTTGACATATTGAATTTACCCACTATGCCCCTACCCTTAACACCCTCGCTTGTTTTCTTGGTCTCTCTCTCTCTGTCTCTCCCTGTCTCGCTCTGTCTCTCTATCTCTGTCGCTGTCTCTTTCTCTCTGTCTCTCTCTGTCTCTGTCTCTCTGGCTCTCTGTCTCCCTGTATATCCCTGTCTCTCTCTTTATATATATATATATATATATATATATATATATATATATATATATATATATATATATATATATATATAGCAATACTCTGCCACGCGTTGCTGTGGCTCAATTGGTCGGAATAGAAAATAAATTAAAACTGAGAAAACGCATGTTACTTATACGCCTTATTTATCAGTATGCGTGAATGCGCCATTTTTTGTTCCTCTTTGTTCTAATCGATATAGAGAGTTTCTGGTTTGTTGACTCTTGAACGCGCAATATAAATTATATGTGTCAGAAACAGTCAGTGTGTATATGTAAATGACACAATTTTTAAGATGAAAGCGAAAATATAATTGGGAATTGCAATCTATTTATGTGAAAATCTCTTTATGTGTGGAATCTTAGTAATGCGTGGAATGAAGACATCGTCATTTGTGAAAGGTCTTGTTAAGGTTGTTGCTACTATGATGTTGTTCATTATGTTTTTTATCTGCAAGTTATGTGCCGTTGCAAAGTTTGTGCTGGTTTATATTTCCGAACATGATAATCGGTAAGCCATTTTTTAATTGCGGTAGATGCAATGGCAAATGTAGTGAATTCATAACTTTTCGTTGATAGTTTACAATAACATCAGCTTCCAAAACTCTGTCGATGTACATGTATGTGACTACATCACTTGAAATTTTAAGCTGAGTAGTCACGTTAAATTCATGGGCGTATTTGTTTGGAGTTGTAAGAATAGCTCGTTCACTCAGCCAACCTGAATTCTTATAATAAATTTAAATATCTAGATAAACCTTTCTTACCAACTCTTATTTTATATAACTAAATTATACAAGTAAAAAGCCAAATAAATTCTCCGTTAACTCGGATTAGTCGGCACATTTACATTCCAAATTCCCACAATTGATGTAAAAATGTATCTGCGGATCAAGCGTCCTGCAATTGGACACACATATTTGGAGTTAAATTTAATATCTTCACATAGCACCAAGACGTAGAGTATTTGAGCCAAGCATTTACTTCATCTGTTCGTGTTGATTGAGGAATTACAAGTACGTGCAATAATTAATGCCTCTGACCCACTTCCAGTTGTCTGATCGAGCTGAACTTTTGCAGGTGCAGTGATTTTTATCTCTACGGGTTATGCGGCAAATTACAACTCTGAATTTATTGTGGTTTCTGTTTTACAGGTGTTTGAACTGAGTCAGGTGTGAAATAGAGCCTGTTGAATGTCGAGCAGTGATCCGGTGTTTGTATTTGAAAGGACGCACACCACAGGAGACTTTTGATGAAATGAAAGGAAATTATGGTGATAATTCACCATCACATGACTTTTAAAACGCTGGCATCGTGAATTCAAACATGGCCAGAAGTCTGTGGAAACATCTTCAAGACCTGGTCGTCCCCTTCTAGTTTTAATGAGGCATCTGTCCGCCAAGTTGGCTGCCATTTTAGAAGATCGGCGCATAACTATTCGCCAAATAGCCCAAGATGTAAAGATTAGTACAGAGTCTGTAAAAACTATCATTCATGACCATTTGCATATGCATAAGGTGTCTGTAAGATGGATTCCTAGGTTGCTCACACCATTCCAGGAGCGAGAACGCGTCGAGTGCTCGGGGATGAATTTGGAGATGTGCCAAGAAGATGAATCAAAGTTTTTCAAAAAACTGATTACACAGGATGAAACCTGGAACCATCACTATGATCCAAATACCAAAGCCCAGTCAATGTAGTGAAAGCACTTGGATTAACCACCCGCAAAGAAGGCAAGGGTGCAGCCCTCCGCTGGCAAGGTCATGCTCACAGTCTTCTGAGAAAAGGACGGAGTCGTGATGACAGATGTCCTGAAAAAGGGCACCACAATTACAAGAGCATATTATGCTTTACTTTTTAGGAAATTAAGGGGCGCTATCAAAATCAACTCCCTGCTCTTCTAACCTTGCACCCTCTGAATTTCACCTCTTCCTAGCCATGTTGTTTTTGAAAGGAAAAGTGTTTCCCAGGTGACGCAGCCTTGATTTGTGAAGTCACGTCATGGTTGGAGGACCAACCTGGGGTTTTCTACAAAAACGGACTCCAAAGTTGCATCAAACGATGGGAGAAATGCATAACTCTGGGTGGTCCCTATGTAGAGAAAGACTAATAACTGTGACAAGTTTTGTTGCTCTACTGATATGGGAACTGGGTAAGGGGCATTACTGATTGTACGCCCCTCGTAACGTTCTGTGACATCTCCTACAAGCACTATTACTGCACCCAAAATGGACTAACATTGCCACGCAAATCTTACAAAGATCGACCAAGAATCTTAAGTGATTTTTTCAGCATTTCTGTAATATTCTTACCGTGCTGGATATTTGTGAGATATTGAATATTGGAGTTTCGAAAGATTGAATGTTAAATAGTAATTTAAAAGCAGGATGAATAGTTCATCTACCTGTTAATAAGGTCGCAACCATTTCGCATGCCAACGCTTGGTCATTTTGTCATCGAAGGCTACAAAAATAAATTTAGTTAGGCAGGTTTTACCCGTTACTCTTGTCCTAATTATAAGTAATTTTCAAATAACTTTCTATTGTCATTGTAAGTGATTTGGCTGAATAAAACAGGGTTTATTCATGTTTTGACAATGCCTTATTCAGTGTAATATATTTTGGTAACTAAAATAGGATTGTTTCATGTTTTCACAATGCCTTAGTAACAGTAAGTAAATTAAGTACCGAAAATAGGAGTTAATCATGTTTTCACGATATCTTATTCACTGTAATTAATTAAAGAGGCTAAAATAGGAGGATTAAGGACAGCTAGGTAGACGAAAAAGTAAAAGAGAGAAGGAAATAGAGAAAACGAGGAAGGTAGAGATAGATAGAGGGAATGATAGAGACATACAAAGACACATGGAGACTTAGAAGAGAAAGAGAGAGAGTTAAAGAAAGAGAGAATATATACTTTTAGTCAATGGTAGTTTTTAACAATCTTTTTTTCAGTTAAATTTTCTTTTATTTTATCAGGAAATAGCATAATGTATGTGTTGGCTTAAAAATTTGATTTTAAGAAAGTGTACGACGTAGGTTCTTAAATTTCCGTTAATGATTATGCGTTTTGGTTTTTCAATTAAGCGCAACCCATTTGTCTGGTTTTACCGTCATCTATATACTTTTATATTATTTTTAAAATAATGGTGTTTTAAATTATTCAGTTTATGTACTTACCGGCAAAAATATAACCAGCATATTACTGTTTATTTTGCTAATTAATTTCTTCTGACAGATAAGATATGTTATTTGTAAATCTACATAGTTTTCATCTGGTCCCACCAGTGCCGAATAATTAATTGTGTTAAATTCTAACTTATTCTAAATTGATTGTACAAAATCCATATATTTTTTTAATACAAATGCTCTATCCCGAATATTAACTCTTTTGAACATTGTCAAGGAGCGAGAGGCTAGTAGCCGATGCACCAGCCCAAATATGACAGCAATACTCCATACATGGGCGAATGGTTTCCTTAAAGAGGTACAGGATACTTTCGGGTGTTAATAGTTTTCTAGCACGGTAGAGAGAGCCCACCTTCCTTGCAGCGGCCATGGCAATGCCTTTAATGGAATTGTTCCAACTCATGTTTCCTCTGAACGTTAAGCCAAGCAGTTTGAAAGATTTACTCTCCGATAAAGAGACGTTGGCCATTGCTATATGTAGTAGAGAAGGTTTCTTGAAATTATTGAATGAGACTAGTTTAGTCTTGGTGGCATTGAACGTGACCATCCATTTTTGTCCCCATTCCCCTACAGATTTGAGGGCATCATCTAGAGATGTTTGCCATTTCTTTAGATATGTGTTCATTTGTTTTCCTGTCGTGCCTGTTATAGACTGTGGTTTCATCAGCATACATACCCATATCAGAGACAATTTTTTCGGGGAGGTAATTTATGAATATCAGGAACAATAGAGGTCAAAGGATAGACCCCTGAGGCACTCTCGCATTTATATAACATTGTTTAGATGTACGACCCTCGAGGACAACCTGGAGGTTTCTCTTATCTAAGAAGGATTTAATTATGTTACGTATTTCGGTGCGTTTTTTATTGGTTTCTGTAAATTCACTCTTAGCTATCGCTATTTCTTTCTTAACGTTACTTCTAGCTTATATGAACTTCTGTCTGTTTGAACTGGATTTATGTCGGTTAAATCTGCGGTATGCATGCTGCCTTTGAGCAATGGCATTTGCGCAAGTCGAAGTAAACCATTTGGGAGAGTGGGGCTTGCTATAAAATTTCCGCATGGGAACATGCGCTTCGATTGCAGTTTTTAACCATTCAGTGGTCTCGTCTGCGCACTGTTCCGCAGGAATAGAAAAAATATTTCCCCATGGGGTATTTTAGATAAGATTTCTGATGGCTTTTTAGCCTTTTATAATATCTCGTTGTTTAGAGAACTGGCTCTTCAGTTTTGGCTCTAGAGTTTAGGGTGGTTTCAACAATTATCACTGCATGATCAGCGTTCCCACGTGGGTTGTCTGCATCCGTTGTACAATCATCAGGATATGTGGTCAAAAACAGATCTAAAAGGGATGCGTGTTGTCCGTCCTGGTCAGGGGAACGGGTTGGAAATATAATAATTTGTGATAGGGAATGATATATAGAGAAGATTTGAGTTGTGCTACCCGCTACATCTGTGTAAGTAGAGAATCCAAGCCAGTTTTTGTGGTGTACATTAAAGTCACCAAATACATGTACTTGTGCGCTAGTGTCAAGGGAGAGTGCTGCGTCTATGCTGTCAGAGACTTTGTTTATTATGGTGCAGTCCTGGGTCGAGGGAGAGCGGTAGAGAAAGTAAAAGTAGCTAATGTTGTGTTGCATAATTAGTCTAAAGCACATAAAATCTTGATCATCCGAAAAGGAAAGGGTATTACGAATGTAAACTCCAAGTCCGTGCATGTGTCTCTCAGAGTCCTTATGGCAGAGTGGGAGATATCCAGGCATGTTAAAGTAGTTAGAGGGAATGGAGGAGTGTAGGTTAGTCTCACTTAGTGCTAAGATACCCGGTGTATTTGTTAGGAGAAATGCTTCAACATCAGCTAAATTAGTTCTAAGCCCACGGGTATTTGTGAATGCAAGCCTCACGGGAGAAGGAAAGTTGGATTTGTTTGACTCTAAGCCTGTTTAAGCTTATTTTTAGATTGTACTATCGTCATATTTTTTAAAGAGTTTCAGTTTAGGTAAGGGGGAGCTGAACAAGAGGTTGTGCAAAGCATCAGACATGCATCCCAAGTAGATATGATTAAGAAGTAACTTACAGTTGTTAATATTTGAATACTATTTTCCTCTGTTCTAATTACAGATTAATGAACATTTTAATATGCTTATTTTTTACTCGGGTAGGTTGTTCTTATTACTGATCACGCAATAAATGTATTCTGCATCTAACTTTTACGGACAATTTTCGTTTTACAACCCTATATGTTTAAATGTGTTGTTTTCAGCTCACATTAAAGACACGGATCATTTAAATATAAGTATGTCATAGCCGACTTTAATTTTCTTATTTAAGCTGCATACTTTTTATTTAAACCTTCACTTCGCAATAGTTGCGAATCAATACGAATATCGCGGTAATAACTCATTACAACTTGATTTTTCTGTAGAATTCTTGCTTAGTTATGGAAGCATTTGTATTGCGTATTGTCGTAAATGATATTGCACATATAACGATCAACAAGATTGATGTTGTATTATTATATATCTGTAAAAGCAGGAATGTGTGTGAGGGCAATTCTCAATCTATATACTCGACGAATTATTGAAAGTAGGTATATACTGTAATCAGTCATGTGGTAATTTTTTAATTTATGTTCTGAAAATTAGGCCGTCTAACGGGTGGAGATTGACAAATGGGGACGTGGCAGATTACTTATGTTTTAACGGTTTGCAAACACGATTTATAGATAGTGTCAAGCTGGCCTTATTGTTATCTTACTTGCCCTAATGTCTGAAATTTTTATTTTCTATAGCAGCTCTAGCTTCTTTTTATTTACATGAAGTAAATTGTTTAGAAAATCGTAATTTTCGCACGCACATGTCTTAGTTTCCTACCGTTTTTCACTTTATTTTTCATTCATTTAACGGTACGTTTAATACCTAGTTTTGTTTATAATAAATATGAATTCCACGTCAATTAAAATGTAATATCTATGAGGTTTTTTTACGACTGCGCAACGCCGGGCGGCCTGCTAGTATAATATTTCAGATTACTTTTTGTTTTACTTTATCTATTAACTCGAAAAGGTTCTACGCAATGTACTGGTTTATGTAGTGAAAACATCAATCTATATAAAACAACAGTCTCAGAACAATAAATCATCATGACTGCCGTTATCGTAATCATAAGCATTATTATTATTATTATTATTATTATTATTAATTATTGTTGTTGTTGTTATAGTTATCATTATTATTATTGTTGATAATGTTATTGCTATCATTGTTATTCTTATTCTTATTCTTATTATTGCTGTTATTATTGTTATTATTATTTTTATTATTGTTGTTGTTACTATTATTAATATTATTGTTATAGTTACTGTTATTGTTATAGATATTATTATTGACTCATATGGAGCTGTCACACAAGTCACCAAACGATCTGATTGGAAACCTGTGGTGTTCTCTGGAAGCTGAGTGACAACAAGTCTCCCCAGACGTCCAGCTCCCTCCATCTCCTTCGATATCATTTGCAAATTAATTTGAATCATCGCAACTGCCTCTTACCATTGATTTCTCGCTGGCAGTGGGCATTGGTTTATACTGGAATTTTAGTGGACTCAGCTTCCCCTGGTCCCAGTTCTCTTTGCGCTTGTCCAGCCAAGTTCTGACTAGTGCTCTCTCTCTCACTCTCTCTCTCTCTCTCTCTCTCTCTCTGATGGGTGCGTAGAACTTGTAGATATGCAGCTTCGGTTTTCTTCATTCCTTGTAACGCTTATTCGTTATATTGTCTTCTTGTATTATTCTCCGCATTCAAGTGGTTTCTTTATATTTCCGTCGTTTTCATTATGGTTAGTCGTTGTACTTTTGCAATTTCTGACATTCTTTTTTCGAAGTTTTTCGGAATTGTTCCCAGTTCTCCTACTATGATCGGTAGTATTTTAATTGTCTTCGTTATCCAAGTCCCTTTTAACTCTCTGGCTAGCTCTGTGTATTTGCTTCGTTTCTCCTTTTCTTTCATACTCACCCTGTGATCAGCTGGGACAGCAAAGTCTAAGATTTGACAGGATTTTTCTTTCTTGTTAATTATTACATCTGGTCTTCTTGCTTGGATGGGGTTGTCCGTCCGTATGTCCATGCCCCATAGGATATTGTGTCGTACTCGTTTTCGAGTGCTGTTGCGGGTTTATGCTTGTACCATTTGTATGTACCCTTAAAATGCAGTCCTTTGCACAATTCCCCGTGAGCAGCCCTCCCTACTTGGTAATTCCTGTTTTTGTATTCCTTTTGGGTCAGTTTGCTGCATTGACTTTCTATATAGTTTATCGTTTCGTCTTTTTGTTCACAAAATCTGAGTTTGCTGTTTCCTTGTGTTTTATCGATCCTTGCTTTGATATGGTTGATTATTATCGAGTTATCTTGTGTTGCAGTTATTAGAGATTCAGTTTCTCGGTTTATATGTCTTTTTCGCATCCATGTCCAGGTGTTTTCGTTATTCTCATCTTTTGTCATTCTTATGAATCCTCTGTGGAGTTGTGTCTCTTCCCATTTCTGTTTTTTAGTTTTGTCGTTTGTCTCTCTGTTTTGTTGGGTTTTTGTCAGTGTCTCTCGCTGCCATAATTATCATTTCGGTGTTTTGCATCATGTATTTTTCTAGTTCTTTTTTCGTCTCCTTCACACAGTCTTCTATACAGATCAGTCCTCTCCTGCCCTCTTTCTTTTTCACGTAGCGTCTGTCAATATTGTGATTTGGATGTAGTGCATTATGCATGCTCATGAGTTTCCTGGTTTTCTGGTCGAGATGTCTCAGTTCTTCTTTTTTCAACTCTCAGCTTTTGGGTTCGCCGTTGTACCATCACGAGGACTAGGACGGATCCACAGGTCATCGTTGGATGATTCACCATTTCTGCTACTCGCCAACTGGTTCGTATTTAAGGCAGGCCGGATATTATTCACATGGCGTCGTACGATTGACTAGCACGGCTTGCTCAGTGATGATGCATATGATTCGTCCTCTTTGAAAGCTGTTGATGCATCGATTATTGAGAGGCTTCACCCAGAGAATGTATGCTAACTCATACGGCCCTCGAGTTTCTTGCCGATTAGGCAGACGGGTGTCAATGTCCTTGATGCGCACTCGATAGCTATGGATCGCATTGGTGGGTGCGCGTGCAGCAGTCATGCCATCCTTTGGTGTTGCATTATATCTATAGAGCGCCTTTGCGATCGTGCATTATTTTCTTGCCGCGATCCTTTTCACGCTTCGATGGCACCGCTCTTCTGTGTAGTTGCCACTCGGCACATATGTACATCTGTGCCTGAGCTGGACCCCCCACTTATCTACGAAACTTGTGAACTCCCCACTGTAGAAGGTCGTGTCGTTTTCTGTGAGAATCTCTTCAGGCGGCCCCCTTTCACAAAATATGTACACTAATCCAAGGATGACACTGAAGGAATCCTGTCTTATTAACAGGCGCGAGATCGCGAACCTTATCGGTCCACAATCGATCAGGGTGAGCAAGTGCTGACTGCTGTACTTGGTTATGTCCAACACAGTCGGCTCCAAGTCGTGTCTACTCCCAGCTTACCTTTCTGACATCTGGCCAGCGCGGGGCGATTGATTGGCATGTTGGCAATCCTTAACTACCGCTTTCGCTGCACTTTTGTACACCGACGGATTGGACAACTGAACAGAAAACCATGCCCGCCTCATTCCGGGGTGCCTACTGAGGTGGTGTATCTTCCTGATTTCATCCGCCATTTAAATAGAGGAAGAACATAATAATGATAGTGGTTCGCCTTTCCTTTCACGGTGTCATACCATCTCTGCGGCACCCTAGTGAGCCTATCAGCAAGTGACCAGTACCGCATCCACAGATAGATTGCACTCTGTTACCAGCTTTTTTACGGTCTCCGACCGCCCTCTGATCAGCATCGCGCTGGATGTCTTAGTGTGTACCCTGATCTTGCCTCTCAGTGTGTCTGATATCAAGTGGTACACACATAGCGAATTCCTGTGCATGCGTAATTCCCTAACTTTCCACTAGGGTGCTAGGTTGATACCTGTTATCACCGCATTGAGCTCTGCCAAGTTGTTATGTGCAGCGTCATTCGCTGGCCGCATGCAGCAGATGTCCTCAATCGCAGCCTCATTCTTCTCCAACACCACACCAATTGTCCGAGAGCTAGCATCCACCTACACGTTCAGTTTGTTTCCCTTCACGCACCAGTCTCCTTTGGCGGGGGCATCCTGTTTTACCCTTGCGATGGTCTTTTTCACCATGCAAACCAACAGATCATCTGCTGTTTTATCATCCCAAACTTAGGTGATTGCGCTTGCCCTCCTTTTTACATGTTCTCGCATGAGCCCATCCACACACTGGTAGGTACCCCACAAGTTTTCCACACAGGGTGAATACTGCTCGCCTCGTGAAGACATAAGGCACTTCAGGAACTGCAGTTCCGCGCCTCCATGTCAAAGTCCCCAGCTCCTGTTCAGGCCCAAGACACGGGCGTCATTCTCCAAACGTTCTGGGTCCCTGCAAGTCGAAGCAAACCAGTTTTGACCTTACAAATTATGATGCCACACTACCTTTGTTCACATATATGCCATCAAGGTACGCAGATGCCCATCATTTATTGTTTCTTCTTGTGACAACACAGCCTTAATGATGGTCTTCATTATTTTGGGTGCTACTTTTAGCCAGCACCTACTGCCAGCAAATACAACCGTCTGAAATCGCCACATTGTTTCACTGATTCGGACCTGCAGGTACGCTTTTTTTAGATCTAGCAGGGCGACATTAGAACTCAGCTGGCGCCACTCTCGTAGCTTGCTGGCACAAACGTCAGCATCTGCTGTGAACGCATCAAAATGCTCGTTTAGTTCACAGTAGTTCATCACTGGCCTCACCATTGCTTTGTTGTGCTGACCGACCGACATCAGCGGAATGAAGCCTCTGGGAGGTCCAAGTTTCTCATAGGGGTAGGGAATTAACCAGCTTTCATTGATCCAATCACGAAGTTCATCTTTGTATGTAGGCCTCATTTGGTCGGCCACATGGTACTCTATTACCTTATTTCGCATTTTGGCTGGTTCCTGGTTTTCCGATGACTTCCACGCGACTGTCCAAGACCTCTGCTGCTGGTCAGATTCGACAATACGTCTGGCTGGACAATCTTCAAAGCAACGCACACTGGAATCTTCTCCTGAAGCTGTACCGCCTCCGTCTGCGTTATGTGAGCATCACATAGGGCTCTGATAGTATTATAGCCTTGAAACAGGTTAAAGCTCAGCGGTTTCTCGAGTATTACAAACGCTTCGACGTTAGCCGAATTTCCAGTTATAGTGCGAATGTTCACAGCGCCCACCACGCAACACGTCTGCGTAGCTCCACTGACGGTGTTTACTCTAGTAGTCTTCTTATTCCAAGGGCGGCAGAGATCCGTGCTCACTATGGCACGAGGGCACCCCGTCCCGAGGAGTGCTAAGCACAATGTCTCATTGATATAGACCTGAAAGTTCAGAAGCGCCTCGTCTAATTTCTGTTTGGGGAAGAGGTTGACGCTGGTACCTTGTTCCCATCCCTGTTTGCCACACAATCTCGGGCCATATGACCAGTCTAATTACATCGGTAGCAGCTAACAGTTGTCAGTCGCCGCTGCAAGTTCATCGCAATATGGCCCTGGCCATTGCACGTATAACACACGCAGGCTGGTCCCCGGGGACGGTCTATCATCACTTGGTATGTGCTGTGCAGTAGCGACTACCGTTTTTCTCATCTCATAAGTATTCTTCATCACGGTCCTGGCCCGGTCTACTTGGTCATTAAGGGGCAATGAAACTATGCTTGCGCTAGTCCACAGGAGTTGCTTGCCTAAAGTTGGGAGCCTTGCCAAAAATGTGCATGCCAAGACCCGCTCAAAATTAAACAACACCGTACCCTTCGTCAGCTTGGCGACAGTTTCGCCGGGCTGTAAGGTTCTTGCCTCAAATTGCACCCAAGCGGTGGCGGGGTCGATAGCGAACGCCATTGCTGCCTTGATCCTTTCATAATCATGTTTTTCCTCGGGACTAAGCTGTTGATATACCGTGAAAGCTGTACCGGACAGACGTAAAAAAACCAGATGTTAAATGTTCTTCGAACTAGACAGCAGGCAATGCAGATCCACCTTCTCCCCCCAGGCAAGTGCTGGGGTAGAGCCGTCGAATTCTAGCATTAATTTAAGGTCTCCAATTACGCCGAAATAGCTTGCACTTAAATGGGCTGATGAACAGCAAAACAAAATAAAATAAGCAAATTATAAGTAATTTAAGATTTTCGTCACGGTCAACTTTCTCTCTCAACTTCCAGCACGTGTTCTCCGAACAAACTCAGCCAGCAGGCATTTTATTAGAAAACTGAATCCATTCGATTTTCATACGTGTGCAGTTGAAGATAAGATCTCGTGAGATTTTATGAGACTACACATTATAAATCCATGGCTTCCATCTTTAATCTCTCTCTCAAATCCCATCCGAAGGTAAGTTGCATAACCACGCACTAGGACGATTTAGTCTTTGATTATTACATTCAAATCTACGTTCTGTTTGGTTTTTAGGTATAGCAAGAAAAAACTTGGATCAAAATGATTCTAGTTTTACAAGTTATTGTTGTAAGTATTTAATAGGAGAATAATAAAACATATTTTCCACATTACTTCTGTAAGTTATACTATGAACGGAAGAGTTAGGTACAGATGAATCGATCGACATATCTCTTTATATAGATACGAGGAGGAAGAGTGTACATATATGTATCAAAAGATAAAACGACTTAATCTCATCTTTTACGATCAACAATATTTTCATGCCTATCTCGTCCTGCTTTGAAATTCTAGCAGAATGTCAGAAGTGAATTTGATAATAATGAACAAATAGAAAGGCAGCACAGGGAATAACGAGTGAAATTGGATTATGAGAATCTGTTTATTAATCTTTCCAAAAAAATTCTAAAGATAAAAAAATAGAGATTTTTCGATGATATTTTGAATATGCACTTCAAACGGAATTCAGAACAAACAGATATAAAGCTAAAGTTCTAGAAACGAAAAATAACAGAAATAATTCACGATTCATATCTTTTGGCGATTGTACATTGAATCTATTCAACCATGTGTTACTTTTATATGACTAAATATCTTGCGTAATAAAACGACGGTGAATTCGTTCACAAATTATAACGCACGATCTATGGCAACAGTTCTCTGTTTAGCTTTTCTGTTTAGAAACAAATCAAATATTCTGCTTTTTAACGTCGAAAAATGATTACTATTGTAAACATAACTTGAATTAATTGCATATCAATTGTTATTTACAAAAAACTCTTTATTGATAGCTGCTAGTTTCTGATTTTCTACTAGTGCGTGTAATACGTGATTGTATTTGAATCAATGTAACATAGAAGAAGGTTTGATTTAAAAACAGTGTTTGCTTCCATAGCGTATGGAAAGATGAAAACTACTTTTCGCCTCATTGATATATAGTAAGTATATGCTGAATGTATATTGATATCTCTAACAATATATATATATATATATATATATATATATATATATATATATATATATATATTAGTCCTCGCGCGAGAGCGCAGGACACAACATGTTTTAAATGATAATAATAATAGAATAACAAAATCTTTCGCTAGCGAGGACTACTATTGAGCGTAAACAGTTATACACTACTTTTGAAATTTTTATCTCTATTTTTTTCGTTATCTACTGAATATTTTTAATGAAACCTATATTAAATATGTTCCTTATTAAATTGTAAAGCTTTTCTATTCTGGGGGAAGTTTTAAAAAAATAATCTAAAAAAGTTATTTTAAAGTTTTTGTTAAAAAATCAGATTTTCTTATTATTCAGACACGTATGACAAAGAGAGAGTTGCAAAAAAGTTTTTATTATTTTCTTATTATTCAGACACGTATGACAAAGGGAGAGTTGCAAACTGAAACAGAGGGAATATTCCGACCTTCAATAATACAAAAAGGGGGTTGCCAAAATGAGATGTGATGTGAGAAGAAAAACAATCTGATATAGAGAGTAGAAGAGTTTTTTTATGAATACATACAAAATCACATTCATCTTTTTTTTAAATCCAAATTAATAAATTAAATAAGATATAATCTTAAAAAGATAGGATACAAGTTAGAAAAGCATTTCATCCAAGGCATGAAAATTGTTAAACAAAATGTTTTTACTATAGGCTTTAAAAATAAAGGTAAAAGATTCAATTTGAAATTTATTTATCTTCAAAGTTCCCTTTTATACATTTTACAAAGTAAGGTATTAAATTTGCATATCTTACTTTGTAAAATGTATAAAATACACTTTGAAGATAAATAAATTTCAAATTTAATCTTGTACCTTTATTTTAAAGACTATAGTAAAAATATTTTGTTTAACAATTTTCATGCCTAGGATGAAATGCTTTTCTAACTTGTATATATATATATATATATATATATATATATATATATATATATATATATATATATATATATATATATAGTGAGTGATAGTGAGTTAATATATATATATATATATATATATATATATATATATATATATATATATATATATATATATATAGTGAGCAAAAAGAAGAGAGTCAGTTCAATTCCATAAGAGGAGAGTTATCGGGATAATATAAAGCTCAGCAAGTTTCATTGGAGCTTATATAAGAAAAGAATAAGGATGGAAAATTAAATCATTCTATATAATTCCCTCCTCCTTTATCTTAGTATACGATATAACTTCCCCCAACATCATCTATAAGTTTAATGATTTTTTCGTCCCTGATGAATCCCGCGCTAAACGTCGGATTCCTATTATGTTACTTAACATCTTATCTACTCTTCTGATGAGAAACATTAGGCTTCGCAATGTCTTGCCACCTAAATGGGTGTATACCCTTATTGAATAGATGAACCATACTTTATTTACCAATATATAGATCTGTGACTTCATTTTCCATTCTTGTTGTTTTCATATATATATATATATATATATATATATATATATATATATATGTGTGTGTGTTTGTGTGTGTGTATGTATGTGTGTGTCTAAAAGTGGATTTTATCTACCGTGCCAGAAAATTCCTCACGTCTGACAGCATATTACAATTCGGCTATCATAGCTGGTGCTCCTATTACTAGTCTGACACTGGCATACATTGTCAGAAATGAATTTCAAATCAAATAGGTACCGCACTATCGATCAAGTATTAAACTATGACCTATAGCAGTAATGTCGCATCTCAATGCTTGTTTTATAAGTTATTTAATTAAATGTGCTCCAATGAAACATACATCACGGACCTTATTGATGTGAAGTTTCCAAATCAACCCGATTAGATCACCGTTGAAGTCCGTAGATACCGGCAAATCTACTACTACTTAAAATGATCCTAAAGGCTGCTGAATATTTTGATTCCGTTCGGCTTCCTGTTTACGGGGCTGTACTAAAACACGATCAAACACAGAGGTCTCTCACGATCCAATTTGCAAAATGCATTGTTTGGGATGAAAAAGTAAAAAGAAAAAAATATCTTCCGCACAGCAAGTAATATCTCTCACACGCGGATTTCCATAGTAGTAAAACATATTATAATATGTTATAAAAAAATGACTTTGTATATGCATATGTGTCTGTATGTGCATTTGCGTCTCAAACTTACTTCCTTTTTATTGTCATCGAAATCGGTAAAATCGTGTCTTTTCTTTAATAATATCGATTGATTGCCTGTTCTAATTAAATACCAACCACGGCGTACCCTGAAAACCTTCTCGTGCACCCCCGTAGTAACTAAATCCACAATGAAATCTTGTCTAAAGTGTGCTGTAGACGGCCTACTTGTTATTGTATAAAATGTTTTTTTTTTATTTATAATAGCCTGAATAAAAAATTAAAATGTAAAATTAAAGTATCATGCTTCAATCGTGCTCTTACCTGAAACATTTAAATCTCACGTGGCCTTGTTATATTAAAAAAAAAACTACTCTTATTTTTTTATACCTTTCTTACGGCCTTTGAGGCGATAATGTGTAGAAATTAAGTTCAAAATGAAAAAAGTAATGTATCATAGTGCAATTCTGTTTGAAACAGACACATTCATTTCGAAAGCGCCCCTGTCATATCAAAGAACCTACTGCTGATTTTATATATCGTACCTTTCAACTTTAACTGCACTTGTGACGTTAGCCTGTGTAAAGAGAACACTATGGTCCAAATCCCGTGTTTTTTCTCCAATACAATTATTTCGATTATCAAATATTGATACGTATCGAATACATTTCGATACAACACGTCACTCCGAACCCTACCAGGGAAATACAGTACCTTTCAGCAAAATTCTATAAAAGTCAATTAGGAACAATTTAATACTGAACCTAACAGAGACACAAACAAACAACATTTTTATTAGTCTAGATATAATATAAAATAATCGTAATTAAATAAATGTTAAAAAATATACCAATTAATTAATAAAATGTGAATAGAAATATACATATATATATATATATAAACAGATATATATATATATATATATATATATATATAATAACATTAGAAATAAATAATTCACCCAAAACATGACACATTGCAACTTTGATGTAGGAGGCTACTATCAGGGGAAACAAATATGTGAGTACCGTGTAGTAATTTGGGCAGCAAGATGTCGGTTCAAGTTACACTTGGACTTCTGCACGTCAATAGAGTTGGGGAAGCAGGTACCTGGAATGGAGTTCCAAAGTCTAGCGATTCTGAAAAAGAAACAACTGGAGTAGAAAGATCTTTTACATCTAGGGATATCTACTGTGGGGGGATTTAGCTGTCTGGGGTTTGTCGAGGGTTTTTACGTCGTGGGTGCACAAGTGCTTTCAGTTTGTCACATCATTCTCTATTAAAATACTTGTAGAACAGGCAGAGGGATACAACATTTCGTCGATGGGACTATCAGATTGGCCTATCAGATTGGCGACTCTCTATTGAACCTTGTCTAGGAGCGAGAGACTAGTAGCAGATGCACCAGCCCAAATATGACAGTAATACTCCATACAAGGACAAATGGTAACCTTTTAGATGTACAAGATACTTCCAGGTATTATTAGTTTTCTAGCACGGTAGAAAGATCCTACTTTCTTCGCAGCGGCCCTGGCAATGCTTTCAATGTAATTATACCAACTCATGTTTACTTTGAACGTTAGGCCAAGCAGTTTGAAAAATGTACTCTCAGATAACGAGTCACTGGACATTGCTATTCGTGGTAGAAAAGATTTCTTGTAATTATTGAAGGAAACTAGTTTAGTATTGACGGCATTGAACGTGACCATCCATTTATGCCTCCATTCCACTACAGATTGGAAGTCATACTCTAGTGTTTTTGCCATTTCTTTACATATGTGTTCATTTGTTTTCCTGTCGTTCCGGTTATAGACTGTGGTGTCATCAGCATATATACCCATATCAGAGGTAATTTTATCGGGGAGGTCATTAATGAATATTAGCAACAACACAGGTCCAAGGATAGACCCTTGGGGCACTCCGCATTTTTATCATAGTGTTTAGATCTACAACCGTCGAGGACAACCTGGATTTTTCGCTTATCTAAGAAGGATTTAATTATGCTTAATTTTCTACCAGTTATACCGTATGATCTAATTTTTCTGAGGAGACTCTCATGCTATACCCTGGCAAAAGTCTTAGATATATCTAGAGCTACCGCTCTGCCCTTCCAGGCTGTGTCCAGTGAATGTCATATACGTTCAGAGATTACAGTGAGGATGTCTGCTGTTGAAAGGACTTGTTCAAATCCATATTGTGGGTCTGTCAGCAGTTTAGCATCTGTAAGGTGAGTGACTACAGCATGGTTAATTATGGTCTCAAATATTTTGGCAAAAAGTGGGAGGAGACTAATGGTGCGATAATTTGATGGGCCCGTTCTTTCGCCAGAATTCTTGAATACTGGTACCACAGAAGCAGTTTTTCAACAGCCCGGAAAGGAAGACTCATTAAGGCATTTGTTGTAGTGTTTAGAAGGGAACTGGATCTACCTCGTCTGAGCTCTGTTTTAATAGTATAGCTGTGATGAGATCGGGTCAACATGCTTTTGAAGTGTAAAAGTTTTTATGATAACATGCCCCTGAGCAGAGGTGATTTTCAGATTGTCTAGCGTAGCGTCTGTCAGCAAAGGAAAGGCAAGTAGGGGGGGTGGTTGAGAGGGTCCAGTGTGGAGTTTAAGGGAAACCGACTTACAAGCATGTTAGCTTTCTCGGTTGCTGAGCAAACAACCTCGTTATTGTTGGTTTGTGGGGGAATTGTTGATTGTCCATTATTTACTACACTGTTGTAGATTTTCCAGAAGTCACGCGTTCCTTATTTTATGCTTCGATGCGTTTTCTAGTCGCTATTTCTTTCTTAACGTTACTTCTAGCTTCTATATACTTCAGTATGTTTAAACTGGACTTATGTCGGTTAAATCTGCGGTATGTATACTGCCTTTGAGTAATGACAGTTGTGCAAGTCTAAGTAAACCATTGGGTTGAGTGTTGCTTGCTATAAAATTACCGCATGATAACATGTGCTTCAATTGTATATTTGAACCATTCAGTCGTCTCATTTGCGCACTGTTCAGCAGGAAGAGGAAAATATTTCCCCATGGGACCTCTCAGATAAAATCTCTGATGGCTTCTCAGTTAGCCTTTTTATAATATCTCAGTCAGCCTTTTTATAATATCTTGTTGTTTTGAGAACTGGCTCTTCATTTTTGGCTCTGGAGCTTAGGGCGATTTCAACCATTATCACTGCATAATCAGCGTTCCCAATAGGGTGTCTGCATTCGTCATACAGTCATCGTGTACTGTGGTTAAAAACATATCTAGAATTGATGGGTATTGTTCTTGCTGGTCAAGGAAACGGGTTGAAAACGTAATCATTTGTGATAGAGAGTGAGATATAGAGAAGCTATGTGTTGCGCTGCCCGTTGTAAGTAGAGTATCCAAACCCGTTTTAGTAGTGGACATTAAAGTCACCAAAGACATGTACTTGTGCGCTAGTGCCGTGGGCGAGTGCTGTGTCTATGCTGTAGGAGACTTTGTTTATAATGCTACACTCCTTGGTCGAGGAAGAGCCGTAGAGAAAATAAAAGTAGCCAATGTTGTGTTGCATAATTAGTATAAAGCACATACAGAATTGATGATCCGATTCTTGGTTTGTTTCTCTAGTCAAGGGAAGGGTATAACAAATGTAAACCCCAAGTCCATGCATATATCTGTCAGAGTCCTTATGGCAGAGTGGGAGATATCCAGCCATGTTAAAGTAGTTAGAGGAGACGGAGGACTGAAACACTAGTGTCTGTAGGTATAAATGAATAATTATTATTTAAAAATAAATAAATATATATATATATATATATATATATATATATATATATATATATATATATATATATACACGCACTTATGGCTGTGAGTATCAAATTTTGGACCAGTGAAAGTTTTTGATTTGCATTTGTATGCATTGCTCGATGTTTCCTCAAACAGAGCTTTAGAATACTTTTTACTACTTTTTATAATACCTGTTTTTTAATGCAATAACATGGTCTCATGTTCTTTCCGGTCTACTTCACCTCTCCTTACATGCATCAAATAAAAGAGTTTGGGTCAAAATTTTCAAGTTTAACAAAATAATGTTGGAAGTTATACGGAGCAAAACTTGGTGAATATAACAGCTGACAAATCTTAATTGTCTTTAGCTATTTTCATTGTAATATTGTCGTCTACCTATTTTATAGTTCGCACTTTTACAAAATACAAGCCATATTATATACACCCTGATGACAATGGTTTTCGCAATCAAACAACTTGTTGTGATATGCAGCATTTTTTCAAATAAAACTTATTTATTTATATTTGTTACGTTGCTGTAATTGGACTAAGCTCTAGTAAAGAAGACGTTAAGCTTGTTATCATTATGTGCTTTTTTTTGCAATATATTTGAAATATATATATATATATATATATATATATATATATATATATATATATATATATATATATATTCGTAGTCATACTGGCTATTGGAATGCTCACATTTATAGTTGTGTGAGACAAAACTACATGAACTTATTTAGGCTTTTTGAAGATTATAATACACTTTGTTGGCAGACGGCTTCAGTTTTGCTGTTTCTCCCCTGTTGCTATGTAAGGCTACTAATATATATATATATACATATATATATATATATATATATATACATGTATGTACATATATACATACATACACACCGATACACAGACATATATATATATATATATATATATAAATTAAATTTTAATTCAATGAATTTCAAAAAAACTCTCATTGAAATGAAATGAAGTGGTTGAGTTTGATATCAAAGAAATTTTATTCTTCTAACAAGACAAAGAATGCTTTCGAAAATTAATCTCCTTAACCTATAGGGTTCCGATGTCTACCATCTCATCAGAGTAGAGAAAATATTAGCAAATACTTATAAAGGTATGCACCTTATTTGCTAAAGTCAGTGAGACAGGAGCAGTCAAAGTCAGAATAATGAATTTATCAGAAGTCCTGTAGCAGGAGGATTTGCAGAAAAAGGATGTGAGTGTTTTTTGAGATCTAAAAAAAACATTCAAATTTTTTTTCTGCAAACCTCCTGCTACAGGACTTCTGATAAATTTATCATGAATATATATATGCATATATATATGTATATGTATATATATATATATATATATATATATATATATATATATATATATATATATATTTATATATATATATATAAGGCTTATTCATCTTACGAATAATGCAACATAGCTGATACTTTACCAACATCTGGTAAAGAGATAAACTTTGCGCTGTCACACGGCATGCGTTATTGTATGGTGTCCAATACATATATATATATATATATATATATATATATATATATATATATATGTATGTATATATATATATATATATATATATATATATATATATATATAAGTTAATAGAATATAGGCTGGATAGAGTTAAGATAATAAAAAAGGTATATATTGCAAAGTTTATCAGATCTTTCCTCGTTTCAATTTTTATTTAATACTTTGATAAGAATACCTCTCTTTTCAGCTAATATCAAGTTATCGAACCGACCAGATTTTATATATATATATATATATATATATATATATATATATATATATATATATATTGTGACCAGCCACACTCTCCCAAATAGTTTACTTCTACTTGCGCAACGCAATTGCTTAAAGGCAGCATGCATACCGCAGATTTAACCGACATAATCGCGTTCAAACAGACAGAAGTATATAGAAGCTAGAAATAACGTAAAGAACGAATTTTATGAAACCGCTAAAAACGCATCGAAGCATAAAATAAGGAACGCGTGACTTCTGGAAAATCTACAACAGTGTAGTAAATAATGGGCAGTCAACAATTCCCCCACAAACCAACAATAACGAGGGTGTTTCCTCAGCAAGCGACCAGGCTTATATGCTTTCCAGTCGGTTTACCAAAAACTCCACACTGGACCCTTCCAAGCACCCCCTCCCCGACTTTCCTTTGCGGTTAGACGTCACGCTAGACGATCTAAAAATCAACCCTGCTCAGTTGTCTGTTATCATAAAAACGTTGACACTTCAAAACATGTGAACCCGATCTCATTCATGCTGTGTTATTAAATTGGTGCTCAGTCAAAGTAGCTCCAGTTCTCTCCAAACTCTACAACAAATGTCTTAATGAATCCTCCTTTCCGGGCTGTTGGAAAACTGCTTCTGTGGTACCAGTATTCAAGAATTCTGGCGAAAGAACAGGCCCATCAAATTATCACACCATTAGCCTCCTCCCACTTTTCGCCAAAATATTTGAGATCATTACCCATGCTGTAGTCACTCACCTTACAGATGCTAAACTTCTGGCTGACAAACAATATTGATTCAAACAAGCCCGTTCCACGGCAGACATCCTCACTGTAATCTCTGAACGTATATACCATTCACTGGACATAACGGGAGAGGGCAGAACTGAAGGTGTATCTAAGGATTTTGCCAGGGTATAGCATGAGGGTTTCCTCAGGAAAATTAGATCATATGGTATCACTTGTAGAATACTTAACATAATTAAATCCTTTTGAGATAAGCGAAAAGTCCAGGTTGTCCTCGACGGTTGTAGATCTAAACAATATGATATAAATGCGGAGTGCCTCAGGGGTATATCCTTTTACCTCCATTGTTCCTAATATTCCTTAATGACCTCCCCGACAAAATTGCGATGGGTATATATGCTGATGAAACTACACTTTATACCAGGCATGACAGGAAAACAAATAGACGCATATGTAAAGAAATGGCAAAACACTAGACGATGACTTCCAATATGTAGTTGAATGGGGACATAAATGGATGGTCATATTCAATCGGCGAAGTCTAACTGGGTTCCTTAAATAATTACAAGAAATCTTCTCTGGCACTAATAGCAATTCGCAGTTACTCTTTATCTGAGATTACATCTTTCAAACTGCTTGACCTAACGTTCACAGGAAACATGAGTTAAAATAATTGCATTGTAAATATTGCCAGGGCCGCTGTGATTAATGTAGGCTCTTTCTACCGTGCTAGAAAACTAATAACACCCGAAAGTATTCTGTGCCCCTATAAGGCCACAATTCGCCCATGTATGGAGTATTGGTGTAACATTTAGTCTGGTGCATCTGCTCCTAATCTCACGCTCCTAGACAATGTTAAAAAGATAGTCGCCAATCTTATAGGCCCTGAACTGGCATCTAAGCTTCAGCCTCTGTCTCATCGATGAAATGTTGCATCCCTCTGCCTGTTCTACAAGTATGTTAATGGTGAATGATCTGGCGAACTGCAGAGACTTGTGAACCCACGGCATAGACACCCTCGACAAACCCGACACGCAGCTAAATCCCATCCACCACAGTAGAGATCCCTAGATGTAAAAGATCTTTCTAATCACAAGAACCGCTAGACTCTGGAATTTCAATTCCAGGTCCCTGCTTCCCAAACTGTACTGACATGCAGAAGATCAAGTGTAACGTTAACCAACATCTTGCTCCCCAAATCCTAACATAGTACTCCAGTAGTTGTTGCTTCTGATAGTAGCCCACTACACCAAAATGGCAATTTGCGTTGTTTGCGGTGAAAGGTATATATATATATATATATATATATATATATATATATATATATATATATATATATATATATATATATATATATATACACACATATATTTATGTATATATATATACATGTGTGGGGGGGCGGGTGTAAACACTTATACATATGCGTATATATATAGAGAGAGAGATAGATAGATAGATAGAGATGCGTTTATCTCTTCATTTTAAATGTTAAATTACACTTGATAAACCGTACTCTTTTTAAATTTCGATTAATTTCTGGTATATTCTCTCATTTCCATATATATTGACTATAAACATCTAACTATAGTACTGTTGCTATCATGTTTTTCTTATCTCCGGTCCCAGTAGCACAAGTTTTACCCTTTTAATACTTGTAATTCATGACAGTGAAAATGAGTGTCTTATTGTGTCCATGAAACGTATATCTTATAATTCATAAAAAGAAAATTTAACAGAAAACATTCAAATCAGATTTGTAACAAATTGTATAGCGCATATAATGTAGTGCAAGATTAGCATATTTCTTTTCTATTAGTAAAAGAACTTAATTACTTATAAAGTCGTTAACAGTTTTTAATATTTAGTTAAAACGATGAAGTCACTTTTGTTGCATATACATTTAATAAATTGTCAACAAGAAACCATAATACTTTATCGTTTAATATATCTATTTGACTTTTTCATGCCACCAGAAATTCTTGCTTTCTGCGGCCCGCATAGCCGATCTATTTAAATTTGTTGCATTGTTCAAAACTGCTTATTTTCTATTTAAAATGTAAGCAACTAGTTTTTTCAACTAGTTTTTTCAATAATGTTTCATGGTAATCAATTATATTTTTCGTTTTATTGGTATAGCTTTACTGAGTGTAATCTATTTGAATGATGTGTTGTAATTTTGATATCAGGAGATTTATATCACAATGTACAATTAACAAAAAATGACCTGTCGGAAGATTTTATTTAGAATCATTTAAAATTTATTCAGATATTTGGAAGGCATTTGAGACTTGAGCAAAATAATATTTTGACAAAAAAATATTTATTATTTAAATGTTTAAAACTTTAAGTGAAGAATGATTGTATAAAATATCATTACAAAAACACTATCATTTCTAAAATACATTTAAACTAAGCACAGGCAACCTTCAAATATCATTAAAAATAAATATTTTTGCATAATTATCAACTTTTATACAATATAGTTTCTTTCATAATTAATTCGTGTGATAACCAACAAAATTTATAACCTGCTTCGGAATATCATTTTGCTAACTATATTCTGTTGTTGATAAGAACTATTCTTTGACAATTTAAAGTCTTAAACTTGCGTTACTTATCTAATAGTAAATTTCTTGTAAATTCTGATTTGCGGAGTTTAATTCAAATTATCATATCAATGTTTTATGTCTAATATTGAGCATTGTTTATTTGTTTTGTTTTTATTTTGTAAATATTAACATATATAGTTGCTTAGAGGTTAGAGAATTATTCAATGTGTGACACTGGAAAATGTTTTTGCAATTCTTTAATATATATATATATATATATATATATACATACATATATGTGTTTATATATGTGTGTCACTATATATATATATATATATATATATATATATATATATACACTGTATATTACACAAACATTTTAGCTCACATATGTGCATACAGCTTTTAGAGTCCAAATTCAGGGAAAACATTTCATAAGACGTGAAAAGAAGGTGGATGCTGAAGCAGGCGTGAAAATTACATTGGTTTTCATTAGATATCTGTGAATAAACATGCACACCCCACTTTTCTTTGGAATATTGAAACCGGTGAAAATTGGGGTGTAAACTGTGTGAATGTGAACAGTAGTTTTTTTAGGTATAAAGGGGATATGGGTGGAGGAATGTCGTTTCCTGTGTTTAAGCTCTATTTCATTAGAAGGTGTGTAGTGATTCTTTAAACTGTGTCGCTATTTATTGACCTTGATTTCAAATACTCTATATGTTTCGTTTTTAATGATTTTATATTCGTTTACTCATGCCGTCTTTCATTTCATTTGACAGCATTTATTTATATATTATATTATTTACTTCTTTATTTATATCAAGCATTTTTATTCGTTCATTTGTTTTTTGTGATTTTTTATTTTAACAGTAGGGGTGAGGGGGGAAGTGGCGTTTCATTCTGGTTAGCTGCTGACTGATGGGAGGTATTAGTATTCTATTATTTCGGCGGCAATTTTATGCATGATCCTAAGTACTTTTATATTCTTATTGTCGCTACTACATACCTGCGAGATTGTTTTTATTGTTGCCCTTTCTTTTCTTCTGGCGACTTCTTATTGACAACTGTTTCTTTTTATGCATTTATTATGTTTGCCTTTTTTGTAAAATAAATTATTTTTTTTATTCCAGACCATTTTTCTTTGTTGCCTTTCTTTTTAATTTTGTTGAGTACCTCATTTATTTACCTAATTGTTCATTTATATATACGATATATGTCCTTATGGTCGGGTTAGTAGTTGTTTTAAATGGATTTATACGTTTGTAAAAAATATGTAAATAAATGTGGTATATTAGTACTTATATTTTAATACAGTGATGTCCGGGATTATTATTAGTATCGTGTCAAATGACATATATATAATCTTATTTTCCATTGTAGTGATTTTTTATTCGAGTAGGTAATTCTTCTTAAAAATTTTAGCTTACATATATTTAATAGGTTTATATATTTATTTCAAGGGGTTGGCTCTTAAAACTATCCACAAACAAACGTGTGCATTACTAACATCCATTTATTCTTCTTTGTTGGGTGTTCGGTCTCAAGTTTTTGTGTTAAGTTATTATTTGAGGTCAATTATGTGATTCGTTTCCTAATGTAGCGTTTTTTGTTCGATAATAATTCCATTAGGTACATATCAACATTTCTAATTAAAGGCGCGTACAACCCATAGTCAGTTTTAATTGAAGGTTTCCGGATGTAAAGTATTTTTATATTTGCTGGCACAATGTGTTGATGCTCGATCAGTTTAATATGTTTGAGATGAAGGTGGAAGGAAACTAGGGGTAGTCTTTACCTTTAAATTAGCTAAGCTGCTTAATGTTAGCGTCTTCTTCTATGATTAAGTGAGTGATGTTATTAATTAGCGGTGTTTTAATCAGTAGTAAGTATAGCTATTAATCAGTGGTTCATCAGATCCACTTCGTATCCAATTTCCTTTTACCTCGCTTCGTTTATAAATTAATTAACATATTGGAGTGAGTGTTATGCGTGTAAGGTATGTACTGTGGAGGGTCACTATTAGATTTTCATAGTTTATTTAAACCGAATGTGTTTGCTGTTTATTCAAATTTTACATCTAATAATTAATCAAAGTCCTTAAAACTAAGAATCCCATATTTCGCCCCTAAACATAGGTAACATGGTGAAGATATTAAACGATATGTTTTAGTTTAAAACATTTCCATTCTATTCAACGGTTGTATACCAGGCTAGAATCTGCAGTATAGTAAACCAGGAAGCAGAAACATTCTATATAAGACACCTTCCCTGGCCTTTAAATACAAATTCTCTAGCCAGGCGCTATCAATGAATAATAAAACACATGCTGCTGAGAGCTCACTCTATGTACACTATGGGATGCTAATTGAGGCGAACAAAACAAAATAATAAAAATAATAAAAAAACACATGTCAATAGAATGTCGCAAGCAAAGAAAAAGATAACCATAAAAACACGCATATAGGCAATAGCGACGATAAGATTATAAAAGTACTTAAGATCAAAGCAAAGAAAATAACTACCAGACTAATAAAATACTAATACCTCCCAAATGTCAACAGCCTAGCCGCATGAAACCTCAATATCCCTTATCCCTCACCCATCCTCTGTAAACTAAAAAACTAAAAACAAATGAATGAATACAAAAAGCAAAAGATAAAATAAATAAATAAATAATTTATAAATAATAATAAATAAATAAATAAATAAAAATGACAGTTGTCGATGGGAAATATATGTTGCAGCCAGTAAAGCATATACAACCATGAAACAAACTTAGATATTGAAAATTCTAATTCAAGGTCAATTAATAGTCGGCAAGCAAAAGGAATCACTACACAACTCCCAAGGATAAAACCTTTCGCCGGAACATTAATCGCATAACGCCTAAATCTGTAGTGTATTGTTGCTAAAATATGGGACGAATATATGCGTTGTTTTAAAAGTATTTCTTAGACCTGAAATGCTTAAAACCAATAATCATAAACATAGTTTATTAACACCATTTAAGACAGAATAGCTTCTGGTTTTAATTAATTTAATATCGAGAATTTACCCGGTTGTTTTTATGTTATCTATTTGTGATCCTTACCTTGTTCTGTGTTGTATGTTATAAATTGGATTATATCAGCGGAGCGCCTATGTAGAATACTGAATATATTTTTAATAAAATTTCACGATGAAGTCCGGGGAAAGACCATCAGTAATGTTAATTACTCATATGAATAATTTCCGTTTGAAATTATGTATGGCAAGTAGTAGCAGTCCATAATTGTTTTATTTGCAATATTGTAAAACCTGACGAAAAATCAAAGTATCTCGCACTACTTGGTTTCAATTATTATACGCTGTATTTTACAGCATTTCTTTTCAATTACAAACCACTTTCTCTCATGTAATATTACTTAGCAACTCATTGAACAACTCGTCACTCAATGTGCTCCGTATATGGATAAAACGGATTTAAATTCCATGGACCTAAATATATTGTTGTTTTCGGCACACTTAAAATTTCCAAGACTTATCTTTAAATAAGAAGCTGTATTATTTTTTAAGTAATCATTTCTTTATTCAAAACATAGATTAGGAGAAATACAAACATTAAATGATTTTCGAACTTGTTTTCTATGCGGGTTAATCGTTCCAGTATCTGATAAGAATGTTGCTTTTTGCCCGATGTATATTAGTCTTCAATACATTTTTATCCAAATATAAAGGCAGTTTTTTTAGCATTGCTAAATGATACTCCGACGAAAACGGTACTTAGGCTACTAATAGTCAGACGAAACAGCTGAATAAGACCATAACTGGAACAATGAAAACAAAGTAGGATATACAAATGCGTAATCTATTAAATAACGACATTGACATAAGTGTTGCTGTATTTTTATAAAACAACAGACACCTTGTTTTTTTATGAGATTTCTCAATTAGTGCGTTAAGGTGATGTGTCTAGGTATTACTAATAGAATGTATTGTCAGTAGAATTTTCGAAACACACACAATAATCACCTAGTCGCTTGCTATGTTTACGTAAAGACAATATATCACGTATGGTCAAAAAATTCTAGATAAATGTTTTCTTTTTACGAATTAAAATCTATTAAATGTTAATATTCTTTACCAACTTTTTTCCAGAAAAAATAAAAGCCTGAATGTTATCAAATGAAAATCAGAGCAATATAAAAAAAAATCTACTATATTTAATAGAATTTAACATCGTACATCCCCCCCGAAAAAAACACCAATCACAGTATTTTTTTGTTTAGTTTGATAACACATGTACATATATATTTCGAAAGGCTTTTGAATCAATTATTTTTTTTGTTTAAATAAGATAAAGGATGAGTTGCTATAAATATATGCAAAAATGTTAAAACATAATTACCGAAATTAAAATAATAATAAATTTAATGTCAGTCAATTGATTTTGCGTAGTGAAATTAAAAATTCCAAATGTTAATGGTAGTTTAGAAATAACTACGGTAGCCCTTACATGAATAAATTAAGTAATTTAATCCTGCAAAATTCCACGTATTTTTCACGTTTGTTCTGACGATTAAGTGAAGGATAAACTTTATAAGGGTTTAATTAGTTTTTCATAAGCGATATAGATGTGTGCATTACACCCAGAAAAGCAACAATTATGTTGCCTAATACCAAATGGGTGGCCGTATTGTGAATGCTATGTGCCGTATGTGTTGGAGACAACTTATGAATCAAGATCCCGCTTGGTCGTCTTGACCATGTTCTTCCATTTGGACCAAAGGTTTCCGGACGACAGGGTGTAATAGATGCATGTCTCCATACTTTAAAGTAAGTCAGAGCACGTCACAGCAAAAAGGAAAAGAACATATAACAACTGTTTGTAAATATGAAAAACTGTTTGTAGGCTTTTATGGTCCATTATAGATGAGGAAATATCAACTAAAGACAAATTCCAGAAAGAAATCGTCGTATTTTTAACAAAATGCGCGGTTGTTTATCAATTCCAACCTTACAATCTGATTCGTGCACAGTTGTTTTTTTTAATTGTTTGTTTTGTGTACAATCCTCCCAAACCCCACAATACAATATATTTTATTCAGTTTCGGCTAATTATTTTAAGCATATTTGTAACCACAAATGATAGTTTTGTAGGCAAATATATATGTAGATTATGAAAAAATACACTGAAATAAAGTTTGTTCTACACATAACCATATGTTTATTTTTGGGAGACTTATTAAAAAGCCACTCCGTCAAAAATACTCATTCCTTCCATTTGTTTGACAATATATAATAGAGACGCGACTGTATTTTAAAGAAGAAACTTGAAAAAGCCTGCCGTCTAAATTCTAGATATTAAAAACCGTATTTGTTCATCTTAAGTAATCAGAAGAGAAGGCGATATGTCGTAACAACCCTTGATTGGGTATTTTGGACTTGAAAGTTCCATTTCCTTTCTATCAGCTCATTATATAAGCTTTTGCACAAGTAATTTTGCACACTGGAGATAAGTGACATTATCCCACCCATCAGGGTTTATGATATAGGAAAATTGAATCCAATATGATGGGTGAAGGCACTGTTGTTTGCAGATGATGCGACACGTGTTGAACTGTGGACTCTAAAGCGATTTAATTTCAACTGTCATTACAATTATCTTTGTGCGCTTGTTTTATATAAGAACTAAGCGCTATCGGTCGCAGATGATGCGACATGTGTTGATCTGTGTACTCTGAAATTATTTTAATATCATCTGTTTATATATATTTATTGTTGTACAGTGGTATTATATTAGAAATTTGTAGTTATATAGTGCCTGTTAATATAGTTTTTATAAAAAGGAAATCTACGACTGGAGTGTTTACTTGTTGCTTCTGGATGGTTATGAACATTGCTGTCGCAGCGGACGGACGGCAAAATTATTTTTCAGCAGAACATCTATCTGAAGAGCCTTTCCTTCCTCGGCGCCGGGAGAGGGTTTTCACCCGCGGATCAACAGAAAAAATCCCGTGGCATGTGGCCGCACATATCTCCCTGGATTGGCGAACTTTTCTTGTTGAAACAGAATAACCAGAATCCCTAATCAAACTCTGTCCATGTGTAAACAATCAAGGCAAAACTGCCGTGTTGTGAGAGTTATGCTGTGTAACCAGAATAATGTTAAACTTTCTTGGGTGTTATATGATCGGAAAGGTTTAAAACGAACTAATATACCGGCGTACCTCCTCAAAGTGTGGCGCGTCATATTATACATGGTTGTTTCGAAATAACAATAACAACTAGTCTTCCCCACTCTAGTAATAGGTCGAATGAAGTAGTAGTAGCTATGATGTCTGCAACTGGCATGTAAAATAAGGTGGGTTTTAAGACAAACCCTATTATATACGTAGCGGGCTTATCAAGACGCTAGGAGAAAATGACGACACGGGCGTAATCGCGACCAGTCGTCTCCTCGACATCTCTACCATTGCTTTTAAGCGGCGGTGGCGTAATTAATGATATGCAAGTAATAATGTTGCATTAGAATTATTGCTTTGCTTTTTCTTATATGCATTTTTTGACGATTTTACATGCATATACTAATCCCTGCTTGCCGATTAAGCGAGGGAAAATATGCAATCTTGCTGAGGTTAATTTTGGTAATTAATAGCTACGAGTAACAAAGAGCAGTTTATTTGATCCATAACAATTATGAGACACGGTCTTCTATCTAGCGTGTTTAATAAATAGAAATATTGAACCAGAGTTCAATAGTTTACATTGAGAACTAGTAGGGATTTTATGCTTTCCCTTGGAAGGCAACATAAATGTACATAGACAATTTTAGTCAAATATCGTACATGAAAATGCTATAAAATGAGCATGTAAATAAACAAATAAGTGTAAGGTTATTCAGAGAAATTATGCACACTTTCCAATCATTGAGTTCAACATGGTGCTACTGAGGTGAAGCGGAGATAAAACGCACGACTAAACCTAACGTCACCCAAATGTGGAATGTAGGATGTGCACCCACAGATAGATGTAGATATTGGGGAGCAAATAAGAGAATCGATTACTGATAATTTTATACGTCATCAGACAACCGCGTCAGCAATTAAAAAAATGCGTCACTAAAAAGAAAAAAAGGCAATCATTAGCGCTGATCAGTTAGCGTTTGTTTTATTGATTACTAGCAGGGGTGCCCGGCGTTGCTCGGGTGTTTGGAGGTGTATGCTGTACAAAAAGAGCAAAAAAACAAAAAGATGGTTAATTTTTTTAAACTTTGACCCCTATTATGACCCCTTAAAATTTATAGTTTCGGGCTTAAATCACTTTATTAAGTTAGATCCAGGTTCAAGGAACCTATATCTAAAATTTCAAGTGTCTAGACCCAAAATTGTCGGAGGAGTTTGGTAGAGTTCTTAAAGGTCAAATCGTTGAAATTTGACCCCTTAACAGCCAAATTTCTGGCTGACACCCGTCAAATCGATTTTCCCAAATCTCAGTACCCGGTATTTCAAATTACGAGTCTATATACTAAACATTGACAGAATTATGTCGTAGGGAAATGTATACAGACAGACAGATACACAGACAGATACACAGACAGACAGACAGACACGTTCACTTTTATAGATATATAGATTTAATTACTTGACTTTTTTGTTATTTTATCTAAGTATATTGTTTTATTATATCCTGAATATTTTAGGTGTTTACCGTGACTATTATCGATACATTTCTGTTATCTATAAAATTATTAGTAGTAGTATGCTAATATTTATTTTATGTTTATCTTCCGTATTACCTCAGAGCATTAATACCGATAACAAAGGTGAATAAATATAAGCATTTTGGCCAGACCACGTCAATTTCTTACAACCCTTTATCTCTTTACTTTCCGTTAATAAATATTCATGTAAACTTTACCTCCGCGTAGTCTTATTAATTTTCTAACGTGTTCGGTGACAATATTGACTGAGTGTACTTTTTTTTTAATTAGACGACAACAAAACTCCGTGAGATAAAATGTGTTCAATGTTTATCAGATATGAATAATCCCTATCAAATGTAGCCAGACAGTTTGGATTCTATCCCGCATATGTTTAACTATTCGGTCAATTGTCTATTTGAATAAATGCTAAGTTTCACACAGAGAATTAACACTAAATGATTTTTGCTCAGTCTGTAAACATATTTCCGATCTTTGTAAAGAGCCACTTGTAGGTTTTTTCTGGAGTACAATATCGGGATATAGGAAAGAACGACTCTATACTTTCCTAAGATTTTTCTACTAAGCTGTTATTATGATTATGACAAAGCCAGTATAATTATCTGCCAACTAAGTACTTCTGTGTTTTCCGTCGATAAATATGCCTAATTTGTGTATCGCTCGTCTTATGTATTCTAGGACAATATAGCAACCATTTAAAATACTAGTAATTCAATGTTTTTCTAGTATAAATAATCAATATGATCTTTAGACAAACAAATTTGCCTATGTGCCTTAGATAAATATTACTTTACTATCTTCGGGATAGGCGGCGTCTCTTTAATAGTTTCAACTGGTTTATCGTGTACGCCATTTTAAGTCGACGAAAATGTTTATCTAGAAGAAATATTCTTGTTAACGAAATGTCAACGAAATTTTACCCCTTTCAGAGAGTAACAAACATAGTTGGTGACAATAGTTAATAACGTCCAGACAGCTTTGTTTTCTCGATGTCGGATGTTGGACAGAGGGGCACTGCTTTAGCATGTTATGTCACTTATTACTGATATTGGTGTCATGATACTGAGATTGTAGCAAAGCACTGTTTCGCAATAAAGATATACCTAAATCGATAACTGAACTGTATTATTCCAGACTGGACAATAAACACTTTTTATCTTTTTAAAAAAGATTCGATAGATTCCTTCTATTCTCATTAAAGAAGAGAGATGCTTGATTATGTACCTTTGATATATTCAGCGATTTTTTTACGAGAATGTTTTTCTTTTATACATATAAAAGAAAAGATTCTCGTAAAAAAATCGATGAATATATCAAAGATAAATAATCGTAAATAATTATACAATTTAAAGATAGCTTAATATTTCGTGTGAAGGTACGAATGACTTCCAACAAAACAGTCCATAGTCAACGTGATCAGAAAATTCAATACGGTAGTACTTATTTTTATACTTCTGAGAATTTTATGTGTATACCGAGCAGCCACTTCTAAGTATGCTTGTTACATTTCCACCATGGGCTGTCTTTGTTATGTGGTCTTCTTCATAAGGGGGGTATTTATTGTTATTTTTTATATGATCTTCCTTTCAAAGAGTATTTATACTATGACAATAGAGATGAGCGATCACTTTCTTTAATGTTCTTAACAAAACTGAACATTTGTTCCTTTTTTTTTGTTCATTCATTAGTCAACTATAATATATAGCTCGTTATATCCATAATAACATTACATGTATCTGTCCAGACACGTCAATTCATCTAATCTGAAATTAACCTGAGGCAGATTGGTTTCATGAAAATAACAGTCCACGTTTCACTTTTCATGAGAGAATTGTAACTCTCAGAATAAACTACCTGTTGTATTAGTTGTAACTCGTTAATTCAGTACGTTTATTAAATTAATCTAACAAAAAATAATAAGTATGATAACGAATATCATTTCTAGTTATATATAAGTGGATATGTGTATATGTTTATATATTTATATGTGAATGGTAATCATTCCTTAATAAATTAAGCGATATTTAAGAATACTGAATATAACAGCTTCGCATTAAGTTAAAATTTATGGGTTATTTTTAGTGTAATAAACATTACGAACGAAATTTTTAATCTGTAAATATTCCGCATCAAAATCAGATGCAGATAATTATTTGCTTTACTTCTTAATATACATAAGATGTTCCTTATTCTCAAATGAAAATAAATATATAACCGTCTAACTACCATGTTGGGATTTGCTGTCTTAAGGAGTTTGCTTGATAAAGAGTGTATTCTTTACTAGCTTCATTTAATATTATAAACTACGTCACAGCCTACAAAATCCATGACAGCCAACGAACCGAAAGTCAAAGACCCGAGTTTCGACCTGTTTTGTGCTCATCAGTTAAACATATCTGTACCAGGGTTCGAAACTCAAACCTCTTTCATGCGAGTCAAGCACTCTGCCTACGGAAGAAAAGTGGTCGGTACGAAATAGGTTCATGCCACAGTCGGATTTCGCTTGATCTATGTGTGATAATAGAAATTCTTGTGTGCGAAGCGTTTGCTCAGTTCGCAGAGTGCTTGCCTCGAATGCAGAAGGCTCGGGTTTCGTAACCTGGTTCGGATACGTCAAACTGATATTCCCAAATGAGGGCGACGCCCGCGTCTTAGAATTATGGTTCGTTGACTGTCATGGCTCTTGTAGGCTGCGAAATTGTTTGAGTGTGGTAATAATTATATACTCTTTCATGTTCTGAAAAAAAAAATATATATATATATTTGTGTGTGTATATATATATATATATATATATATATATATATATATATATATATATATATATAATTTCTTTGCATGTGAGTATAGATATACATATATATTTATATAATGTAGTCATATGTAAGTATTTATAGATATCTTTAGTGTAGCTGTGTGTATATATAATGTCTTCATATATATATATATATATATATATATATATATATATATATATATACTGTGTCGATCCCTTTATTGCTGATTAGTAAAATATCAATATTATATTAAATATATATTACAACAAAATGAAAATGCTATCATCAAACGTCTCTTTTCGATTAGTTATTTCCGAAAATGTTATTCAAATTCATGCAATATTTACGAAGTTATGACATTTTATGTTTTATCAAAAATATTCCACTGCCCACTGCTTTATTACAGGTCTCTTAAAATGTTATATGGCAAAAATACAATGTATTATTTTGCGAACTTTATTTTTATTCTATGTTTCTGTGAAAGAATAATGAACAAAAACAAAAAAAATCTTCATTTGTATTTCTCTCTTATTTCCCCTCTCTGCCCTGCTTCAGGCATGTCTGTCGACCTAGTCCACACATCCCCAAACACCATCATGAAAAGTCTCAAAAAGAAACACACGATTAAACCCTGATCTCCAACTTCTAACGTAGACCCCCACTAACAGGTCTCCTTCTCTAACATAAGGGGTCTACGTTCTAAGCTTTCAGAGGTTGAAACCGAATTACAGGAGACTAAACCGGACATATTATTGCTAAGTGAAACTGGCGTTGGACATACCATTACACTAGACGAGTTTGTAATAAAATGATACTTTAATTCAACTTTCAAATTTGACCCCCAAGATCGCTATTATCATGGAATATGTGCCTATATAAAAGATGGCTTTTCATGTGTTAGGGACATCTCCAGAGAAGATGCTAACTTACCCTATATGTGCTTGCGGGTTGCACTAGCTCAAACTACTGCATTTATATTTGCTCTCTATCGCTCCCACAACAGCGGAGTTACTATGTTTAAAAGTATATCTGAGAAAATTGACCACGCCCTATCTGCTTATCCTTCAGCTAATACTCATGTCTGAGGAGACTTCAATATTCACAATAGGGAATTGTTAACTCACTCAAACAAGACCGATGATGAGGGGAGGTTCTGTCATGATTTCTCCATTGCTTATGACCCCACACATATTGTTCACGAACCCACCCGTGTTTCCGATGCTGACGGGCAGTATGCTAGTCTCCTAGATATATTTCTCACAACTTTCCCTGACCTGTGTTCAGCTTCTGTTCTGTCTCCACTTGGATCTTCCGACCACTCAGTTTTATCAGTTAAGACAAAAATGAAATGTAATAAGTCCCCAGATGTACCTCTCCATCGTACAGTATATCGATACTCTATGGCTGAGTGGATAGTTTCCGTACGTTTATACAATATCTACCTCTGCGTTCCATGTTTGAAATGGATGTGTTCTCTATAGTATCAGACCTGACAGAATGGTTAATTGTAGGTATAGACAGTTTCAGACCCTCGAAAATATTCCAACGAAAACCTAACAGCCAGCCGCGGTTCTCTCTGGAATGTGCTGCTGCCAGTGCGCATAGAAATCCTTTTCCATTGCTTCCAACGTAATAGATGTACTGAGACTAAATCCGCTTGCAGAACTGCCAGCAACCATTGAATAAAGGTAATAAAGAACGCAAGAGAGGCGTATGCTAGCTCGACAAGTCCAATGTAGCTGAACAGCGGCTTGGTTCCCACCAGTTTTGGCAAATAGCAAACAGAATCCTGAACAGAAGCGTGTGCTCTATTCCAATTCTCATAAATGGGCCTTAGGTAATCTCGTCAGTATCAGACAAAGACAAAGTCTTTTCCAAGAACTTTGCAGCTAATTCTAACTTTTGCGACCAAGACTGCCAACCACCAATATTCCCTCCTGTATCAGAAAACATTCTATGTGATATACAAATATCTTTATGTGATGTTGCCAAGCTAATCAAAACCTTGATTCCAAGTAAAGCAACCGGCCCTGCCGGTATTCCAATTATAGTCCTCAAAAGGTTTCAACCAGAACTTAAGCCCATCCTTACAAAACAGTTTAAACGTTGTCTTAAGGAGAATTGCTTCCCGTCACCCTGGAAAATCTCATCAGTATGCTTCGTATTTGAGAATTCAGGGCATCGCTAATCCCCCTCATATTACAGGGCAATTAGTCTCCTGTGCATCCTGAGTAAGTTGCTAGAACCTGTGTTAAATACAGAAGTACTCAACCACCTCAGCAAAAATAACCTTCTTAATGACAGGCAATATGGTTTCCGTTCTGCTAGATCAACAGTAGATGTGCTAACAGTTTTATCTCATATGATTACCGAATCTCTCGACGGAGATTACATTTCTAGGCAATTGCTCGACATATCAAAAGCCTTTGATAGAGTATGGCATAAAGGTTTACTTCACAAGATCTCTAGCTACGGTATAGCTGGGAGTGCCTTCTCAATTATTAAAACATTTCTCACTGATAGGGTCATAAAAGTAGTGGTTGATTGGCAGAAATCAGAAGATCTTCATATTAATGCTGGAGACCCTCAGGGGTCAATCCTGGGTCCAACTCTCTTCCTGATCTATATTAAATCACATCCTTACAACATTCGTAGACATCTATGCTGATGACACTACTATCTATGGTAGCACATCTAAGACCGTAAAAGACCAATTTCTCTATGATTCTTTCTCCTCTGACCTTGAGCAAGTGGTACAATGGGGAAAGGGGTGGCTTGTTATTTTAAAGCATTTAAAACCAAGCTTTTCTCTTTACATCATCAGAGCTCTGATCCTCATCTGGCATCAATTAAAATGAATGGATCTCGTCTTGGGAGGCTTCATGTTTTGACAAGCTCCTGGGATTGACCTTTACTCTGATCTTAAATGGAACACATACATTAAATCCGTTGCCAAAAATGGTGGGTTCCTTCTATCGATCCAGTAGATATCTCACTGCTAATGCAATTATCTAGCTATATTAGAGCCAGGTACGTCCAAGTATGGAGTAATATGTACACAGGAGCTACTAGAAATGACCTATCCTGCCTTGATAGTGTTCAAAATAGACTTCACAGCCTTGTGGGGGATTCCCTTTTCTCTTCCCTGCAACCTCTTTCTCACAGAAGAGCTGTTGCGAGTTTGTCTCTACTTTATCGTGATTTTCATGGCAGGTGCTCGGCTATGCTCCATTCTATGATCCCCCATTGCCAAACCTTCACAAGAATCACCCGTCTAGCAGAAAACACTATCACTAGTTTCCCCCACTCTTTATTTGTGTCTAAACCTAAGCGTAGATTCCATGAGCAAAACTTTTTTCTTAGAACTACACGCCTGTCTTCCGTTTTCCTGCTTCCCAGCTGACTACAATATGGTTGTCTTCAAGTCTAACGTAAACAAGGTTTTGATGATCTGTCCCATATAAGTTAACAAATGTACCGAATCTCCATTACTAACGATTACTATATTGTCCAATTTCTACTGTACACTCTTTAACCCTTATCCTCGAATGGCCACTTGCCGACTATATGGTGTGATGCTTATGTAAAAAACATATTCTAGGTATGGGCCTCCTATAAATTAATAATTTTCGAAATATTCACCATTTTTTGAACAATTAAAACACACGTTTTTCCCCCGAGGAAGCCAATTCTTTGATCTTAAAATGAGTTATGATTCTAGCAACATAATTTCCGTTCTTCCACAAGGCATTCTTTGAAGTGCAATTCTCTCCTCCCTCATAAACTCTTTTTTGAATATTGCCCCGAGATGGGTAAAGGTCTGGAAAACACGGTGGTCTGCTCATGAGAGTTGTCCCAACAAATTCCATAGATTAAAGGAAATCGACCCAAGCAGAATGGGATGGTACATTGGCATGTATAAAACTCATCTGAAAGCGACGTGGCAATGGTAAATCATCTAGCCATGTCAACAAATGATTATCCAAAAATGGCGTATACGTTTTGCTGGTAAGCTTTACACCATCTGCCGCTGGGAATAGTCCAGCCAACTTATCCCCAATGATTCCCGACAAAAAAATGATGCCCCCCACCTCCTTGTTGGTTATGAACTCTGTCGGAGTTCCGTTCGGGTTTCAAACTTTGGTCCATCAATCTGAATCGTCAAGAGTAGCATGGGTCT
>NC_136490.1:59478055-59560555 GCF_053919585.1 Euprymna scolopes
ACATAGAAGAGACATATAGAACGGAAACCTTTTAAACAAACTTTTCTCCCACTGTGCTGAACATGGTCACTCGTACAACTTTGCACATGCAAAACATCATAAAATTCGTTCGAGATAGAGATAAACGAATACTTTTAGAATCAGCACTCATTTCAAATACTAGCACGCAGTGAAAAGGATTCTGCAATTGAACCTCCATTATAGGAAATATAATAATCAAAGAGCAAAACATGAACGTGCATCCTGTATAACTAATCTATATATCCTTAACCGTTTCTCCTTATATAATTTTAACAAAATAAATAAGGTATTAACTAACAAAAATATGAATAAAAATGCATTTACAAAATTTATCGGTTCAGTAAATATGCACGTATATATGTATATAATTGACGTTTGCATTTGTGTGTAATTATATATATATATATATATCTATATATATAAATATATATATATCTATATATATATATATATATATATATATATAAATATATATATATATATATATATATATATATATATATATATATATATATATATATATATATATATGAAATTTATTACTGTGAGTCCAGAATGAGTTTACAAATTGTTTCAGCTAGAGGAAAATCCTCAAAGAGAGGAGAAAATCCAAATAGCATCGTCAGAATTCATAGATGGACTAAGTTATAAAGTCAAATAAGAATCGAAAAATCGTAGATAAAGGGGAGTTAGAAAAGAAGGGGGAGTGGTAGGGAGAGGGTGTTGGAGTTTAAAGTAGTAGGAGTGTCTTCAATAAGAGAGGGGTTTATAATTAAATATTAATTATGTGTAAATTCTTATATACGTTTTTTTTAACGGTTTAAACTTAAAAGACGCTACTTTTATTGATAATGGCATAAGTAACAGTTAATTTAAAGAATCACCATGGCAACAGGTTGGAGAGTTAATGTTAGTGAAGGAACGGGTTGAAAATGTGGTTTAAAGTGATTTAGCCGGGTGGGGAGAGATTGAAAGATATTTATTGTTAACAAAATAAAAGAAAAAGAAAAGGAAAAATAAGTTAATGAATTATACTTTACTGGTTTATTTTGATAGTATAATGATATATATATATAATTAAATAAAAAAATAAATTAGCCAGGCAGGGACAAAATTATACGTTACAGGTTTATTTTAATGAAATAAAATATAAAATAGGTGAAAGCTTAAGTAAGTAACTTAAATAATAGATAAACAAATTAAGGTGGGAAAACATTTTTAATAAGTAACATACAAATACAAGCACACGCATAAATATGTACAGCAAATGCACATACGTAAATGGGGGAAAAGCACATGCGTGATTACACACACATATATATATATATATATATATATACATATATAAACATACATACACATACACAAACATATATATATATACACACATACACAGATACGTAAAAATACACGCATGTATACATATATAAACATATATATAAATATAAATATAAATACACATACATCCAGATGCACACACTTACACTAAAATACATATACATATATATACATATGCAAATACATAATATATATATATATATATATATATATATATATATATATATATATATATATATATATATATATATATATATATATATATATATATATATATATAAATTAGCTGGGAGGGGGAAAATTAAAAAATATTTTATAAATAATTTTTAAATTTTCGGGCGTTGTAGTTGAAGGAAAGAGAGAAGGAAAAATATAAATTAATGAATTATAAGTTACAAGTTTATTTTAATAAAATAGAAATAGGTAAGAATATCAGTAAGTTAATCAAATAATAATAAATTCATAAAATTATTAGGGATATATTTATAATAAGTGAATAAAACACATACACACAGAAAAACATACACACACAAATACACATGTAGAAGATACGCACACAAATACAAATACATATATATATATATATATATATATATATATATATATATATATATAAACACATACATATACACACAAGTAGAAGATACGCACACAAATACAAATACATATATACATACATATACATATATATACATATAAATACATACATACACACACATATACATACATATACACACATACACACATACCCACACACACACATATATAAATTAGCTGGTGAGGGAGAGATTTAAAAAATGATTTCTTTGTTTTTAATTTATTATTTATAATTTTTGAATTGTCGGGCGTTAAGTTGAAAGAAAGAAAGGGGAAATAGAAGGGTAAATAGGTGAATTATACGTTATAGGTTTATTAAAGTAAAAATAAGTAAGGATATCAGTAAAGTTAATTAAATAATAAAATTAATATAATTATTAATAAAATGTTAATAATAAGTAGATAACAAAAACACACAAATACATACACATGAGTACACATGTAAAAATCTACACACATCAATGGGGGGAGGAGCATGTGCTTGAGTATATGTACAAACACAAATACGTAAATATATGTAAATAAGCTTCGTGTTAAAAAATATGATAATTATTATTGAGAGAATTAGTAAGAGGTAAATATAAGAGAAAAGTGTATAGTATATGTTATATGTAGATGGTAAATTAAATAATTAATTTAAATAGAAGGTAAGTAAATGATTAGTTGTAAACAAGTAGATAATAGACCGAGAGGCACGTCAAAGGATACCAATTGTGATAAGTACGTAATTGAAATATTAGAAATCAAGACCTAACCATGGAAATAAGAAACTATTAGGCGAGAACCTTTAAATAATGACATAAGGAGTGATTAAGGCAAAGGGGGGTACAAAAATGAGTTAGGTAAAGAGAGATGCAGCTAAAAAATGGTGGGATAAATAGGTGGGGTTCTGTGGAGGAGTTTTTTTAGAATGAATGGGGGACTATATAGTTTCGGTTGTAAATAGGGTGTGTGTAATTCGTTAGTGTTAGATTTTAGGGGTGGGTTATAGTTATTACTAGAAGGATGAGAAGTTGCTTAAGAGGTGGGATTTATAATGTTTACAATTAAGTGAGGTTTCATTTTTTTTATTTAAAAGTTTATCTCTATCTCTAAAATTAGTAATCAGTATATATATATATATATATATATATATATATATATATATATATATATATATATATAAAGAATGATCTAGCTTTCCTACACGCACATTCATACATTCTTTCCAGAACAGGAAGGAACATAAAGTTCTTTCCGTATTTACTCACATGTGGTCCGTAGCCATTTTTACCAGATTTACAACCAAATCCTGATGATGCCTCCCTGAAATAGGGACAAAACGTTGATTATTATTCATTAATTTTAGGCTTTCTTCCTCATTCGCATATGCATATATATATATATATGTGTGTGTGTGTGTGTGTGTGTATGTGCATATATATATATATATATGTATGTATATATATGGATATATATATATATATATATATATTGTGTTTGTTTGTTTGTTTGTCTTTTACTCTCGAACGGGAAAAGGTAAAAAACTGTCTTATTAACAGCGCTTACATTTCTGACAAAGATAGTTCACAAAAATACGCAATCTAAATTAGCATTGGTTTTCTTTGCTAATCCAGAACTAAATTCCACCTGGGTATAATATTTAATGAGGTGGACAGTGACACAACACAGTGAGAATATGTAATGATGCTAGAAACTGAGCAAAGCTGATCATTTTACAGGACTGTTTAACAAGAATATGTTTACGTTGAGTACATCAACGAACATATAACCAGCTGAGAAGCAGTCCTATGGTACTGTGTTTCATAAACCTTGTAGTTATTTAAAAACGCGTTGCTCATAAAAATCAGAAGGCTATATTCAACTATATGTCGATATCCGTGTATTTTCTTCCTTTTCTGAAAGGGAAGAAAATGTCTCTTAGCGGCATGACATATTGCAACAATACTCCAACTGGAGACTAATACATATGGAGGATGGTTTCACCAGATAACACATTCTAGTTCAATAGCATGATGTGCACATTTTTCCCGTGACTTGGGCAACAGGTTTCAAATATTTATAAATGGCTGTGCAACACGCTTTATAAAGCAGCTCACATAATCATCAAGTGAACCGTTCATTTCATTGAGTACAACGTGAGGAGCTGAGCGTTATAGGTGAAACAAGAGAAACTTGTTGTTAGACGTGTTATAAGTAAATAATCAAAATTTTCTCAGTTACACACCAAGATCGACATCGGATAATTGACAGTAGCACTCGAGTAAGCATGGAACAATAAAGATGTAAGGTCGACTCTATATTTGCGCGAGTGTTATAGATTTTGATACTTATAGATAATACGGACCGTGATCGTTTTATATATGATTTTTAAGTCCAAATAAATTTTACTATTTTTTCAATGAAGTTGTTACATGAAACTACAGTATTGTTGATAAGCCTCAACTAAAACTAGTTTTAAGATAGCAGCTTTATAATTTCAGCATCGTTCGTATTCACAAATGTTCCAAATTTTTACAAGCTTTCGTGCATCTTTAGAATATGCTGCTGTTTCATCGTCCACTGTTTTCTTTTTTCTTAAGAGTGATATATATATATATATAAATATATATATATATATATATATATATATATATATATATATATATATATATATATGCCCTATACTGAAATAAGTTGGTTGGTTGTTTTGTTTTACGGCATATAACCCCTTTCAGGTTATTTAATGCCGAATCTGGTGATTTTGAAGAACGATTTTTAATATAGTGTATTTGTTTTTTAAGTCGTATTTTATTTAACCCATAGTTGGGACCCTAATAGGTGCTACCACTCCGGGTCAGAGTGGACCTTAGAGCAATGGCAATTAAAGGGTGGCTCCACACTCCCTAAGGCCTGCAAGCTGAGTCCCTCACCATCGGATATAGTTTAAGGTCATATCCAGAACCACTAAAATAGGATTACCTGATATACCAACGTATATTTATAATAGACGCTGTATGCCTGGCAGTCGATCCGTTTGCCCATTGTGCTATGGTTTAAAACACAATTAGAGTCGTTAAATGTTTAGATATAAAAAAACTTTTAAAAGTTGTTTTTTTTTCTTATCCCAATGTTCATTTTTCCAAATATATTTTATTATAAAGGAAGTTATAAAAATTAAGAACTTTATTTAATATTTATATATTTACGGGTGTCTGCCTCTCTCCGTCAAATCATGGAATAAAGTAGCTGCACACCGTTTGAAAATACAAATATCAGATGTTTATACTAAAGATATTAAAGACAAATAACGTACAGATATAAACAAGTATGTTTTTCTTGTTTGTTAGTTGTGTTATCACTTGGTTCGAGTCATAAGCATGATTCAATTCTAACAATATAACATATATGAACGTTACATATGTTTGCGTGTATGTGTGTATAGTTTAAGGCAGTATATTTAAATGCATATTTCACCTATATATATATATATATATATATATATATATATATATATATATATATATATATATATATATAGTAGTGTCGCACGAGTTAGAGGTCTATACCGATATTTATTTTTACATAGGCATCACCATATTATTAAGGCCAAGAGACCACTCAAGGATAAGGGTTAAAGAGTGTACAGTAGAAATTGGACAATATAGTAATCATTAGTAATGAAAATTTGGTAAATTTGATAACTTATATGGAACGGCTCATCAAGAACTTATTTACGTTAGGCTTGAAGACAATCATATTGTAGTCAGCCGGAAAGCAGGAAAACGGAAGACAATTCCACAGGCGTGCAGTTCTAAGAAAGAAGCTTTGTTCATGGAATCTACGTTTAGGTTTAGGCACAGATAAAGAGTAGGGGGAATTATTGATAGTGTTTACAGCTAGACGAGTGTTTCTTGTGAAAGTTTGGCGGGGGGGGACAATAGATTGTAGCTCAGTTGAACACGTTCCATGAACATAACGATACATCGGAGACAAACTCGCAACATCTATTCTGAGAAATAGAGGTTGCAAGGAAAAGAAAAGGACATCTCCTACGAGGCTACGAAGTCTATTTTGAACTCTATCAAGGCATGCCAAGTGCTTTCTAGCAGCTCCTGCCCAGATGTGGCAACAGTATTCCATCCTTGGACTACCTGGCTCTTATATAGATAGAGAATAGCATCAGTAGTGAGATATCTACCGGATCGATAGAAAGAGCCCACCATTTTTCCAGCGGCCTTGGCAACAGATTTGATGTACGTGTTCCATTTAAGATCAGGAGTAATGGTCAAGCCAAGAAGCTTGTCAAAACTTGAGGCCTTCTGAAGAGAGCCATTCATTTCAATTGATGCCAGATGTGGATCAGAATGTTGATGATGTAAAGAGAGAAGCTTGGTTTTAGATGTATTAAATGTAACCAGCCACTCCTTACCCCATTGTACTACGTGCTCAAGATCAGGGGATAGAGAATTGGAGAGAAATTGGTCGTTTACTGTCTTAGATGTGCTACCATAAATGGTAGTGTCTTCAGCATAGATGTCTACAAATGATGTATGTGATTTGGAAGATCATTAATGTAGATCAGGAAAAGAGTTGGGTCCAGGATGGACCCCTGAGGGACACCGGCATTAATACTGTGAGCTTCTGATTTTTGCCCCTCAACTACTACTCCTATGAACCTATCAGAAAGAAATGATTTAATAATTGAGAAGACATTTCCAGCAATACCATAGCTAGAGATCTTATGATCTTTATGTAGCCAGTCTGTGAAATTATCTTCAGATTGATGGTATTGTGGTCTAGCCTCTTTCCAGTTGAGTGATTGAAAGTGTAATTTCAGATGGTCTGTTCCCTGAGAGGGCTTCTCTGCACCTTAGGGATAAGTGAGTCTATTCGTCTCCACCTGTGTTTGGTTACTGCACTCCTACGGTGTTATGTTCTGGCCCAGTTTGCGGCTACCCACTGCTTCCTTCTTTTAGTAGAAAACGCTGGGAAACGAATAGTTGCCTCTACAATGATGGCCGTATCCCCTATTCGGGAGTAATGATTCTCTTTTGCGCCTTTTATGTCAGAACTGGGTCGAATTTTTAGATTTTTAAGTTGAAGAATGTATGTATATATGTAATTGTGTATACATGTGCAAGAATATATTGATACGTGTGTATATAGATGTTTATGTGTGTATGCGTGTCATAGATTGATATATATTTCTATGTGAATGATAAAAATATATATAGATGCATATATATGTATACACGTATATACGTGTATATGAGAGTATCTATGTCAACCCCGCATATGTATCAAGTCCCTCCAATATCAGAATAGTTCATCAACCACAGTATATAAAGTATCAACTCAAACATCGATTCCAACCCAACGAACAGCAAAGCCTATTCATCCATAGAAAACCCCCAAACAGAAATATATATGTTTTAAATAAATTTGATTAAACCAGATCACACTACAATAACAAAATATATCTCAGTAAATTTAGCTTCATTTAAATATACCCCTATGATTAAAAACACCCAATCTTTAACTCACTTAAATAAATAATCCCCGAAGTATTTTAAAACTTTAGACCATGACTCGTCTACATTTCCACTTCACCTACTCACCCACCTACACAGCAAAAGCAGCACATCCACCCCATATCATACACGCTCTTATCAAAAAAATTACAGGAATGCACATTTCCCATTTGAACCTTACATGAAGAGGTCAACACATTTTACTGAATACAAACATAAAATCCCCTGAAATAATTCCATTAAGCACATCCCTCCTAGCCCACATCAACCCTCCCCTTATCTCCTTACCCTCTCAACCTCACCCCATCCTCCTCGTTCCTTCATCTAAAATGTGTACCTCGTCCCTTCTCAAGAAAGCTGACCGATAGTTCACCAAGTACCAATCTCATATTAGAAGCTATTCTTCCAACAAATCGCTTCTAAAAATCATCTCCCGGAATATTTTGCTACCCAGACCATTGATTTTCTGAGGATCATTCCACCATAGACATGTATATATAATCCCATGCCCCATGGGAATATATGCAATGGATTGGTATATCACTCCAATATCTGATATACTGTGCCAACACCAAAAAAGAATCTGGATTACATATATCAAAACACATTCAACACATCAATGAATACGGAATATCAATAAGGAGCAACCACGCATCTTTGTTATATGGGATTACTGCCTTCTCCTCTGGACCAATATTCTGCCTACTTGGAAATAACTCCCCGGGGGACATTATACTCCTTCTGTTAATGGACAGCCCAGGTTGTATGAAATTCTCTCTTCCAATAATTATTTTCATATAACTATCATTCACCACCCAAAAAAGTCTATTTTCAATATTTGTGCTGAAAAGCGAAATACGTGCTTTTTCATAGCTGAACATTTTGCTAACCGTATTTCATTCCCTCTGATGATTGGAGCCATTATTGAAAATCCATGGATTAAGGAAATTAATATACCCCCTTCTATATATCCCTTTTGTCAAATAATTAATTCTTAATTCGGAATATATGTGTCTATATTTTGATTTTAAGAATTGAAGTTAAAACACTATATTTATATATGAATCTATTCGTAAATATTGAGCTTTTACTTTTTGGCTAGGATCACCCTGAAAGTATTACCTCTAATAATATCTATCAGCTTTTACTTTTTGGCTAGGATCACCTTGAAAGTAGTATCTCTAATAATATCAATCAGGATTTTCCATCGGATATTAATCTGTGTCTTATCTCGATTATATATATATATATATATATATATATATATATATATATATATATATATATATATATATATATAATTTCTGATGAGGACGCATCACAGACCGTCTGAAGCGCGTAAACGAGTTCAGTAACTTAAAAACATTATTACAATGATCCAAACATAATTCTCAATGAAAAACCAAGACAGGGAATAATAAAATAATGTTAAAAAATACGCATTGTTGGTGACTACTTCCTTATTTAAATATATATATATATATATATATATATAGTCATCCACATACAGTACTGTTTCGCTGTTTCACAGCTCATCAGTGCGGCTAGACAGGCAACTACCTCAAGCCAGGATTGAAACCCGACCGTTTATACGGCAGTCAAGGCTTCTAACCATTACGCTATTGGCGGCTGCTTGAACGAGTAGTGAGTTTAACGATGTTTTGATATCGTCCGAAATACCTCCGCTCGATTTGTTTACACAAAGAGCGTCGCTTATATGCTAATGGTAATTCGTTTTTCACTTCTCAATATGCTCAACTCAAGGTGAGGAGCACTATAGTCATCCACATACAGTACTGTTTCGCTGTTTCACAGCTCATCAGTGCGGCTAGACAGGCAACTACCTCAAGCCAGGATTGAAACCCGACCGTTTATACGGCAGTCAAGGCTTCTAACCATTACGCTATTGGCGGCTGCTTGAACGAGTAGTGAGTTTAACGATGTTTTGATATCGTCCGAAATACCTCCGCTCGATTTGTTTACACAAAGAGCGTCGCTTATATGCTAATGGTAATTCGTTTTTCACTTCTCAATATGCTCAACTCAAGGTGAGGAGCACTATAGTCATCCACATACAGTACTGTTTCGCTGTTTCACAGCTCATCAGTGCGGCTAGACAGGCAACTACCTCAAGCCAGGATTGAAACCCGACCGTTTATACGGCAGTCAAGGCTTCTAACCATTACGCTATTGGCGGCTGCTTGAACGAGTAGTGAGTTTAACGATGTTTTGATATCGTCCGAAATACCTCCGCTCGATTTGTTTACACAAAGAGCGTCGCTTATATGCTAATGGTAATTTGTTTTTCACTTCTCAATATGCTCAACTCAAGGTGAGGAGCACTATAGTCATCCACATACAGTACTGTTTTGCTGTTTCACAGCTCATCAGTGCGGCTAGACAGGTAACAATATATATATTGGGCCAAAGCTCTAATTAGGTCCTATTTCTTAGTGTTTTTTTTCCGCAGGATATGAAACTTTGGTCATAACTAGCTTATTATATTCAAAACATCATATCAAAACACTATGGTATTTGGCGTTTTTGTCTCCGTTGACTGTAAAATGCCCAGAAAAAAACATTTGAATGTCCTCTGTTTTTTTGGGGTCATTCTGTATATATATATATATATATATATATATATATATATATATATATATATATATATATATATATATATATATATATATATATTCCCTTATACTTCTCGTGTTGATGGGGGACTAAAACTTCCTGCTATGGTTTTAAATAATGTGAAATACTAGCAAAGCTATAAAAACAAATGATTAAAGTAAAAAATGTAATGTCTTTAAAGAATGTCAAAAATAGTCCCCCTGATATATAATCCTTTTAATGTGCAACTTGAGGGGCTAATGTCACATAGCCTACTACAACATCCAGGTCTTTGCATTTTCAATGGGATTGTATATGCAAACCAACGGGCACTGAGAATTAAAACATATAACATAACAAAATGTTATATTTTATCTATCTATCTATCTATCTATCTATCTATCTATCTATCTATCCTCATAGTCACATTTGATATTGAAATGCTCATATGCTTGGTTTTATAAAAATTTGCAGGATTTGGAAGATTTATCATTCAAACACTACCGTGTTTGAATATCATGTAAAGTGTTACTTTTACTCATTTAGAAATGATTTAACTATTTACCGCGCAGTCATTTTGCGACAAAGCCTCGAGCAAGTTTTACAGCTCATTTGTCACCTTCTTAGCTATCTTTTTGGAATAAATATTTTAAATTTTCGTTCATTAAAACAAATTTGTAGTAAAATTACTGGTGTTTAAATGCCATCAGAATAAATAAGGAACGTAATAGATGGTTTCCTCTGATTCGCTATTGGCTACCATAACGACTTTTTCAAGTCTGACCTTTGTCTAGCCGATTTATTCTGATTGGCTCTTGGTTTCCATGGCAGCTATTTCGTCCTCGACACCTTCATGAATCATAGCGGCAATGTCGCTCGCTTAATAGTGTTATATAGGGGGATTGACAAAAAACATGCTAGGGCATTTAATATTTCATTTACGACGTCACAAGATTATACTGTTTCTCTTTTTTGTCCCTTCTCTCTGTTAATTGCGTATTTTTTAAATTCTTTTATTTAGTCAATTTAAGTACTTGGTAATAGGTGTTTACGCATTTTGACAATACGTATGATATTGAGCCCAAAATAGAAAATATTATTTCACAGCAAAGCCTGGAAAAATAATGTATTACATAGACAAATGCGAGCATGAAAAGTAATATGGTTAAGATCAAGATTAGAAAAGTAAAAGGAGTAGTTAATAAAACTGTAAAAAAAAACTACAGTATATTATAGTAAAAATATAATACATATTTAACTTTAAGCATGGCTGCGATAAGATTTTATATAATGTTAAACAGAATTTATATAAAATTCTTAATGATGCAATATTGTAAGTTATGAATTTATTATATTGTTTTACTAGAATACAGGGTGGCCCAATAAAACGGGTCCCAATTAGGCCCCGTTTCTTAGTGTTTTGTCCGAATAAAATAAAACTTTGATCATAACTAGTTTATCATATTAAACACATCACAACAAGAAACTAGGGTATTTGGCCTTTTTTCTCCGTTGACTGTAAAATGCTCAGAAAAACGAATGAATGTCCTCTGTTTTTTTTGGGTCACCCTGTATCTGTAATTTCTCTGTTACAATGAAAATAAGTTGTCCTTTTAATTTCACAAGTTTAATCTTAACCATATTGCTTTTCCTGCTCGCATTTTTCTATGTATTAACAGTAATCAATGGTTAAAAGTTTATGGCAATTAGTAAAAATAAACTATATATTGTAACCAATAAAATACGCCCGAATTTTGCTACTTTAGCATCTGTTGTGTCTTGGTAAGCCAACTTCAATTTTGCTGCTTTTAGGATGAATCTTGTTAAAGGTTTTTTTCTTCTTGGTTGTACCTCCTGTGACCTTGCCAGGCAATTAATATATATATATATATATATATATATATATATATATATATATATATATATATATATATATATATATATATACATTGTATTATTTGGAAGCAATGTAATTTAATCATCAATGCAATATTTTTTGGATTAAATATTCTGCGTGCATGTAATATCAAAATAAACGTCACTTAATTACCCTATTAATTACAACTAACATTGTATGTTTAAAAGATATTTCGTAACCTCAAAGTTAATATCGTCATTCGTCTACATTTATTTTTAGTATTCTGTCTATTGAACACATGTCAGCGCAGCGTAAACATTGAATTTGATTTTATTTAAATCTTAAAGCCGTTTTCGACTGTCAACTTTTCAAGACTAATAGCAACAAATAAATGAGATTATTTCTCATCAGGGACTTACGACTGGGTTACTCATATGCATTATTACATAGCTAGATTTCTCTTATTTCAAGAGCTCTGGCTAATTTATCCCATGTTTCGACCTTGTATCGGATTACATCCGTATTTATATTAATCTCGTGACGCTGTACAAAATTTCGGCGGGAATTATTGTATATATATATATATATATATATATATATATATATATTTTACACAGTGATCACCACTTATCAAGGCCCGGAAGCCACTCAGGGATAAGGGTTATTGCAAGTACATTACGTTAGTGAGGAGATTTGATGATGTGTTTAATTAGGGGGGCGGTTCATTAGGAATTTGTTAACATTAGACTTGAAGACATCCAAGTTGTAGTCCGGAGGGAAGCAGGCAGACGGAACAGAGTTCCATAGGCGTGCAGTTCTAAGAAAGAAGCTTTGTTCATGAAATCCGCGTTTTGATTTAGGCACAGATATAGAGTGGGGGAAATTTTCCACAGTGGATTCAGCTAGACGGGTGTTTTTCGTGAAAGATTGGCGAGGGGGGACCAGGGATTGGATTTCAGACGAGCACCTGCCATGAAAATAACGATAAAAAAAGGATAGGCTCGCAACGTCTCTTCTGTGGGAGAGGGGTTGCAGGGTAGAGAAAAGGGCATCCCCCACTAAACCACGAAGTCTGTTTTGTACTCTGTCAAGGCATGATAGGCTGTTTTTGGCAGCTCCTGCCCAGATATGGCAACAGTATTCCATATTCGTATTTATATGGGTATCGGTTAATGTATTAAAAGTAAGCATATTTTTTTAATTATATTTTAAGACGGTGGTAGGCAACGTTCCATCTTTACTACATAAACAATAACAAAAATGAATCATGTAATATCACGTGTTTCTTTCTCTCTCTCTCTCTCTCTCTCTCTCTCTCTCTCTCTCGCTCTATTTCTCTCTCCTTCGTCTATTCGGCTCCACCAAAAAATTTAATATGTCCATATATAGTTTTTACATACACTCATGTATCAATATTATTTTAATCACAGTCATCAATTGTACAGACAAAATTATAAACATCGTATAAATGTTGTTTACTGCGTTGAAAGTAAACACCTTTTTATTTTATGTTAGTACGAAGATAAAAGCGTCTACAGAAGAAGTAACGCGTTCTTTTTCTGTCTTTTAAAACAAGTGGTTTGTCTTTAAGCAAAAAAAAAAACACGTCTTTTAAGACATTTATTTATAATTTTAAGAAAGTATATTTTTGAATTTCTCAGATCCCCGGACGACCAATACAATAAAATATGTCTAGTTTACATGAAAATCAGCTGCATATTAATCCACTGTCCGTAAATGTTAATATATTTTTGAATTAAAAATAATATTTTCTTTTGATTTTCCTATCCTTTTTCTTTCATTAATTAAAACTGTTCTTATATCATTCTTTTGCAGACTGTTATTCTCATTCGCATAGCTGTTGGTTCACCACGTTTTGGCTAATCCAAGTTCTTGTTTCTTTCAGGTGATTATCAGCGAGGGGATAAGAATTTTGAGTTTTATAACTGTATGCAGTAATTTCTGTCTAACGTAGTTGTGTGTCACCAAGTTATCGCCCACAATCCTTTGACCTGCTAGGGTAAGGTTGAAATCGCTATTTTCAGATAATGCGCAACTGGAACCGTAGAAATTCAACGCCTATATACACTGCGTCACAGGTCATGAAGAAACATCTACTTTTTATTATTCCTCCAGATTCACACTATTTTTATCGACTTTGTTTTTCTTTTTCTTTTTTCGTTGCTTTGTTCTGTATGTATGTGATTTGTTTTTTTTTCTTAATATTTAACATATTTATTGCAATAATCATTCTTTTGAATTATATAAAATGTATGTGGATTTTATCAATTCTAGTTGAAGAATTTATTTGGATTTAATTCATCATTCTATTAACAATAATTATTATCTATAATCGTAAGTGCACAAAATACTGTTTTCATATTGGATGTCATTCCCACAACGCTCCAGCCAATGTTACGTAAGAGCATATTCAGCAAGGCTTCGTTAAATGTAGATATATTTATATTGACTACGGGACTTTGTACAGAATTTGGGCCATCAATTTATATCTAATTCACAAGGTAGCTTGCTCTCCTTCTGCGCAGATGTCTTTAGTAATTCGTAATTGTATTCGCAGTTGTTACAGTAATCAAGATTTAATCAACAATATCCATAATTCTGTAAGTTAGAACACATCATTACTTCATCTATTGACTGTCGGTTCTTCGGTCTAATAATCTGTCCCCGGGGCCGATGACATAGTTTGAAACATTTTAGAAAATAGCATCTGCTATAACATCCAAATAATATCCAAATAATTGAAATTGTCACACTATATCTTAAAATTTCCTGTCTTTCTGTATCCTTTTTGTTTGATTTTATATTCTCATCTTATTTTTTTTCTTTTCTAGATTCTTATAATGTTGCATATTCCAAGGATTTTTTTATCAGATTTATTTACAAAAAGTAAGAATATAATTTATAAATTGTTCTATAACATAAATCTATAATATGTCTTTTATTTCCGAGATACCATCTTAAAATAATTAAAATATAAGATTTATACCAAAAAGTCATTTTAGCTTAAATAGGAATACATTTAACTGATAAGAAAATGTATTTGTCATTATTGATTTTTCCCTATATTCAGAGATTATGAATAAATACCGTATAAATGGTATATAAAAACAAGGACATCATGAGATATATATCATAGTTGTATAATTGTATTATTTGGAAGCAATGTAATTTAATCATCAATGCAATTTTTTTTGGATTAAATATTCTGCGTGCATGTAATATCAAAATAAACGTCACTTAATTACCCTATTAATTACAACTAACATTGTATGTTTAAAAGATATTTCGTAACCTCAAAGTTAATATCCTCATTTTTCTACATTTATTTTTAGTATTCTGTCTATTGAACACATGTCAGCGCAGCGTAAACATTGAATTTGATTTTATTTAAATCTTAAAGCCGTTTTCGACTGTCAACTTTTCAAGACTAATAGCAACAAATAAATGAGATTATTTCTCATCAGGGACTTACGACTGGGTTACTCATATGCATTATTACATAGCTAGATTTCTCTTATTTCAAGAGCTCTGGCTAATTTATCCCATGTTTCGACCTTGTATCGGATTACATCCGTATTTATATTAATCTCGTGACGCTGTACAAAATTTCGGCGGGAATTATATATTATATATATATATATATATATATATATATATATATATATATATATATATATATATATTTTACACAGTGATCACCACTTATCAAGGCCCGGAAGCCACTCAGGGATAAGGGTTATTGCAAGTACATTACGTTAGTGAGGAGATTTGATGAAGTGTTTAATTAGGGGGGCGGTTCATTAGGAATTTGTTAACATTAGACTTGAAGACATCCAAGTTGTAGTCCGGAGGGAAGCAGGCAGACGGAACAGAGTTCCATAGGCGTGCACTTCTAAGAAAGAAGCTTTGTTCATGAAATCCGCTTTTTGATTTAGGCACAGATATAGAGTGGGGGAAATTTTCCACAGTGGATTCAGCTAGACGGGTGTTTTTCGTGAAAGATTGGCGAGGTGGGACCAGGGATTGAGTTCAGACGAGCACCTTCCATGAAAATAACGATAAAACAAGGATAGGCTCGCAGCGTCTCTTCTGTGGGAGAGGGGTTGCAGGGTAGAGAAAAGGGCATCCCCCACTAAACCACGAAGTCTATTTTGTACTCTGTCAAGGCATGATAGGCTGTTTTTGGCAGCTCTTGCCCAGATATGGCAACAGTATTCCATATTCGTATTTATATGGGTATCGGTTAATGTATTAAAAGTAAGCATATTTTTTTAATTATATTTTAAGACGGTGGTAGGCAACGTTCCATCTTTACTACATAAACAATAACAAAAATGAATCATGTCATATCACGTGCTTCTTTCTCTCTCTCTCTCTCTCTCTCTCTCTCTCTCTCTCTCTCTCTATTTCTCTCTCATTCTCTATTCGGCTCCACCAAAAAATTTAATATGTCCATATATAGTTTTTACATACACTCATGTATCAATATTATTTTAATCACAGTCATCAATTGTACAGACAAAATTATAAACATCGTATAAATTTTGTTTACTGCGTTGAAAGTAAACACCTTTTTATTTTATGTTAGTACGAAGATAAAAGCGTCTACAGAAGAAGTAACGCGTTCTTTTTCTGTCTTTTAAAACAAGTGGTTTGTCTTTAAGCAAAAAAAAACACGTCTTTTAAGACATTTATTTATAATTTTAAGAAAGTATATTTTTGAATTTCTCAGATGCCCGGAAGACCAATACAATAAAATATGTCTAGTTTACATGAAAATCAGCTGCATATTAACCCACTGTCCATAAATGTTAATATATATTTGAATTAAAAATAATATTTTCTTTTGATTTTCCTATCCTTTTTCTTTCATTAATTAAAACTGTTCTTATATCATTCTTTTGCAGACTGTTATTCTCATTCGCATAGCTGTTGGTTCACCACGTTTTGGCTAATCCAAGTTCTTGTTTCTTTCAGGTGATTATCAGCGAGGGGATAAGAATTTTGAGTTTTATAACTGTATGCAGTAATTTCTGTCTAACGTAGTTGTGTGTCACCAAGTTATCGCCCACAATCCTTTGACCTGCTAGGGTAAGGTTGAAATCGCTATTTTCAGATAATGCGCAACTGGAACCGTAGAAATTCAACGCCTATATACACTGCGTCACAGGTCATGAAGAAACATCTACTTTTTATTATTCCTCCAGATTCACACTATTTTTTATCGACTTTGTTTTTCTTTTTCTTTTTTCGTTGCTTTGTTCTGTATGTATGTGATTTGTTTTTTTTTCTCAATATTTAACATATTTATTGCAATAATCATTCTTTTGAATTATATAAAATGTATGTGGATTTAATCAATTCTAGTTGAAGAATTTATTTGGATTTAATTCATCATTCTATTAACAATAATTATTATCTATAATCGTAAGTGCACAAAATACTGTTTTCATATTGGATGTCATTCCCACAACGCTCCAGCCAATGTTACGTAAGAGCATATTCAGCAAGGCTTCGTTAAATGTAGATATATTTATATTGACTACGGGACTTTGTACAGAATTTGGGCCATCAATTTATATCTAATTCACAAGGTAGCTTGCTCTCGTTCTGCGCAGATGTCTTTAGTAATTCGTAATTGTATTCGCAGTTGTTACAGTAATCAAGATTTAATCAACAATATCCATAATTCTGTAAGTTAGAACACATCATTACTTCATCTATTGACTGTCGGTTCTTCGGTCTAATAATCTGTCCCCGGGGCCGATGACATAGTTTGAAACATTTTAGAAAATAGCATCTGCTATAACATCCAAATAATATCCAAATAATTGAAATTGTCACACTATATCTTAAAATTTCCTGTCTTTCTGTATCCTTTTTGTTTGATTTTATATTCTCATCTTATTTTTTTTCTTTTCTAGATTCTTATAATGTTGCATATTCCAAGGATTTTTTTATCAGATTTATTTACAAAAAGTAAGAATATAATTTATAAATTGTTCTATAACATAAATCTATAATATGTCTTTTATTTCCGAGATACCATCTTAAAATAATTAAAATATAAGATTTATACCAAAAAGTCATTTTAGCTTAAATAGGAATACATTTAACTGATAAGAAAATGTATTTGTCATTATTGATTTTTCCCTATATTCAGAGATTATGAATAAATACCGTATAAATGGTATATAAAAACAAGGACATCATGAGATATATATCATAGTTGTATAATTGTATTATTTGGAAGCAATGTAATTTAATCATCAATGCAATTTTTTTTGGATTAAATATTCTGCGTGCATGTAATATCAAAATAAACGTCACTTAATTACCCTATTAATTACAACTAACATTGTATGTTTAAAAGATATTTCGTAACCTCAAAGTTAATATCCTCATTTTTCTACATTTATTTTTAGTATTCTGTCTATTGAACACATGTCAGCGCAGCGTAAACATTGAATTTGATTTTATTTAAATCTTAAAGCCGTTTTCGACTGTCAACTTTTCAAGACTAATAGCAACAAATAAATGAGATTATTTCTCATCAGGGACTTACGACTGGGTTACTCATATGCATTATTACATAGCTAGATTTCTCTTATTTCAAGAGCTCTGGCTAATTTATCCCATGTTTCGACCTTGTATCGGATTACATCCGTATTTATATTAATCTCGTGACGCTGTACAAAATTTCGGCGGGAATTATATATTATATATATATATATATATATATATATATATATATATATATATATATATATTTTACACAGTGATCACCACTTATCAAGGCCCGGAAGCCACTCAGGGATAAGGGTTATTGCAAGTACATTACGTTAGTGAGGAGATTTGATGAAGTGTTTAATTAGGGGGGCGGTTCATTAGGAATTTGTTAACATTAGACTTGAAGACATCCAAGTTGTAGTCCGGAGGGAAGCAGGCAGACGGAACAGAGTTCCATAGGCGTGCACTTCTAAGAAAGAAGCTTTGTTCATGAAATCCGCTTTTTGATTTAGGCACAGATATAGAGTGGGGGAAATTTTCCACAGTGGATTCAGCTAGACGGGTGTTTTTCGTGAAAGATTGGCGAGGTGGGACCAGGGATTGAGTTCAGACGAGCACCTTCCATGAAAATAACGATAAAACAAGGATAGGCTCGCAGCGTCTCTTCTGTGGGAGAGGGGTTGCAGGGTAGAGAAAAGGGCATCCCCCACTAAACCACGAAGTCTATTTTGTACTCTGTCAAGGCATGATAGGCTGTTTTTGGCAGCTCTTGCCCAGATATGGCAACAGTATTCCATATTCGTATTTATATGGGTATCGGTTAATGTATTAAAAGTAAGCATATTTTTTTAATTATATTTTAAGACGGTGGTAGGCAACGTTCCATCTTTACTACATAAACAATAACAAAAATGAATCATGTCATATCACGTGCTTCTTTCTCTCTCTCTCTCTCTCTCTCTCTCTCTCTCTCTCTCTCTCTATTTCTCTCTCATTCTCTATTCGGCTCCACCAAAAAATTTAATATGTCCATATATAGTTTTTACATACACTCATGTATCAATATTATTTTAATCACAGTCATCAATTGTACAGACAAAATTATAAACATCGTATAAATTTTGTTTACTGCGTTGAAAGTAAACACCTTTTTATTTTATGTTAGTACGAAGATAAAAGCGTCTACAGAAGAAGTAACGCGTTCTTTTTCTGTCTTTTAAAACAAGTGGTTTGTCTTTAAGCAAAAAAAAAACACGTCTTTTAAGACATTTATTTATAATTTTAAGAAAGTATATTTTTGAATTTCTCAGATGCCCGGAAGACCAATACAATAAAATATGTCTAGTTTACATGAAAATCAGCTGCATATTAATCCACTGTCCATAAATGTTAATATATATTTGAATTAAAAATAATATTTTCTTTTGATTTTCCTATCCTTTTTCTTTCATTAATTAAAACTGTTCTTATATCATTCTTTTGCAGACTGTTATTCTCATTCGCATAGCTGTTGGTTCACCACGTTTTGGCTAATCCAAGTTCTTGTTTCTTTCAGGTGATTATCAGCGAGGGGATAAGAATTTTGAGTTTTATAACTGTATGCAGTAATTTCTGTCTAACGTAGTTGTGTGTCACCAAGTTATCGCCCACAATCCTTTGACCTGCTAGGGTAAGGTTGAAATCGCTATTTTCAGATAATGCGCAACTGGAACCGTAGAAATTCAACGCCTATATACACTGCGTCACAGGTCATGAAGAAACATCTACTTTTTATTATTCCTCCAGATTCACACTATTTTTTATCGACTTTGTTTTTCTTTTTCTTTTTTCGTTGCTTTGTTCTGTATGTATGTGATTTGTTTTTTTTTCTCAATATTTAACATATTTATTGCAATAATCATTCTTTTGAATTATATAAAATGTATGTGGATTTAATCAATTCTAGTTGAAGAATTTATTTGGATTTAATTCATCATTCTATTAACAATAATTATTATCTATAATCGTAAGTGCACAAAATACTGTTTTCATATTGGATGTCATTCCCACAACGCTCCAGCCAATGTTACGTAAGAGCATATTCAGCAAGGCTTCGTTAAATGTAGATATATTTATATTGACTACGGGACTTTGTACAGAATTTGGGCCATCAATTTATATCTAATTCACAAGGTAGCTTGCTCTCGTTCTGCGCAGATGTCTTTAGTAATTCGTAATTGTATTCGCAGTTGTTACAGTAATCAAGATTTAATCAACAATATCCATAATTCTGTAAGTTAGAACACATCATTACTTCATCTATTGACTGTCGGTTCTTCGGTCTAATAATCTGTCCCCGGGGCCGATGACATAGTTTGAAACATTTTAGAAAATAGCATCTGCTATAACATCCAAATAATATCCAAATAATTGAAATTGTCACACTATATCTTAAAATTTCCTGTCTTTCTGTATCCTTTTTGTTTGATTTTATATTCTCATCTTATTTTTTTTCTTTTCTAGATTCTTATAATGTTGCATATTCCAAGGATTTTTTTATCAGATTTATTTACAAAAAGTAAGAATATAATTTATAAATTGTTCTATAACATAAATCTATAATATGTCTTTTATTTCCGAGATACCATCTTAAAATAATTAAAATATAAGATTTATACCAAAAAGTCATTTTAGCTTAAATAGGAATACATTTAACTGATAAGAAAATGTATTTGTCATTATTGATTTTTCCCTATATTCAGAGATTATGAATAAATACCGTATAAATGGTATAAAAAAACAAGGGCGTCATGAGATATATATCATAGTTGGTTTTCTTTATTATATTTAAATATTTTTCACATATGACAATAGATAACAGTTTTATTTCTAATTTTCAGTCTATACTAACTAATGTAATAAATTGCCGACCCTCGCTTTTGTTTAGTTACCTCTGACACGAAATACTGCTGATTCCAACATATATTCTTACCCACTATGCTGACTGGTTTTGATTAATATCAGTTACTTTAATTAACATGAAGACTAGATTTTTTAGTTTTATCTTGATATATAATAATAGATAATTTCCGATTTAAGAAAACAATTTATTTAAAGAACTCGCATTTTCTCTGGAGCTTTCAACCGTATAATATGATTACAAATCTACAATTATTCAAAACTAAAATTGCATCTAATAATTTAAATTATGGTCCAAGATTGTTTCTATTGTTATAAAAATTTTCGACGTGAAGTGATATTTCATTTAGTCATTATATATAGTACACTAATTAAAAAGGTGTCGATTTATGTTTTATCGATAAGGGATTGAATTCACAGAATGCCATTTCTGTGTGCGTATATTTTAAGAGATAGAGATAATGCCTTAAACGAATATTCCAAGTCCAGGAAACACAAATATGTTCAAAATAGGAAGCAGATTACTATTTGTTTTGGGGTATTATTAAAATTATAAAAAAAATAACATCTTATGCCGTTAATCATTAACATCAACTATCATCTACTTTAACCTATAACATAAACTACTCTTTCATATGTAGTCAATGTAGTCATTTACTTGACTTTCCTTTAAAAAAATATCATACCCTTGACGCTAGCCTTCGTGAATACAATCAGAAGGATGCCAGCGACATTTGGTTATTTAATACGAAAATGTACAATACATTAGAAACACAATTATATTACATATCCTTCTTCAAAAGTGCCGCCACGTCCAGATTGCATTTATTTCAATTCTCTATCTATGACAATCACGCCTTAGTAGAGTGTGTTAAACTCTCTTCTGTGCCTATTCTTTTGAACCTGAAATTATAAAAACTACTCAGTCATCTTATAAGATCTATAGCAATAACTTTGTTAATTTTTGTAGATCTACGACAATTTTAAATGCCTCTACAAAATAGCCAGTGAACTAATTGAAGACACCTCGCATGCTAGGAAGCCTCGGAAAACATCAACTTTTTAGCAAGTGTATCATGAAAACAGGTTTTTTTTTAGATTCACGTCGGTTGCTCTTTGCTTTAATGTGCTTCAGCGTGCGCAAGCCTCCTAATATGCAATGTAGAAAAAAATGAATATTGCAGATGAAATCAGCATCATATACAGTTTTACGAGCGAATATTTATCTACATAAAAAGCTTATGCCCACTGATATCGTAATTTTATTTCCATTTTTAATAGAGTTCGACAATACATGGGTACAATACAACCATTTATTACAATTGTTTTATTTGTTAGATTCAGGAAGCGTGCAATACCACGTAAGAACTATTGTTATAAATTATATTTATAAATATGTAATTAGTTTTAACGCCCAATATTAGTTAAATATTAAAATATATTGAACATTCTTATAAATTATTATTATTACTATTATCATTATTTATATTATTATTATTCATCTTATTATTTATTATATTATTTTTATATTAATATTATTCATATTATTATTATTTATATGATTATTATTAATATTATTATTATTATTTATATTATTATTATTATTATTATTATTATTATTATTATTATTATTATTATTATTATTATACATAAATATATTGAAAACGAAGTAAGTGTGTATGAATATTCATATTATAAATTGATTTAGAAGACTTTAAATCGCCGTACCTTACCTATCTCAGTGGGATTAAAAATTAAATCGGAGTAGTCACAAGTGAGCTCTTCGGAATTTTCGAATTCCCTGAGCAAAGTCGATAGATGTGTTTGTTTACTTATCTTCATGAATTCGTAGTTAAGGTTCCTCGTGCTAATACATCTCCATAGTACAGAAGCCTCTTTCAAATAATACAAAGGGGGAAAACACCCTCTCAGATCGGTCTCATATTTTACACAGGGCATTGGTATTTTAATGTCTAGTGTCAATGGACATCTACTGTGTTTACGTTTCGTGACTTCCGTTGATTTTAGCTTCTCAATCAAGTTACCTCATGCCTTGACTGAACCTTCTCCTTTTACAATCCTGTTTGACATATTGCATTTATTAAAGTTTAAAAGTCGTTATTGTTATAAGAAAACGTATTTGCTGAGTAATTAATATGGAAGCTTTATATTCTGATTTTATATATTAATATTATTGTGTTGCAAAGCCATTATTCTGATTTTCTATGTTAATATTAAAGAAATAATTATGGAAGGTTAACATCCTGATTTTGTATATAATCTTTTAATATTTTGATTCACGTACACTACTCCACCGTTTTCTTTCCACACGCACTTTTACAACACGTCTTTATATAACCAAATAATATCGATATATACAATATTTTACCAAGGTTCCAAATAGTATCATTCCATACGATTACTAAATTATTTGTCATTTAAGAATATAATTGTTTATCTCGTCAGTATTATGGTCAAGTTGGTTAGCAACGCCAGGAAATGTTATGAAAGCCGCGTAATTTGTCATGCTGAAATAGAAAGTATATTATATAAAAGTATATTAGTATATATTTCAGACACTCATAAATTAGATCACGGAAGCAAGGTATAAATATAATGTATACTTGCAAACAAAGAGACCATTGTTTTAGCGACTGAATCTAATTCGCTGTGCAGATTTAGGATTAATATCACGAGGATCGATTTTTACCAAGACAGAGAATCGGTTACACCTAGCCAACTCTCCGTCCTTACTAATTCTAATTGAAAAACGATACAATACGGCGTGTCTATTCTATTCCAGTATTTATTTCATGTCATATAAAGAATAGTTATGCATTTTTTGTGAGTAAAATAAAAAGTAAGAAAGTACACTATCACGCAATATGATATATTTTTAAATGCCTTGAACGATATGCAAACTATTTTGTAATATTCCTTCTTATTGTACACGGGAATGTAATAAGTCCGGCGTGTTCGATAATAGCTGTGAAATTTTCCCATCCATCTATTGTGTAAAAGGGTAATGATAGTAAAAAGTTAAGTAGTTAAACCAATGATAGTCATAATTAGAGGAGGAGATTAAATATTAAATAGAAGGTAGGGGGAATAGGGATTGTAAGATTGGGTGGATGGAATGATCTAAGGAGAGATAAATACGTTTTAAGAGAACTATGCATAACATGCATTTTTCTTTTTTTTATTGTGTTACCTTGCCCCATTTTCTTTCCACATGTATAAGGGGCAGGTAAGTATTTTTTTTTTGTATATTGTAACTAGACGTATAGGAATTTCCTGAATATTTTAAACTCCCTAGCAAATAAATTGAAAAACGTCCTTTACTTCAAGATGTTTAAATAAACAGAAATTCCTTACACGGAACAGCTATTTTTTATAAGCATATGCCATATATAAATCTCTTCTAAAACCAATAATTAATACGTATCAATAACATTTTCTGTTAAAGTATGCACCCAAGACAGTATATTTATACAGAGTGTCTGCGCCTATCATCAACTGAATTATTGTATTTGCCATTTATGTAATATTTAAATTGTAAAGTTTTCTATGAACTTTCAAATTACTTGTCAAATAATAGCAACTATTTAACAATTTTGTATAAATTATAAAGGGATAAACACACTTAAAATTGTCATATTGGAATTAAGTGCTAGAAAATTTACATTAGAAATTTATAAATGATTGGACCGTAGAAGCATCTGACGTGTTGTACCTAATATTAATTAATATGAGTAGGAGGATTAGTATCGTAAACCAGTTCTCAAATATCTATTTATATAAAGTGAGGGAAATTTATAAATTTATGTTTTTCTATAAACAGTATTCATTGTAATCTATTCATAAACTTTACATTTAACTAGTTGAATACAGCCGCTAAGCAAAACATGCTCAAATGTAAGGTGTATTTTGTTTCTGTTTTCTTTTATAGTAGGAACAAAATTTAAACTCTTTGGAAAATTAGTGGTACGTAGGATTTTTTATAATAAATTAGAAATTTTTCTATCAAATTCATGTTTACGATAGTTTATGTGTTTAGGGCATAACTAGACACTCGAAAATTAAGATATAGCAAGTTCGAACTAAAATCAATTGATAATAATTAAGAAAATAACCAGCCAAATTCGAGTAGTTTAAATTAATTCTTAAAGACCCTGAAGTTTAATCTAAAAACATGTACGGAATTTTCAAGTCAGGTGTATCTGGCTATTATTCTCTAAAGTATGACCCCACAGAAGTAAAAATAAAATGGTTTCTAATTTTTCTAAAAGTAACGTCGATTGCCCATTAAACAGAGGGAAAAGTATCATTTAGCTCGATCTACAATCTAGAAATTGTACCAGTTGCGTAAGTGAACACGCGTAAACACATTTCTTGAATTAAATAGCAGCCTTAATAATCGACGAAATATACTTTCACCTTTAATGTTTTTTTACCTAGCTTCGAATGTTTTAGTGTTACTAATATATTTTATTATATAAGTCCTATGTTTTATAATCATTTTATGTTTATGTTTATAACAATGAAGGCTAAGAAAGTATATTCTAGTATAATTACATTGTAACAATCTCCCTATGAATTCGGTTGCAAAATAACGATACCTATTTCTTCTGATACAGATGTTCATAATTATCTTGTAGTTTTAAGAAGTTAATATGCACATATATGCTTCATATAAAAATATACACATTGCATGTTTGTATTTACTGATAATCAGGACATTGCTATAAAAAGTATGATCTCATTTTTTTATTTATTTAAAAGGGAATACTGGTAATGAAATGATATTACAGAAGCCAACCCGAAGACTTATAAGATATATCGATTTACCTACATTCTAGAACAATTAACCAAAACTTAGAATCACGAGGATTTGCTTCCAAGTCTAGAACTAATAGACATACAACAAAAATAAGTAATGAACAAACCAATAAACCTCTATCAGTGACATGCCTACAGAGATACACATGCGTAGAAACCTGCAAAACATAAACGCTGTGAAACCATAAAATTAAGCAAAGTTAAAAACACTCCCAACACTGAAACGTAATGGTTAAAATGTTAAAAGTAAAAACAGTACTAGTGAACCAACATTCTCCTACACCCCGACATCGACTATTACAGACTTAAATAATGGAATTCATGCAGATGCCAAGCTGGTAGTTAAGACAGTTAAAAAGAAACAGGTCCAGTAAATATAGACGGAAACGAACTGACTGGGAACTCAAACTAAAAACCCACTACAATAAATAACTTAGATAAACACACAAGCAAGGTTCCCTATCACAACTATTCTTTTATGATTATTTATATACTATGGAAATAGAAAACGCTAGATACAAATTACTAATTCAGACGAAAGTATCTAACCGGTAATGTATATCGACGACCTGAAACTTTTCGCAAGAAACAGAAAATAAGTAGAGACGCGAATTAACGCAAACAAAACTGTCAGTCGGGATATGTGAAAAGTATTCCGAATTAGACAATTGTACTCAATTAGTGATACGAATATGGTAAAACTAAAAGTAGCAAAGGCTATGGAACTACGGAGCCGAGGGAAGATGTGGGCACTGAACGAATATCGAATCTAAAAATAATTAGGAGTTATGCCAACATATTTAATAAAGTCAACAAAGATGACAAACGTAATGAAAAAATATACATTAGAACCAAAAAATCCTTAGAAACAAAATTTTATTGTGGAAACCTAATAAAACGTATGAAGACACCAACAGTATCGCTAGTAAAGTCTTTAGACCGTTTATAAGCTTGACGAAAGAAAAACTCAGGCATCTTGATCAGAAGACCAGGAAACTTTTGATCATGAATAATGCATTACATCTTAAGGTTGTCGCTGGCCGACTCTACATTGAACTGAAGCAGCAATAAAAAGAACTGATTAGTCTATAAGATCGTGAGAATGACAGACAAAAAGAATTCTTAAAAATACACAAACATATAACACAGAAAAACTAATCACCGCATGAATGGACGCTGTGAAAATGACTAACAAAGAGAACGACTGGATAAAAAATAAGACAAATAACACAATAAAAAACAGCAACGGGCACGATTCGTGAGGATAACGAACAAGACTCAGGAAAATACTTGAACATCTTACGAAAAGGCACGATACAGAGGAACTGAATCCCTAATAACAAACACAGAAGATAATAACGATTAGAATAAACTATATCAAATTCAAGATGAATACGTCACATGCAAATAGCAAGAGCAGATTTTGGTAGACAACGTGATGAAATAATATACCACATAATAAACGTATACAGCTTATCAGCGTTCACGAATATCAGGATATCAGAAAAGATATGCTAATGTTTGGAAAGCATACACTAGAACCATGCAAACAACCGCATATTAAATAATCGGACATATATGTAAAGCACAACACACTAGCAGTAACTAAGAAAGAGAAAAAAGACCCCCAATAAGATAGGGACGTACGTCTAGGATAAGAGGTGTTTCATGATAAAATATTCTAAGTATGATGATAAGTAAGGCACCTGCATTTGTCCACACAAGCTAGAACAACTCTCACGCTACGGGCGCCATTTTAACTTCATAAATAAACAATGTAACTCACTTTAGAATTACACAAAACATCGATATCAAGTATAATTATGTGAACATAAAGACATTGCTTTTTACATCGATTTGTAATAGAATACATTTATGTGGATGAGAATTGCATGGAATTTAACTGGCTTAATTTCAGTATCCTAGTTTTACCGAATTGTTTTGATTTTTTCTGAGATATTCAGAGCAAAGACTTGATGATATAAATAAATAAAAACCTTATGTCATCCTTGGGAGTTGGGCTTTCTGAACTAATGGCATACTATTGCGTCGGCTATCATTCCATAATCTTAACACTTTTTAATCGCCATAGTTTCTCGTGAAATTCATAACTAATCCCTATAGCTGATACACGTATGAAGGTTTTATAATAGACAGAAAATATAACGGCACTTTCTCTATTAGAATACAAATTATTATTACTACTATTACATAATTAAAACAAATATAAAAGTTTGTATTTTCTTTTGCATTTATTTATATATTACATATATATTAAGATGGTATTGAATAAATCGGAAATGACAGAATGTTATTATCGAATGATTAAAAAATGGTTAAATGTCTATAATTTCTGTTCACAATACCGGTACTTTTTGTAATTCATCTTCTGCATTGTGTTTCATGTTTTGTAATAAGACAATCCCATTGACTCAATAAATATAAAACATGCAATCGCACTTGAAATAATTTGTTTAGAAGTGTATTATGTTAATGAACAGTTTCGAGCCAAAAAATACTAACGTATAACCTCAAAGTGAAATGTGCTTTCCAAATGAAATGCATTCCATCTACTATACCGACGAAAATAAAATATGTTTACATTATTGTGAATTCATAGAACAAAAAAACTGGGCAAATATACTATATTTCTCCTAATGCAGAGACCATGGCTTTTGAATATTTTTGATCAGGATCATAACTTGAATATCAATTTGAATCATAACCCGCAATGTGTTCTTAACACGAAGTTGGACAATAAAAATGTATTCAACCAGACTAATATCAAAGTTCAAATCTTACAATATATTAACGTCCCAATATCAAATCCAACGGACTCTGTTTGCCGAAACGATGTCTATAAAGAAGACAGAGTTTTATATATTAGCTGTCCGATTTAATGAAAAAAAAATAAAGAAAAAACTGTTGTTGCCGTGGGGCTGGTATTATTCAAGGCGTATTATATGAGACAGTAAATATTAGATATCTAAAATGTATTGTGTGTGTATTCATGTAAGCTAAGGATAGAAAAATATAACTTGACTTCTATCTTGTGTTTTTCTGCCTTTTAATTGTGATGATATTATATTAGCTATGAACTGTGAAAACTAATTTGTTGTGTGTAGAAACATATCTTCAAAATAGCATCTTTAGCTTCTCTCTAACGCGGGATTTCTGTAAGTTTATCACATTTAAGCTCATCATAGAATTCTTATACTATAATCTTCAAATTCAAACTCGTAATAGCTGTTTTCTATTTGGTGTTTCATATTTAATTCTATATAGTATGATTTAAATAACGGTTTGTCTATCTTACTTATAATTTACATATTTTATTCAATTGTGGGATGCATTTAATAAGCGCAGTTTTGTGGTTTAGCCTTGACTTAGAGGTAATTTTACACCAAAGAACACTAACTCATCCTAAAACATTTGACATATTTCAATAGATGTGTATCTCTATTTACTGTATGGATATATAGCAGCATTCATGATAGCCATTTCTACATATAAACTGCATGAATAAAAACGTTAATTTCCATGGATCTTAGAGTGTTGTCGGGTGGTTTTTAGTTGTTTACTGTTACAACAGTTATGAGCGAGGCCGCCGACCTCACTCCAATGGACTGGCATCTGAATTTAGATTGTTGCAAGTAAAAGTTGCCAATTAAAAACACTACACAAAGTCATTTACACACACCAGGGTAATCGAAAAGACTCAGGAAATACTGAAAAGAACGAATCTGTTTTTGCAGAATTAATACAGTGCTTGGAGTACATAGGTTTACGTGTGATATTCTGAGAAGCCTGGGATAATGTCTGGGATAATATAGAATCGAATATATACATTGAACGCAGAAACTAAAGTCGTCTCTTTATATACATAACTGCCGTACGTAAAAGCATATAGAAGACGAAACGATTACATACCGTATTATTAGAGCTGACACAACGACGTATTCATTAAAAATGCTTAGAAATATGATACGTGCCATTCGGTCGATTTCCATAATTCTTTGACGGTTTTCGGGTTATAATATGCCATTTACAACTAATAATAATATAGTTTCTCTGAGGGCATGAGCAAATTTCCCATTAAGTGATATAAAAGGTCATATATATATATATATATATATATATATATATATATATATATATATATATATATATATATATATATATATATATATATATATATATGTATATATAATATATATATATATTTATATATTATATATATATAATACATATATATACACGCATATATGTATATATATATATATGTGTGTGTGTGTGTGTGTGTGTGTGTGTGTGTGTGTGTTTGTGTGCAAATATATGCAGGGCTTTTATTCAAGGCAGCAAAATTTAAATTTACAACACTTTTCCTGTAATTGCCAATTTGACAAACATCGTTTATTTTTAGTTTTGCATTTCTTGTCATTCATGATGAAACTATTGACATACGTGCACCGTTTGTACATTGTGCGAATTTATTTTTATTATTATTATAATTTTTATTATTATTATTATTATTATTATTATTATTATTATTATTATTTCTATTATTATTGTTGTTGTTGTTGCTGTTTTTGTTTGAAACGACCTTTTAGTCTTAATAACACATACTACTTGTGTACCACCAGAAGTTTAAATTACAGAAACAAGGAATCGTGTTCACAACACTCTAAAGGAGAGAATGTTATGTATAACATCATTCACTCCGCGCATAACTGGCGCTTGCAGCTTTACAATGTAGTGCGGATGATACTGCAAATGTGTCAATTCGTATGCGCTGGATATTATAACAGTATAAAACTTATGACTTTTAAATTCATGGAAAATCTTGGTAAAGATCACATTTTTGTACATTTTATTGGTTTGTGGTAACATTGATGAATATGTCTTCATAGTCAACAGTGAATGATCATCAAAAATGGTTATCCTCATCTTTGTCCCTCATCTCTAAGCCATTAATATTATAGACGTGAAGTCAATTGAACGAGGCCCCACAGCACACAGCGTAGGATACGATCTAATTACCTAAACAAACATCTGATGTGCAAATAAATTACTAAAAGAACAAAACTGGCTTCCCCGTTCGTATTACTGAAACTCATAAAATAATATTCATGGGTTATATGTAAAGCTTTATGCCCATAAATAAGACAGAACAACCTATTAAGAAAAAAAAAAGTACGTCCAAGGATGGAATACTGCTGCCATATCTGGGCAGGAGCTGCTAAACACAGCCTATCCTGCCTTGACAGCATACAAAATAGACTTTGTGGCTTAATCGGGGTGGCCTTTTCTCTTCTCTGAAAACTCTCTCCCACAGAGGAGACGTTGCGAGCCTATCTTTGTTTTATTGTTATTTCACAGGCAGGTGCTCGTCTGAGCTCCAATCTCTAGTCCACCCTCGCCAATCTTTTACGAAAAAAACCCGTCCAACTGAAACCACTGTCAAAAATATCCCCCACTCTTTATCTGTGCCTAAATCAAAACGTAAATTCCATGAACAAAGCTTATTTCTTAGAACTGCACGCCTGTGGAACTTTGTTTTCTCTGCCTGCTTCCCACGTTACTACAACCTGGAAGTCTTCAAGTCCAACGTAAACAAATTCCTGATGAACCGCCCCCTTAAGTAGACACTTTCTAAAATATCCACACAAACGTACTGTACATGCAATACCCCTTATCTCTGAGTGGCTTCCGGACCTTGATAAGTGGTGGTCACCTTGTAAAAAAAAACGTGCTGTTGCCAAAATGCAGATATATTTAATATGTAGAATTTCTAAAAATTAAACATCTATACAAGGACATGTATGGAATTATGTTTTAAATATCAAAATTTATCGCCATATATATTCATATACATGTACACACACACACACACACACACACATATATATATATATATATATATATATATATATATATATATGTATATATATATGATATTGGATAAAGTCAGAACTCTTTAAGACATACCATGTTTATTAATATTTGGTCGCGCATTCTTACTTCTTCGCATAGAATGATAAAAAGAATCATAATATTAATGAAGAAAGTATATAAAAACTAAATAAGTGCCTTCCATTACCTAACGTGGAAGCTGACACCATACTATTTTAGATATTCTGGTGCATAACTTAATGTTATCAGTCAATTAATCAGTCACTAGAAAAGAAAAGAAAATTCCTTATTGAAGAAAGATCGAATTAATTTACAATCCAGATTATCCTTTCTAAAATCGAGGGTTTTTATTCCACTAAAAAATCGGTTGTATGTCTAGATTTGATCCCGTATGATAGAAGCTAAACATACGGAAAGAAATAAGTTTGGTCTGCCTTGCATAGTTTAGTGTGTTGTCATACTCCTTTCTTTATTATTCTTATTCAAATATTGTGAAACTCAGTTATGGTGGTCAAACAGTTTGTTACACATTCTGACTAGTGTAGAGCAAATTTAAAAAATTATAATAAACGGTTTTTGTTTTGTAATAAGGTTAAACCACCCCGTATTTTTTTATATTTTCGTTTTCTATTGCATTGAGTGTTTTTATTTTTTAGGTATCATATTCTATCCATATGATTTAGTTATAATATATATTTTTTATTGTTCATGTTACCATATTTATTACTGGTTGAAATGCCTAGTGTTTTAAATAATAAGGAATTCACAAATTGAATAAAACTGTATTTTCATGAAGTGAGTGCAATTACATTAAGCGTGTGTTTTTTTTTATGATTCGCGTAATTGTTTATAGTATAATTAGGGTTTATAGACAGAAAGGCTACTAGTACGTCCGACTCATCTAATTTGTGCTATTCAATATATTGTGTTATTGGTTAACTTACTTACTTTCTGTATTATTTAAACCAGCTCCTATTACTTTCATAATCTGCAAAAAGCGCCTATTAATCCAGTGACTAAATTCCTTTTAATTACATAATAGCATGAAGAGTAAAACCGCGATAATACGTCTTCTTTCCACACTGTGGTTATTTCTGCTTATCTTTATTGCAACAGTTTATATCCCGTTTAATGGACTATAATTCTAATTAAAGAGATTTTATTTTGCTTTCTTAGTCAGCTATAATTTTAAATAGGTGGTCTGTGCATATTCTAACTCTCATAGTATAATACATTATTAAAATTCAATCAGATTATCTCATTTTGTAACGCTATATACGTCGACATATATTTACAAACACGTTAACATGTATAATCCCTTAGTAACTCTACTATTATTTTTACAACAGCATTTTTTTCCGAATACATTCCCGAATAAAACAAGATTTTTCACTTTCTCTCTCACCACAGTCCTCCCGAATGTTTTTTTCCGAACGTGCTCTCGAACGTGGTTCTTGATGTGTTCCTCTGTCTGTAAACACGCTATTCTTCTACTGTTTTAATTTAATCTATCTTCACGTCATTTCCCGCACGTCTCGGCATTGCCATACACGCGCCACCGGTCTGCTACTATTCAACCTTATACACAAATTGGTCTTAGTTTTGCTACGTTATAACTAATCGATTAAGTATAATAACTGTAAATAATCCTTGATAGAACGAGCATTATATGAAAATTGAATTGAACACATGCCGCCACATTCGTAACTTGCGTATCAATTATGTGGATGTATATGGAAATACACATTTAATTAGAGAATATTATTCATAATTATTCAGTTCACATAACTTTTCTTTTTTACTTTTTTAATTAAGGATTTATTCAACTGAATGACGCTAATGAACATCTATGGATGTTCATATTTAATGATCGCTTCAAAAACTAGATTGTGATGAGATATTTAGCGTAACAGAAACCATAATAAAATTGGAAGATTTTAAACATTTTTAAATGTCGATTGATAGTTTGTATCAAGGATTTAAGTCGTAATGCAATACAAAAAGTGTGCAACAGTAATCAGTTCTATGTGGTAGTCGTACAAATATTGAATGTGAAACTTTTAGTAAGGACAATACAAAAAATATAAGTACGATTTCATAAATACTTTTACTCAGAGGGGAAAGATGTAAAGACGCTTATATGGATGAGTTCTAGTGTTGTGTTCTTAATTACACATGCACTATTCACTTACTGGCAGTCAGTCATAACGTATTTAAGGTATTAGAATGTTTGTAATGTAAAAACTTATTTTAAGAATATGATAAATGTTCTACCCTGTAGAGCGGGTAGTCTCTCTACATTAATTATTAGTTACATCCTATTTACAAGCAAACTGTTCATATTATTATTGGTAGTATTATAATATTTCTCTATTGCCCCATCAAAATCTCTAGAGAATAATAGGAATTTGATAATGTTTAATATTAATCAAATATCTTTTTATATAAGGAAACGTCACACTGCTGTTCTATTATTTGTTTCTTCATATTATTACAACACATGTTTTTACATTCTGTACTCCTTTATCTTAGGTGACAACAGACACAAAAATCTATTACCTTTGCCATCATTACAAAAAATATATTATTCGTTTGAAAGTCTGCATTGACAAAAAATTGAGATGAAATTACATTGCTTGATTATTAAAACCATAGTAAAATATCCATTGCTTGTGTCACTAAAAAGACTAATATATACGTAATTTAAACAACCTTAATGTAAATAATTCACAACCAGTCGTTAAGATGTCAGTGTTTCACGTGTAAATATTAATTACCATAGCTCAGTGCTATACAAGCAGTCTCATTTATCTCGAAATTTCACACTAAGCCACTTCATGTGCTTGTCAGCATCATATTATAGGGGTTGTATCAGAATATCTTCGATAAGTTTCAAATATTGATCATTGAATTCATCCGATATAATAACAGGTTATTATAAATAGTGTTTACACCTTACACAACCTAACACCACAAGTGCATTTGAGAAGTTTTGCCAACACACGCCGACAGGCCCGACATATATATATATATATATATATATATATATATATATATATATATATTAGTTTTTTTTTGGTATGACAGGGGCGCGGTCGAAATTGGTCATGTTTAAAACACAATTAAATCAAAATAGTTGGCGTGTTCATTTTAAACTTTGTTTCAAATTTTATATATTTACTTATATGTATATACACACGCATTATATATATATATATATATATATATATATATATATATGTGTGTGTGTGTGTGTGGGGTGTATTATAAAGTGCACGGTACTTTTATGCTGAGTAATGTTGATTAAAACTATTATAAGATAAGTTACTGCAGGAGGCCAAATGAAGTTTCCTCCCGGTACATGGCGATAGGTTCCTAATTAGAAAAGACAGTCAATGAATTTAATTGAAAAATGAGCGATTTCACTGATATCTAATGACAAAAAAAATATGTAAGTATTAAATGTTATTAATCATCATTGAATCTCGGAAAACCTCGGGTCTACCTGCTAGTAGCAAATAACACTGCACAGGCTTATAATAGATTAACCTGTTTTTACATAGGCTTTACTACTTATCAAGGGCGATAGGCCACTCTAGGATAAGTGTTAAAGAGTGTAGAGTAGTCAAAAGGACAATATAGTAATCGATAGTAATGGAAGCTCGGTACATTTGTTAACTTAAGTGGAACGGCTCATCAGAAACTTGTTCACGTTGGACTTGAAGACAACAATATTATAGACATCTGGAAAGCAGGAAAACGAAAGACAATTCCAAAGGCGTGCAGTTCTAAGAAAGAAGCTTTGATCATGGAATCTATGTTTAGGTTTAGGCACAGATAAAGAGTGGGGAAAATTATTGATAATGTTTTCAGCTAGTCTAATGTTCTTGTGAAAGTTTGGCGAGGGGGGGCATAAATTGAAGGTCAGTCGAACACTTTGCATGAAAATAACGATAAAGCAGAAACAAACTCGCAAGTCTTTTCTAGCAGCTCCTGCCCATATGTGGCAACAGTATTCCATCCTTGGACGTATCTGGCTCTTATATAGATAGAGAATTGCATCAGCAGTGAGATATCTACTCGATCGATAGAAAGATCCCACCATTTTTCCAGCGGCCTTGGCAACAGATTTGATGTACGTATTCCATTTAAGATCAGGAGTAAAGGTTAAGCCCAGAATCCTGTCAAAACTTGAGGCTTCCCCAAGACGAGAGCCATTCATTTCAATTGATGTCAGATGAAGATCAGAACGTTGATGATGTAAAGATAGAAGCTTGGTTTTAGATGCATTAAAAGTGACCAGCCACTCCTTTCTCCATTGTACAACGTGATCAAGATCAGAGGAGAGAGAATCGAAGATAACTTGGTCGTTTAATGTCTTAGATGTGCTACCATAGATGGTAGTGTCGTCAGCAAAAATGTCTACGAATGATGTAAGTATGTGATTTGGAAGATCATTAATGTAGATCAGGAAAAGAGTTGGGCCCAGGATGGACCCCTGAGGGACCTGAGCATTTATACTGTGAGCTTCTGATTTTTGCCCATCTACTACTACTCTTATGAACCTATCAGAGAGAAATGATTTAATAATTGAGAAGACATTTCCAGCTATACCATAGCTGGAGATCTTGTGAAGTAAACCTTTATGCCATACCCTATCAAAGGCATCTGATATGTCAAGAGCAATCGCCCTAGAAAGGTAGCCTCTGTCGAGAGATTCGCTAATCCTCTGAGATATAACTGTAAGCACATCTGCTGTAGATGTAGCAGAATGTAAACCATATTGTGTGTTATTTTTGAAGAAGAAGGTTATTTTTGCTGAGATGGTTTATTACTTCTCTATTTAACACCGATTCCAGCAACTTACTCATGACACACAGGAGACTTATTGGCCTGTACTGAGAGGGGGTGAACGATCACATGAATTCTTAAATGCAGGGCATACTGATGAGATTTTCCAGGGTGATGGGCAGCAATTCTCCTTAAGACAACGTTTAAACAGTTTTGTAAGTATGGGTGCTAGTTCTGGTTGAAGTTTTTTTGAAAAGGCACTATGCACCATATTGAGTTAAAACAGAAACTTATTTTGAAAATAAGCGATTTTGTCATTTTCAACTAATTAAATGTGGAGGCTTTCCACGATGCATGTACATACGTGTTATATATTCCGATACTCTAATATATGTTTTGTATTTTAAATTCCTACTTTCGTTTCGCTTTATCCAACGGAAAGGTGTTTTCCTTAATAGGAAAAATTGTATAGCGCAATTAGTTATAATTTGAGTTTGTTATATAGTTGTATATTGTAATTACTTTTTAACAATACCTATACGTTGATATGTTTTCTCATTGTAATTATCCTGTTGCGTTGCAATCTAACGTTTATAATCTTAGCACAAAAACGTAAAGCTTGAATTTTCAGGCGGACTGTTTATAAATATGTTGTATTCTGTATCCGGATTAACAACCTGAAAACAGATAAATAATTATCTACATTCAGACACCATAACATACATTATTTGTGTCGCTGTGCACCCTTGTAATGATCCTGACTATACCATGTTTCCTTCGTTCTTTTTTTTATTCCTCATAAGTTTGCCTTTTAATATTACATGGATAAGCTGATATCTGGAAGATTTGAGACATGTTTTATGCATATGTTATCAATTTTATTACTATTGGGTACCTGTATTTGACGTTCAAAAAGGTGGGTCTTTACATTTCTCGTAATTGAACACATCGAGAATCGACATAGAAAAACATGTAAAAAGCTGTGTTAAACTCCATTGTATTACCTGTAAAACTTTATGCATGTGATCGAACTTCAATGCCGTCTGTGATGACATACGCCAAACACCTAGTTAATCAAAATAGTTGCGAATTAAAATAGTTAAACTAGCGAGACCTGTGGAAAATTCCATTCAAATGTAATATATTGATGTTAGCATTGTGTCGATGTGCAGTGTGAATGAAGTCGCGCTGATATTATTGTAGCTTTTTTTTTTTTTGTAAAATCTGCAAAAGTATTTATCTAAGCTAACAGGAACGACCAGTAAATCTAGTTCGTAAAGTATGCTTAAATATGATATTTAATTCTTGCAGATTTCGTATGTATTATTGCAGAGTTATTGTTCTATCGAATTGTATTTATTGTAAAGTTGCTATGTTAATATATATATATATATATATATATATATATATATATATATATATATATATATCCGTATGTTTTGGGTATATTAGCTTGAATCGAAACAGAAATAAAACTTGTGATTCATCAGCCATAATCAGAACCGAAACCAAAACTTATTTCTAGAAATTAATCAGTCAGCAAGTCTGTTGCTACTCTTTAGTTACTATTCCCAAAGGTAATATGGGAAATTAGCTGGCCAGCATACTCAGTTAGACAAATATTAAATAGGGGCCGCTTTGTTTTCTGTGATGAGACAGAGTTATCACAATTATTGAACTGTGGCAGAAAGTTTCTAAATTGAAACTTATCTGATTTGTTACTACTGAATTTAGCGCAAGTAAACCGGGGCAGTGATTCGAACGCCCGGTTGTTAAGGTTTGGGGTTCAGTGGAATCTTTAGTCACTGCAGAGTTCGAGGGAGATAATAAAATCCTCATGCTAAAAAATAATGCTTTCTAGCTGGTTGTTGACTTCATTGTACAAAAGTTTACTTCTGGGCCTCATTATCTAGGAACCCACTCGTTTCGATGTCCAATACGGTTTTATGGCCTGGTTCATAAATATTTGGATTTATATTTGCAATGTTTGTTAGATAAGCTGCAATACTCTTTTCATCTCTCTGGAAACGAATCTCCGTTTTGTCTTCTAATATTTTTAGGTCATTCAAGTCAAGATTTATCTTCTCTTGAAATTGTAAATTCCATAGATAATTTTTCTAATTAGTCGTCGGGCAAGGAAATATGAGGTAATTTTTTATTTTTAATTCTGAGTAAGTTCGTATTTACTTGCCTCCTCAAGAAGCGTTGCTATGTAAAAACTACCCTTATTTGGGAGGGGCAATAGTTAAATTGTTGCAGTCACGTGTTTATTGTCTCCTGGCGGACGTCAGAAAGTGTATATTACTGATGTCTTCTTTCGAACCACAAAATAAATGGAACAGAGGAAATTCACGTTAGCTCGCGATTTTTTTTACAATGAATTCCGCGTTGTTCTTGCAAATCTTTTAATATAGCATATTTTCAATAAGAAATATGTGGGTGCATATGTTCTCTTTTTAGATAATGAGAAGAACATATTTTAAATAAGCAGCTCAATATTGTTTTTGCTGAAGTGGTGAAAAATAGACAATAGGCATAGCTTTTGTATCAAGATGAGATATATTTTTTTCTAATCTAAGAAAATTAGAACGAGATATTTTTAGAAAAGATTCCTGTTTTTTTTCTAACGAACTATGTGTTTTGGACGTCTATTTTCATAATTTTTTTGATTCAGTGTATAGTACTTTATAAAACGAAAAAAAAAAAACGTAACGCTATTTTACAAAAAAAAGTATTCAAAACAATGTTTTTTTTTTAACAACAACAGTCTACAATTAAGGGTTATTTCATATATATATACATATATATATATATATATATATATATATATACACTGTGTAACCCGGATATAAGATACTTGCTCTCCATTCCTTGTAGCTCTCTAATATTCGGGGTGAACATATATCCGGAGTTCTTATATCCGGGTTACACTGTATATTATCACAGGCTCTAATTCAGGACCAGAGAAAATCTCTCTTATATCCGTTTTTCTTATATCCGATCTTTTATATCCGGGTTACACTGTATATATTTCCTCGGTCCTTTTCTCTATGAACTAGCCGCAAATTGCGTGTAGTATTCACAGAATGTTGTGATTTAGTTTACTTTGAAAAAAAGTTCGAGTCTCACACGTGAAAATGTGGTAGATCTGAGAACAAGTTCTAGACAGAAATATTACAACAGGATTTGAGAAAAAGAAACACGACAAATATATCTAATTTGTAGAGAAATTTTACTGGGTGAGTAAAAATGGCATATAACGTAAGGAGAAAAAGAGGAATGTTCAGAAACAAAGAAGATTTTTAGGTTTGCGAAAACGTGTTTCGCGGGATATTATCTGGATATATAGTTATATATAGTAATTTATATATTGATTTCGTTATACAGAGAGCTACAACGTTCGGTACACTGGCATAGCGTTTTGATCTCTACTTACTAATATCTAAGTTTCCAACAGACGGAAAGCAATTGTTTTTTTTTATTTGGATGTGATCTTAGTTGTGCATGACTTGAAATCGAATCATGCTCATGCCAGTGTTGCGAACCTTGTACCTGTTAGTATGATTTAATATTTATAGTGATAGCTTTATTTAATATTGATCACTCTTATATAAGCCAGAATAGATTTCACTGGGAAGACATTCTTAGCCTGGACTTTTTGGCACACACACAGTCAAACAGCCACACACACACACACACTCACAAACACACACACACATATATACATATACATATATATGCATATATATGTATATAGATATAGATAGATAGATGGGTGTACATATATGTGTGTGCGCAGACATATTTACATAAACGACGTATATATAAAAAGCTATTTGCTACGGTGCTCTAGCATTTGATGTACTAAAATTAATAGCTATTATCTACATAAGCGGTAAGAAGCAAAGTAATGATATATGTATATATTCTTTCTGCATTTACTTATTCTATTTCACTAATGTTGATTGACTTGTGTGCTTACACTGACCCAATCAAATCTGTTTCAATTCTGTCTGACTTATTGACCTTGGGTCACTTCTTTTTGGCATTCATCTGACTAGATTTTACTCATTCAATTGGTTTCCTCCTACTGTCTTTAAGCCTCCAGACGAGTATAATGAAAGGATACTAACTACTTATCATTGTTATTTACTGGGCTACTGATACAACTAAAATACATATGCAGTAAAAACGTGACGTTTAAAATATATTCTGGATTTTACTAAACTCGTATGATAATTAAGCTCTAGTACTTAGTTTTTATATATTATTATCAATACCTAGATAAATCACTGTCTAGAGAGGGGGTAATTTATATGCATGTATTTCTTCATTTTATCTTCCATTACGAGGATTTAAATATTAATATGCAACTAAGTCATGTGTCTCCAATACTTTTTTTTAAAACAGTGTTTTAGAAAATGTGAAAGATTTGCAAGTTTTACATTTTATTACTGCAAGAAAAAATTAAATTCAGTAGATCGTCCTTAATTGTTGCGTATAAATATTGAGTATCTTTAATGAAAATCTGAAACATTTTAATTTTCAATTTTTTTTTCGAATATTACCCTATGAAAAACACTATCAAATACTACAAATTATGTTTACCTGTAACATGATTTACCTGAGGGAGCTAATTGCCCCTCATTGGGTAACCGGGTATGCTAAGCTAGTGTTTATAGCTCTCGAGTAACAGTGGATCTCCCGAAGATTTAGAATAGAGGATATAAATGTATATTATATTTCATTGTCAAAACAGATATACGAGGGGCCTTCAATAAGTAATGCACCTGACCGACTTCCAGTTGTCTCATCAAGCTGACATGCTGCGTGTACAATGATTCATATCTCTACCTGTTATGTGTAAAATTACAGCTCTGAAGTAATTGTGGTTTCTGTTTTACAGGTGTTTGAACTGAGTCAGGTGTGAAATGGAGCCTGTTAAATGTCGGGCAGTGATCGGGTTTTTGTATTTGAAAAGACGCACACCACAGGAAACTTTTGATGAAATGAAATACACTTATGGTGATAATACCCAATCATATGACCTCGTAAAACGCTGGCATCGTAAATTCAAACATGGGCGGAAGTCTGTGGAAACAGCTCCCAGACCTGATCGCCCCCCTACTTACATTGATAAGACATCTGTCCGTCAAGTTGAGGATGCCATTTTGGAAGATCGGCGCATTACTATTCGCCAAATAGCCCAAGATGTAAAGATTAGTACAGGGTTTGTGGAAACTATCATTCATGACCATTTGCATATGTATAAGGTGTCTGCCAGATGGATTCCCAGGTTGCTCACACCATTCCAGAAGTGAGAACGCGTTGAGTGCTCGAGGATGAATTTTGAGATGTGCCAAGAAGATGAGTAAAGGTTTTTAAAATACTAATTACTCTGGATTAAATCTGGACCCATCACTATGATATAGAGACCAAAGCCCACTCAGTGCAGTGGAAGCACTTGGACTCACCACCTCAAAAGAAGGCAAGGATGCAGCCCTCCGCTGGCAAGGTCATGCTCACAGTTTTCTGGAACCAGGACGGAGTAGTGATGAAAGATTTCCTGGCAAATGGTACCATAAGTACAGTAGCCTATTATGCTTCACTTTTGAGGAAATTAAGGGAAGCTATAAAAATCAAGAGGTGGATCAAGATCAACAAAGGTACTCTCCTCCTGCAGGATAACGCACCAGTTTTTTTTCTCCCGGAAAACAGCAGATATCCCGAAGATTTACAATAGAGGATATGAATATATATCTTTATATATTTCATTGTCAAAATAGATATATTTACTTATTCTTTTGAAGTCAGAGAGATATATTTTGTTATTCAAAATTGACGACAGAAATCTGGGAACACTAACCTTGGCATTGTTTGGCCTCGATGAACTCAGTGCCAGGCGTTCTAGCTGACAGCCGATGACTCATGGGAATCATGGGAATTAGGTGTTGACTTTGAATCTTTGATTTACAGGCTTCCGATATTACTGAAATGCACACCCGCAATCTGGGATTTCCGTAAGTGCGTGGCGTGATTTTATTGGCTTAGGAAATAATCTCCCCCACACCCGACTTTATTATATAGTGCTAGTATCGCGCGAAAATATCCAGTTTCCAGCCAGAGTTTGTGCGTGGAACTCGAACTAACAATACCGCTCCCTGAGACGTGACCCCTCCTCCAAACGGTCTGAGACCATATGTGAAGAGAAGAGAGATTTGAGACTTTTAAAACTTACTCAGAACTTCACGTGTACATATATGTAAAATAGTATGTAAACTTTGGGAAATTTACCTTTCGTAGAATAGAACTCAAGCGTCTGTTGTCCTATTGTCCTGCGTGAGTTTCGTTATTCGTTTTCAGCCTACCAGATTCAATGTGACGGCCTCTAGAAGTACGAAGCTGACACGAGCCAAGTTTTCAAAGATCAGGGGTTCTTACGTAACTCTATAAGAGGGTGTGTTACACACTTTATGAAACCTTCATTAATCAGTTCTAATACTCATTGTTAAAATAGTGTATTATATATCTGAATTTCCACGAAGGGTGTTCACCCACAGTTACCCATTTGGATTTAATTTCAATAAAGTAAATATAACATACGGTTCGACTATTTCGATTAGAGACGGTTTTTAAAATTGATTATGATGGGATAATTCCTTAACGAAGATGCGATTGTGCAGGCATAGAAATGTACAAAACTATAAATATACTTGACTTTATGCATATTTACCAGTGAGATCTACAGGTTAACACATGAGCTAATAGAAAGAATAGCAAGATGAGAGGTGTTATTACTGTTACTAATTAGTATAATATTACGTAATTCTTTGACAGATCTGTCATTCTTTGTTTTAAATATTATGTACAAGTTTCACGGTAACACGAGTAAATAGATATATTTCTCAAAATGTAAATAAGACCGGAATTTGACAATGCTTTAACTAGAAAAAGACCATTGTAAATTGGAAGGAAACCACTTTCGTAAGAACCCGTAAATGAAGGACTTTAACAAAACATTACAGTTGATAACGTGGAGGAAATGAGATCCTAAAAAAGCAAGGTAAAGATATTCTCATGATTCTTTCCCAGATGTAATTATTTGTTAGAAATATCCACAGGATACAACAATCATGAAAGAAATGAAAGGCACAATATATAGTATACTATTAATGAAATAACTATTCAACTAGCTCTATTTCGCACTGAAATATTTCTCTAGCACCTCATTAATAGAGTATATACATAGTAGGGGTGTATATGCTTTGGAAATAGTGAGAGCCGTGGATATTTTTGGGGTAGAAATTACCTTGCACATCTAAGGCCGAGATATAATAAAGCATAGTCCAAGGAGACCCACTCACTCGGGACGTTATCTCTTTGTCTCAGGTCTCTTAGTACAGTAATTACATTGCTTACTCCCTGGGGTACGATTATTGGGGGATGGTTTTTGGGCAATTTAAAAAACACCAGTGTATGTTATTTCGAAGGGCTGGCTTTAATTATCCCATCTGTCGACAGTGTGTCACATATTTCTCCCAGATGAAAGAAGAAAAAAAAACTACCCTATTTAATCCTGAAATTATTTCCTCAGATTTGCTAAGCGCCAATTATAGACGGTTTGTACTTTAATCGGCGTGTACTGAAATAATAATTTATTTTTGTCCGTATATTCATCATATATTTGTTTTAATAATAAACTTACGCTCAGAATATAAAAGCGTTGTCTATGACAAATTAATGAGTAGCTATTCGCGACGCTTATGGTACCAGAATCATGACGTTTATTTTATGTAATACATATTTTCGAATACATTTTGTTAACAATACGAATGTGTGTGTCTTGATTATGACCAGATTGCAAAGCTACAGCATTGTCGACGAGATGTTCAAACTTACACTGCAAAAACATTACGCTGATTATATTGTGAAAACAATTCCACGTGCAATACCTTGATTGCCAATAATTTGTTATTATATAAGAGAAATAACGAAGATGTCCTTTATATATATATATATATATTTATATATATATATATATATATATATATATATATATATATGGATTATTTATCTTCCACCAGACTATTCATTCATTCATGTGTAATCACCTTTTTCTTCACCATATTCCCTCTGCTTCACTTTTGTTGTTATCAAGTAAGATCTTTGACTTACTTGTTGTTTTATCAAATACTTTTGCATGCAAAATCCGATCCCGTATTTTGCTAATTCCTACCCTCTGATGAGAAGGAAAGTATTTCTTCGAAACTCCGCGGATTAAGGACTATCCCCTTATCTAGTGTTTCCTTTTAAGATTAAATATGTTTTTAACTCATTTCAAAGTGTTTTAACATGTTTTATTAACTGTTTGCCAGTATATATATAAATATATATATATATATACATATATGTATATATATATATATAGAGAGAGAGAGAGAGAAAGAGAGAGAGAGAATGATAGATAGATAGATAATTTATCCATTGCTGCACTTCCATGTCTGATTTTTAATTTTAATAGGATTATCATTAACTAACCCAATTGTATATATGAAATATAATTAAATAAAATATTAATTTACATTTTAATACCCTTTTTATATACTGCGTTCTAAAATTCAATAGAAATACACAATTAAATTAAAAATTACATATAACAAAAGCATCTTTAGATATATTTTTTTCTGAAACTTTTAGATGAAGATCGATTATTTCGTAATATTCGATTCTCCAATCTAGTGTTCTCACCTTGAGCATTATTTTTACACGTTTTAGTGGATTTAATTTCAGAATATATTGCAAGACATATGACCAAGTGCAGAAAGTACTTGGAAACGTAATCTGCAAGTTTAACTTTTTAGCGGTCGAATGTTTATCGTCAGTTTCAGTGACACTCAACATAGAATTGCGAATTACTTAAAACATCTATCTATTCATGTCTGACGTAAGGAAATAATGCTACGAATATGGAATCAATAAAGGGTTCCGCTTGAAAATTCGTGCAGATTCCCGAGTTCACCAGAAAAAATCCGAGCTTGAGAGAATGGTTTCCCGAGTTCTCCAGGATAGACTGGAAGATGATCAACGAATACAGTTACAGAAATATCATGGAAATACACTCATTATGAGACGGATATGCTAAGAATTCCTTTAATATTAAACATATTTTGATTTTACAGTATCGTGTTCAATTTGTACTTGAAATCCCTACGAAATGATGCTATATCATTTGCACCTGCGCCTTTATGCTGATAACTTAGGAGTTTAAATTGTTTTTGTTGAAGTATTTTTATTTAATAAGTTTATGATCAAAGAAAACAAGCACGTTCTATTTATACACACTGGCGACAGGAACTGACCAATCAAATGGATCCACGATTTGTTAGCAACCAATCAGAAATCGGAATTGCGCAATTAAAATATAGGATATTTCCCGTAAGAAAACTTTTGTGGACACATGAGAAAGATTTTTTAAGTATTGCCTACAAATTTTAAAAGTTCCAGTATGATACTGATCATTTAACAACGGAAAACTGTTTACCGCCCAAGAATTTGTACCGATTCGCTACCCATCGGAAACTCTTTTGAAATTAAATATGGCTATCAATCCAAAAAGTATTGAATTTAGAGAGAAAATATACTGCAAATACATGTAACACAAACATCTTCAGAAATAGCCATGTACACTAAAACAATTTACAGCTTTACATAATGTTGAGCCCGGGTATATAAGCAAAATAAGAACCCATTTGTACTAACAGGTATGTAGAATACATAACACGATTATACACACATGTATATGCATATGTATATATATATATATATATATATATATATATATATATATATATATGTTTGTGTGTGTGTTTGTGTGTGTGTGTGTGTGTTAATATCTGTATGTATACGTGTATTAAATGTAATATATTAAGGGTGTTAAAAGATGTCGTTTTAATTTATACGTTAGTTACTTATCAATGGAGGTGTAAGTACTATGAGCGTTCAATATATATATATCGCTTACATCATCAACAAAATATATATATTTTTTTATAGTAGGACATAGTGAATCGTCAGGATTTTCACTCCTAAAGTACGCTTGAATATAAAATAATTCATGAGAACATCATATTTACAATTACAGAGACAATTATCTATTTGACAGATTATGTTTACCTAGTATATAGAAAAGATTTCAAAAGTTTGTAAAATGTATCGGGTGTCATCAGCTAGATTCGAAACCAAAACATTTTGTTTTCCAGTCGCGTTTCATACTGCTTAAGCTATCGACACATCGCTGAGTAAGATTTAAAAGGACACCAATCTTAATTATGAATGCATTTGCACATGCACAAAAGTAATAAAAATATGGTAGAAAGGTAAAACATTTTGCATTTCAGCTTGCTTACATATTTTTGTACGTGTTATTAATGCATAAAAAAGAAGATTTTACTCATTATAAACCATCCTTGTTGTCTGATTGCTATTGTTTGTTATTTTCAGTGTTATGTGTCTAGTAGTTTAAGAGTTTATAGGATTAATGTTTAGAGATACACCTACATACATATATATATACTGTTTTGTTTATAAAGGTTTGAGTTAAAAGCGTAACAATATTCATTCCACGTTTATTCATTTTATTATTAGTAGCTACATTATAATCAATTAGTAATGCTTTAACCGGAAAATATCAAGATTAATCCAAACAGAATGCATTAGTGAGCCATACATTCGTTCATATTCTAACTAACAATCAACAAGTTTCTATGCATTAAAACATGTATGTTATATCACATCTGTCAATGGCAAGCCAATATTTGTTTTTACTTTAAGTTATACGAGTCTGTTATAGGAGACTTTGTTGACGCAAATTTTATATCCTCTAAAAACACACACATATGCACACACACAAACACACACCCACACATGCACACACTCACACACATACACATACAGACATACATACATACGTATATATACATATATATATAGAGAGAGAGAGAGAGAGGGTGACCCCAAAAAACGGCTCCCAAATCTAATAAGGCCCCGTTTCTTAGTATTTTGTCCAAATGAAATAAAACTTTTGTCATAACTAGTTTATTATATTCAAAACATCACATCAAAACCCTAGTGACTTGGTCTGTTTTCCTTCGTTCTACATCATATGTTCTAGATGGCCTCCATTCAGCTTTTGTTTTTTGTTTTTTTGGTCACCCTGTATATATAAGAATTTCATAATTTAAATTCTTCTGAAAAATACGTGTCTTCAAAAAGTTTGTGTCCCTTTTTACTTTAAATCCGGCTCGAACCTGGAGCATAACGCACGTGGACTCAACGGAACCACAAGCACGTTTCTCTTCTCTTCGCCATAACATCAAAATGAAGAAAAAGAAAAACATATTGATGAACCGGACACTACCCTGATGAGGTTATTTATTAACGAAATATCGGACTTACCAGAAGAAAGTAAATAAAAATGGTTTTATCATTATATCCGTCATTTCAAAGTTGTCAAATTTCTCATTTCAATTTTACTAAAAAATAAGTGTCTTCAAAAAGTGTGTGACCATCTTTTACTTTATTTATATCTACTACACCGATGAAGACTGAAAGATCGGTCGAAATATATGTACTTATAAAAAAGTTTTTTAATTTTTTTTCATAATATTATTTTGTATTCCTGCACGTCACCAATTGAAAACGAATAAAGAAAAATTATAAGCTTTTATACTTTTCGTATTCTTTTTTATTCATATATATATATATATATATATATATATATATATATATATATATATATATATATATATATATATGTATATATATATACGTGTGTGTATATATATACATATATATATATGTGTGTGTGTGTGTGTGTACGTGGAGGTGTGTGTGACGATGACTCCGTTCAGTCTTGAAAGACAAAGGATATCGCCTATAAAGGCAGTTGTGAGTGTAATTTGAGGAAAAGAACGCGAAAAACTGACGTCTTTGCTGTTACGACCACCGCCAAACCGGAAGTGACGTAGGTTTTTATTAAGGTTAGAAAATCCAAAGGAGAGGATGACTTTCGAAAATATCGGCGAAAATAGCGACCTCTCACGTAGAAAAGTGGCCGGTTGAAGGAGAAGATATTAATGTTTTTTGCCAATTTTCCGAGATTTGTCGTTTGACAGATCGAACTTCAAAACGATACTAATCGTGTGAAAATCCGTCGATTTTGAGCAGACATGCAAGAGTACATACATACATTTATACATGGGTAACTCAAATTTTCCACCCAAATCGATTAAAAACTGGCCCTATCTCTGAATAGACTTTATGTCAAATTTCAAATGATTATAGCAGAAATTGTTTGAGTAATTTGATAGAGACCGATGCGGTCAATTTGTTTTTAACTGAAACCCCTATTATGACCCTTTAACATTTAGTGTTTTGGGCTCAAATAAAGTTATTCAGTTAGATTCATGTCCAAGAAACCTATATCTAAAATTTCAATTCGTTATACCATAAATTAGGAGTTTTGTAGAATTCTGAAAGGTCCAATCGTTGAATTTTGACCCTTTAACAACCAAATCTCTGGTCGAAAACGGATTACAAAGACTTCTCCAAATCAAATTACCCTGTATATCAAATTTCGATTATGTAGACTGAGAATTACAGTGTATTGAGTAGGGAGATGTAAACAGACTTTCACTTTATATATATATATATATATATATATATATATATATATATATATACATATATATATATATATATATATATATATATATATATATATATATATATATTGGCTGTACTTCGCAAACGAATATTCTATCTATGAAGGTGATTTTCAACGTCGACTACAGGCACGCTTGTTGCTGACGAGCCCAATGCGGGACAAGCATGTTTAGCCGCAGCGGCTGCAGTCAAAATCGTGTCAGGTGTGGTTGCCGGGGCTACCACAATCTTATTCCTTCAGCGCATCTCCAGCACATTCTCTGTGCGGTAGATCCCAAAGGATGCGACAGCCTGATGGACAGTAATCAGCCAGGTATCACGGTCAGCACGAGAGCAGACCACTGGAGGTGGTCACTGTAGTAATCACCGAGGGATGTCTTCAGAACGTCTTTATATATTTATTTCGGTATCCCTCTGTACCGACGGCTAGTAGAGGATTCGCAGGTTATGATCATCCATTCTTGAGACGTGCCCGATGAAGCGTAGCTGTGATTACAGCAGCATGGCCCCGATGCTGGTAATTTCCGCACGCTCGACGGCCTCAATATTGGCGACATATGCACTTCAGTTGATGTTGAGAATGGTGCGTAATTGGTGACGTAAAATTTCCACGATCCAGAGCCGTACAGGAGGCTACAGAGTACTACGGCTCTGTACACACTGATTTTTGTGTAATTCTTTAAATGTCTGTTTTTCCACACCTCTACATCCTGCCAAGAGCGCTGTTTGCCTAAGCCAGTCGGTTGTCTATTTGTCTGTCGAGTTTGGCATCAGAGGTGATGGTACACCCCAGGTTGGTAAACTGGTGAACGGTCTTCAGATTAGTCTCGTCAACGTGGGGGTGCGGTACTCTACCCGGGGAGCTGACTAGTGGAGGGCTTCCGTCTTTTTAAGCTGACGTCGAGTCCGAAGTGGGGCACAGCAAGGTGCTTTCGGTGTGGGCAACAAGGGCAGCGTCGTTGGCAAAGAGAAGTTCTCGGGTCAGTTGCTCGAGAGTCCTTGTGAGAGCTTGCAGCGTTTTGAGGCTGAACAGACTTTCGTTGAGGCGATAGCGAATGCAGAGAGCATCATCATCGTCAAGATCTTCGGTCGCCTGCTTGAGCATCATGTTTGAAGACGATGCTGAACAGAGTCGCTGCCAGAACGCATCTCTATTTTACGCTATTGGCGATGAGGAAGGGTTCCAAGAGGGTGTTATTTACTTTGACCTCTCTGGTTTTATCATGCCCAGGAGCTTTGGGGGGGTAGCCGAGACGCTCCAAAATCAACCAAAGCCCCCTTTCTGCTTACTGTGTTAAATGCCTTGGTCAGATCCACAAACGTTACGTAGAAACCCCTGTTTTTGTCATGAGACGTGTCTTGCAGTCTAACTGCTGAGCTCGAAAGAGGGCGACACTCGTGTTTTGAACTTCTGGTTTGTTGGCTGTCATGGCTCTTGCGAGCTGCGACGTTGTTTGGCATATATATATATATATATAGAGAGAGAGAGAGAGATTCTTTATTTCTATATATATATATATATATATATATATATATATATATATATATATATAGAGAGAGAGAGAGAGAGAGAGATTCTTTATTTCGTTAAAAAATATCTTGGTTACACAACTAAACGAAAAAACTAAGCAAAAAGCTCAATTGGAAAGTCCCCAGTAGAAAATGCAAATTGATTCCTGCGTAAGAAAACACACACATGAAGAGAAATTTACAAGTCTATTTACCAATACTGATTGTGTTCACTATAAAGAATGAACAATATAAACATATTTGAAAAGTTTAATGTGGATATCATTGTAAGTGAAAGTTTCAGTAACAATGCAGTCGACATTAAAGTTTGAAAATTGTTTTATGTTTGAATATTTTTTCGTCTATGCAGACACATGAAAATGTTGATTTCTAGGAAATTTCAGAAACAGTTCAATATTGTAATTCACAATCACGGACTTATAAAAAAATTAAATCAAGCTGAGACGACTTAGTATACTTATGTCAAAACTACGTTTACGCTACCAATTCTCTGTTTGTCATTTCGAATTTTGTAACTTAATTCTTCATGGAGTTCAAATGGCTTAGTAAAGTTCTATATGAATAGAGGATGAGATTTTTAAAATTATATATCATCTGAATCACGTTGCACGAATGACTCCAATTCAAGCAATATTCTTAAATGAAATCTACAAATAATTGATTATAAGATTAAAAGCTGATTTGGTCGTTTAAAGATAATATATATATATATATATATATATATATATATATATATATATATATATATATATATATGCATCGATTGTTATAACGAAAATATTACGTGATCACAGCGTTTCATGGGTAATGGATCTATATATTAACACAGACATATGCTCATAAACACATGCACACAGACACGCACACGCACATACACATGCACACACACACACATATATATATATATATATATATATATATATTAGTAGTCAACCACCTTCTTAGTGACATGCAATATAGTTTCCGTTCTGCTAGATCAACAGCAGATGCTCAAACGGTTATATCATAGGATTAGTGAATCTCTCGACAAAGGCTTCCTTTTTAGGGCAATAGCTCTTGACATATCAAAGGTGTTCGATAAGGTATGGCATAAAGGCCTACTTCACAAGATTTCCAGATGCGGTATAACTGGGATTTTTTTCTCAATTATAAAATAATTTCTCTCTCATGAGCTCATAAGAATAGTGGTTGATGGGCAGAAATCAGAAGCCACAGTAGCAATGCTGGTGTCCCTCAATGGTCTATCTTGGGCCCAACTCTCTTCCTGATCTACATCGATGATCTCTCAAAACAAATACTTGCATCATTCGTTGACATATATGCATATAACACGACCATCAAAGGCCGTAAATGACAAATTTCTCTCTGATTCTCTCTCCTCTGATATTGAGTGCGTGGTACAATAGGGGAAGAGGTGGCTGGTTACTTTTAATGCATCTAAAACCAAGCTTCTATCTTTATATCATCGACGCTCTGATCCCCATCGGTCATCTTTTGAAATGGGTGGTTCTCGTCTTCGGGAGGTTTCATGTTTTGATTATTACATTTTAAGGGGAAAGCACATGTTACTTACAAAACACCCTTCTCTAATCTGTTCAGAATGGCTTTTTAAATAATAACCTTATTATTTCAGCACGTTAGTAAAAAATTATAAGTACCAAACATTTACTTTTTCCCGACCGATACTGCAAATTAAAGTGTCTACTCCGAAAACCATTATTAATGGGGAAAGGTTGGGAGGGCTTTTCAACAATAGCCTTAAACTTTTTACGAAGGAGAGCATGCTTCCAGCGGCAAAGCAGATTAACGTACCCTGGTGTATATATATATATATATATATATATATATATATATATATATATATATATATATAATTCAATTATTTAGTTTTGCACTATAAGTACTTAAATACGTAAGTGGTTTTAATTTCTATTATACTTGTTTTCGAATTATAAATACTTTACTCAACATTTTCTGAAATATTTTTTATTTTATGCAAAAAGCAAATCAAAGCATTTCCGCGGTGTTTTTTATGAACATTGATTTGTGTCTGATGAATAAATGTGTATTAATTATTAGTAAGAATCTGCAAAATTCATAAAAAAAATATTTATATCGCGTATATTTTGCGTAGTATTTGAAAAGAATTTATTTTGCTTAAAATGGTTATACCTATGTGAAAAGACATGGCAAGACCAAGGAAGCAAAAACGACTGCAAAATGTGATCTATTGTTATGTTTATTATAAGGCATTATTTTATATAATTATAAAGAACTCAATACACCCGTAATAGTTTTCCATGTTTACAACGTGAAAAATAAAACATGTCAAAATAATGTAGGTTATAAACCATTTGAAAAGACAGCAATATTAATAAAAAAAAAGGAAAATAAAATAATGGTGGAAAAATCATTTGCTGACGAACGGAATACTACATTGAGGGTGAAAAAGCAAACTCGGCTTTTAACATGTCTTTCAAAAAGCATGTCTTCTGTCATTTTATAGGTTCTACACAATGTCAGTTTCCGAATCCTGTCAACAATGTCCTCCATAGAGTCCTCTTTTGAACCCCGGCAAATACTAACGAATTTTATTGCGACATTTTTAATCGCCTTGTGACATATTCTCCAGAGTTCCTGCACAAATATAAACTAGACGAGAAAAAAGAATAAAGGCACGTACATGTATGCAAACACATAAAACATTACCACACATATCTACCATGTATTTATATAACACACGCATATATATATATATATATATGTATATATATATATATATATATATATATATATATATATATATATATATATGTATTTAAAATTTTATGATGTTCACCATTTTACATTTTATTTTATTATATTGACATTTACAATTCTTCGGACAACATAATCCTATTTGGAATATAGACTTTTCCTATTTGTTTGTTACATGCTCTGTCAGTACATACATATATGTATATATATATATACATATATATATATATATATATATATATATATATATATATATATATATACATAAGGAGAGAGACAGAGAGAGAAAAGAATGAGAGAGAGAAAGAGAGAAAAAGGAGCAAAAATGTATTATATATATATAATATGTTTTGACTGCAGAAATCCCCCTCTTTTATTTTACGTTTGGAATAACAGATGCCATATACTAATTCATTTTGATTCCACATACTAATTCGTTATAGCTATTATCTTATATAATTTTTAACACACTAATAGACCCATAAAGTCGTTATAATAAAATTCTACATTGCGTCCTAGGAGTCACGCCATAAAAATATCGACATCTATAGAAGAAGGACTCACTCCTTTTCTCTATAAATATTTAGTCCTTCCACTGCTACAATGTGAGACCGAGATCTATTCAACATTTTCCAACGATATTTACACTGCAACTATCGTAACTGGTTATTATCTACATGCGCAACACAAATTTTCCATTATTTGATTTAAATAAATTACTACTCAGAGATAACCAGGTTTGTATATTGGGCGTTCGTACTAATCTGACAATTACTTAATTATAGTGCATAATTCCTATTTTATATCTCGCAACCTACTTGTCACTGTCAAAGTCAAAAGAGATTGTCTTATTTGAAAACCTATAAAGTCGTTTATTTAAGGGAATTGTCTAGGTGGAGCTAAAGTAAAATGTACTTTAAAAGGTGAATGGCTGATCAGTGTCGATAATGTGTTCGGAAAAAAATTAAACAAAAACAAATGCATAACAAACAAATGGTTTCGCAGGCAATGTAATTTAGGGTAAAATTTTAGTTTAGCTGTGTAAATTATTTGAAACGCAAAATAATTATATAAACTATGAGTTTTATATAAAACATATTATTGGACCAAAAGGTTGAAATAAATGCAGAAAAAATAATTATTATTATGTTTTCAACATTTTTAGACTACAAATTCTGGACAAATTTTTACTTGTTACGCTCTTCCATGGATCAAAGAGCGTAATAATTTACACATTTGGGTAGAAAAAGTCCTATCCGTCGAACTTTAGCCAAAGTATAAAAGCAATATGGCGGTCTTGACTAGCGTAAATTTAGTCAAATACAAAATGAAGTGAACGAGGTTATAAAAAGTACTCAATAAAAGTAGACCAAGATTTACTTTTTACTAATATTTTATATATATATATATATATATATATATATATTTATATATATACTAGCTGTACCCGGCCACGCGTTGCTGTGGCTCAGTTTGTTAAAATGGAACACATATGAAAGTAGAGAAAAGTTTGATTCTTTTTTTCAAGAGAATGTACAAATTATTTATTTTTTTAACAGATGTTAAGAAAATAAACAGAAAAATACTTCCATCATTAATTATGCAAAAAATAAATAAAATGTTGATTTAGTGTTTCAATATGCTTATAAATTACGATAAAACTTGCTGAGTATGCACTGTTTTACGGTTGTAGTAAAAATGGAACGGAAACTAAAATTTCGCTTCATTTTAATCTTTCTTAATTTTTTAATTGTGCCCCCCAAACGAATATAATCAAAACAGTAACATTCAACAATTGTACTTTATGTATATAAAACACAAAATGGGTGTTTGTATTACTGTACACATAGATTCGAAAAAGTTGTTAAAAAACAAATATATAACAAATAAATGTTATCAAAGGCAAGATACGTTACTTTTCTGCCAAACTGGATATATTTTTTGTATTTTTATTCAATGTAACATATGTATTCAGCTCGAAAAACATACAGTGTTTACCAATGTATTCGAAAATTCAAGATGGCGTCTCACACCCTCTTAAACACCATAAGTATTGAAAAAGGTGTTATAAATAAAAAACTATACAAAATACTATTAAAAACCCGGCGAATATATGTCAACCTATGTCACGGTAACATAAATTGAGAAAGTTTTTAACAGTATTTTATCCGTTTTTTATTTATAACATCTTTTCCCACACTTACCGTGTTAAAGAGAGAATCAGACGCCATCTTGAATGTTCCAATACATCGGTAAACACTGTATGATTTTCGAGCTGAATAAACATGTTACATTGAATGAAAACACGAAAAATATATCCAGTTTGGTAGAAAAGTAATTGATCTTGCCTTTGATAACATTTATTTGTTATATATTTCTTTTTGGACAACTTTTTCGAATCTATGTGTACAGTAATACAAACCCCACAAAATATTTATTAAAAAAAATTGTTTAAAAAAAGTTGATAACGAAAGGGAAATAATCTCATTTTAAACGAAAAAGTCAGTTTACCTAACTTACTGTATTAATGCTATTTTTTTAAGCACGAAAAAAAAAACGGTAAATATCCAGACACGCTACTACAGAACACCGACCACTCTAATTTGTTTTTTTTTTTATAGGTAATTGAGGTCGCTGACAACGAATCTGATAATCAAACTTAGGGCAAATTTACCGTTTGCATGGTATTTACGCCTGAACCCACGAACTTCTTTCCACCATTTTGCAGCTTCCGTTTATGCTACGCGCATGCTCGCTGTAGCATAAACGACGGCTTCACCAAGCAAACTACGTTGGGGGGAGGGGATTTTTTTCCAGGACATAGAATTTTCTAATTTTCAAGAATACATTATCGCGCTTTTTGGGTGGAAAATTTAAAATTAGCTGAAAAAGAAATAAAATAAGAAAAGGAAGGCACACCAAGTTGGAGTAGGGGGGGTAATTTCTCTGTTTTTTTTTACCTGGAACATCGAATTTTCAAATTTCCCGTAAGTAACGCACCAATTAGAACACCATTTAACATTTTCCGAAGATTTTACATTGTACATTGGGGCGCGAGCGGGGGGAAGTGATGTTGGCGCGCGTGCCCCAACATCACATCCCCCCTAAACAAATTAGAGTGGTTGGTGTTCTGTACTAGCGTATCTGGATATTTACCAAACAATATTTAGGTTTGACTATAGTTCCTAAACTCAGTTCACCCTAATTAATTTAGGTGACTGAAATAGGAATCTAATTGAATCTTTAATTTTTTGAATAGTATGCGAGAAATTCATTTTTCTTCGAGTTATATTGAATTCATTAATACGGACTTTAGGGGCTTTTTTCGTAATGTTACTGTAAAAATTATTTTTTATTGTTACAAATTACGATGCTTTAAAAAAAGCAAAAATAAATTCTTGCGTTTTTTATTTACTACTGAAAACCATAACTTTAGTAAAGGTATTTTTTGTTTAAACAAAATAAAACATTTTCACTAAAAGTTAAGTAAAATAATTAGTTCATTAAATTCTGCGATCATTATTTGAAAAATACTGCAATTTTCATTAAGATTGGTTAATTTCCTGATTTTTGGTGAATTTTTAAGTAAAGGGAGGAGTCAAAATGTTTATACACTTTGAGCGTCGGCATTCATTTTGTGACCTCGTGTGGTTAATTTAAATTAAAGTTCAATTACATGGTTACATCATCAATAATCATGTAATTAAACCCATTGAAAATTTACCGATATTGTAAACACATTCTGTTTACATTAAGTCTGTAGTGTTTTTTTAGTGATGCAATGTTTTCAACTGAGATTTAAAAAAAAAACACGAGAGCAGAGGAAAGAAATGTCCAGAAAATCGCTAGATTTTTAACTTATCGTCTGAAATTTTCAAAAATCGCTAATTCCCCCCCCAAAAAAAAAACTCCATAATGTTCCGTGTGTTTTTTTTTCTGTTGTTTCTTGCTTTTTACACTTTTAGATCGTATTTTAAACAAAACTTCGGAGGTTGGAATGCCCCCCCCACCTAAAATGTACTTGGAAAAATCGATTTTATAGTGAAATTTAAGAATGGTTAGTCGAATAAAAGGTGAAAAACAAAACAAATAATCAATAAATAATTGCTACCAAAGGCAATAAATGCTACTTTTGTTTACTTAGATGAATGAGCAAGCGCTTTTCTTTATTTTTTAAGTATCTAATGCGGGTGTGTGGGTGGCAAATACCTCCAGATTGTCTAGAATTTCCCGCTAGATTGTAAACGAAATCTCTAGATCTTGCAGGAAAACCGCTAAATTGTAACACTGGTCACGTGACAGGAAGCGGTAATAAATAATTGTCCCTAAATAAAAAAATGGCCTCTCGGTACAAAGAAATCCACCTATTTATCATAGAAAAATTAAGTATAATGCTATAATTAAAAAGAAATATATAAAAACACACATGGATATAGTAAACATATTATACCAAAACGTGGAAGCCATCCGTCCAGTGGTTTTTTAGACAATTAATTCCGAACGAACCAACAGTTACATTTATATATATATATATATATATATATATATATATATATATATATATATATATATATATATATACTTGCAGGACCTGTAAACTGGTCAACTCCCACCGTCCTAATTTTAAGAACGGCTTTCTGAAACCCACTTCCAATCTGCCCACGTTTAAAACAGCTTAGGGAATATATACTCCCAGCCTCGCCCTGAAAATAAGGCGTACGGAATAGACACCACATTTCATGGGGGTTGTCGGAGTATTTGTCTCAAATTTAATTTGATATTCGTTGCTAGCATGCCAACTGCAATAACTATAAAAGAAAAGAAAATATTGGGGTTGCAGTGTCTGCTAGAGAGACGTTTTTATAGCAAGGTTAAATTTGAGGCAGATATTATAACAAGCGCGTGGTGTTTCATTTTTTTTTTTTTTAGTTTTACACGTTCGCAATTTTCTTTTTATGTATGAATCTGTTATATATCAAGTTTAACGTCTATAAAATATAAATTGGTTAAACACTGTCCTTATCTGGAGTGTCTGCTTGACAACTTTTCAGTTGATGTTATCTCCGAACTTCTTCAGGTGTATCTTGTCGAACAGCAACGAATTTCGAACAGAAATCTGTATTTACTTCACGGGGGAAGAATGACTTTGTTCCGTCAGTCATAACTGGTTGGACGAAATACTTACTTCGCAATTGTATTTTACGGTTGCCAATATTCAATACTAAACGTATATTATCCTAAAATTTGAAGTTTCAATCTTTAGTGTGGACGAGCAAATAATATAATTCATAATTACTTAGTGCTTACGTGCTAACCTCTATTAATAAAATAAAGGTTTCTATTTGAAACTCCATGCAGATTTCCTAGCTTGACAGAAATATTTTAGAGTTCGATAAGATCCAGCTTAAGAAGATCGGCTATTAGATACACCGATATGTTGTGGAAATTACTCTAACGATGAGAACAGTCGTTCGAAGACTCCAAATAATACACATGAGCATAGTAATTCGAAAAGTTCAAATGATAGAGGTCGATTCGTAAGTTTTAAGTTATTTTCGGAAATCGGAAACTTACGTGTACTGTGACCGAAAAAATATCCGTAGGGTTTTTTTCATATTAATAGACTTTATTTAATGTATGAAATATAGTAAAAATAAAGTGTATTATTCAGTCTTTAATAAATGGCATATGTCGGATGATATGTTTAATATATTTATCGTCACTACTGTCAGAAACACGCCCATAGTATCACAGAATAATGATAATGTATCAATAAAAAAGACTCTGAGACAATTTAAAAATAAAATAAAAACAACCATATTTTGTGTGCTCGTCTTATTGATATATATTAAGTCGCTTGATGGAAACGAATTTGGAGATACTTTTCTATTATTATCTTTAATATTAATGTGTTTTTTATTTCACCTTTATTATAATATTACGATAAAGTTTGAACATTTCAATTAGCATCGTTGCAATTACGTTTCTATTCATGTACTAATGCTTTATTGTTCTTTCTTTGTCTGAAACATTTCAAAATTTGACTACAAATATCAATAACTAAGATTTAGCAAAGAATGTTAAAACTGAGTTTTCCTTGTTATTTTGTAAGAATAGCAACTGAAATAAAACTGTTTATTTCTAAGAACTGATCTAATCGTATAAATACTTAGTTTTGTAAATAACGCCATATAAAAATCAGAGAATATTTAATATGTTGTATGATACAGGAAATTCAGACAGTGGAACAAATGCACCGTTAGAGCTAAATAATCTATTAGCCATACCTTCGCACTTGTATAGAATATAGAACCGTATATTTATTATGACTGTAAAAGTCTTTACTTTATGCTAATTTTGTTATACTTATTTTATTTTTTAACAACTGTATATGAGATCAGATTCAAGATCTAGTGTGGTTTTCATAGAAATATTTTAGTGCATCCGAACAAAAGTAACACTTGGCACAAGAAAGTGTTTCGTACGCATTGCGATCGCCATCATTATTCATATTTTCGCCTGCAAATAGGTCTGACCTTTCCACGTGGGGAAAACCGACATTTACAAGTTATTGTTTATCAGTTATATGAACAGCAATTCGTTTCCGATTTTACGTAACTGTTACAATGTAAAAAATGTGTAACTAAAAGCGTTTTATATAATATCGGTGACAACGTTGTGCGACTTTCGTTGTGCAAAGACAAAAATGATCATATTAGTGAAAATATTCAATATATTATAAAGTATACAGATTAAGAGTAAAGAATTTCTTTGTATTCAAATTCAATTTGCCATATTTAAAAAAGTCTTATATATTTCATTTATTTCTTTATTATTATTTTGTAGTAAAATTATCTCATAGTAATGCATTAATGGATGTATTTCTAAGAAAGAGTTCGCAATAGACATGAAAAGGTTAGGAATTCATGTTAGTTTAAAGCGTTATTCAAGAAATGGAACAATTGCCTCTCTTCAAATGAGGCAATACGTCTATATATATGCGACAAGACATTTGCAAGTAATAAAGGCTAGTGTGGATTATACAACATATACTTCTTTCAAAAGTAATGCAACGATAACTGTAAATGTTCTATATTTTCATGACAATACGAGTTACGTTTTTGTATATTTTTCTTCATTATCTTCGCGAAAACATTTGTTTACGGTTGATTTTTTGTGTGATCGTGATTTTGCACAAGTAAGATTCCAGAACACGTTGTCGTTAATAAATAAACATTATGCAGACACTGGCATTATCTAGTTTTGTTTTTTTTTACAAAGAAACGCATCACTTATCAAGGCCTAGAGGCAACTCGGGGATGAGGGTTATTGCGTGTACAATAATCAATGTGATGATATCGTAGTAATCACTAGCAATGGATATCTGATAAGGTGTCTTAGTTAAGGGGGCGGTTCATCAGGAACGTGTTTATGTTGGACTTGAAGACATCCAAGTTGTAGTCAGGTGAGAAGCAGGTAAACAGAAGAGAGTTCCACGTGCGTGCACCTCAAAGGAAGAAACTTTGTTCATGGAATATACGTTTTGATTTGGGCACATATAAAGAGTGGGGGAATTACTGACAGTGGTTTCAGCTAGATGGGTGTTTTTCGTGAAAGATTGGCGACGGGGACCATAGATTTGAGCTCAGACGTGCACTTCCCATAGAAATAACGATAAAAAACGACAGGCTCGCAACATCCCTTCTGTGGCGAGAGGTTGCAGGGAAGAGAAAAGGGCATATCCCACTAGGCTACGAAGTCTTTTTTTGTACTCTGTCAAGGCATGATAGACTGTTTTTAGCAGCTCCTGCCCATATATGGCAGCAGTACTTCATCCTTGGACGTGCTTGGATTTTATATAGGTCAATTAGTTTGGATCTGATTTAAATTCAAAATATATGAGTAAATGTTGAGGTTATTCCAACGTTGTAAATATAGATTTAGAGATAACGTCTATTCTGATCACCGTTTAAATAACGTAGGCGGTCGTTTGTGAAGGCAATATATCCCTGTTCTCATAGAATTATTCAGAACTTCGAAGAATAATCATATTGTTACGACATAATAACATTCTGATTCTTTATAACTTTTATGTGTCAATTTAATATACTTAAATAACAGTTACCACCATTGAAACTTTTAGCCTGAGCAGATAAAATGTTGTTTTTTTTTTGTTACAGTGAGCAACATATCTCTGATGTGCACGTGTAAATAGATAATTACGTCACCGGGAAAGTACTGTCTTAATATAAAAGAGATCTGATGAGATACTTGAATTACCAACAATAAGGACCAATAAGTATATAAATATTACTTCTAAAAGAGCAAACAAGTTAGAGTTATTTCCTATTTTTGTCTTGGTCCCCTTTGGGAGTAATACTGCGCACAACGTGTTGTGGTTTGCAGGCAATGTTACAAATATATATACTTTAGCTATAGTTCCTACAATCTAGAGAATTACATCAGAAATAAGAGTAACGTAATAATACTGTTATACAGTAGCGTTTTACAGTTTCAGTATAAAATATTTTTTGTTTATTTATATGTTTGCAAGTATATTTGAAAACAATGTACTCTACCCTAATAGAATGCATAAACTAAAAACAAGAAATCATTTAGATTTTGAAAAAAAAACACACACAGAAACTATGATAAAGAACAACAGACTACTATTTACTCTTAAACAAAAAAGAACTTGCTGAATAAATGTTAAAGAAGACAAAAATCCAACTTAATCCTATTAAATCTGTTTTAGAGAAAAAACAAAGATTTCCTATGTCCATCTGCAAAAAATATTTTCTTTTATTTCTTAAGACGTTCAATTTTTTTTTACTTTGAATTGGTCGTGTTGCAGACAAAGTGTAATCTGGTATTTCTGTTGTGGACAGCATGTCATAGAAGCGCTCGCATGAAAATGACAGAAGGCAGAAATGAAAGATTATTGAAGAAACCAAAGACCTGAGTAGTTTGAGTAGTTTAGTGGTGGGGAAAATAGAAAAAAACTAATAAAAATCTTTCAGTAATATAACAACTTTTGTTTCTTCCATACTTCACATATATTTTTTTAAATGTGTCCCAATTTTACTTTATATGTGTACCCAGGAAACAAACGAATTGATTATAAATTTTTAACTTGTTTTTAGTGTAGAGAGTTGTAAAATGATTTTCGTGAGAGACAGAATAATACAGTATCTAAAATTAAAATATGTTTACGTACCTTATATGGTTAATTTATTGGTACACGTATATATATATATATATATATATATATATATATACTTATTGATTACTAATTTTATTTATACAAACTTGTCAATAGCTACACATCCAAAATATTCACATTAACATCACTAAATGTCCAATATTAGGTTTGTAAAAAAAGTTTTTAAATTTTTTTTCATAATATTATTTTGTATTTCTGCACGTCACCAATTGAAAACGAATAAAGAAAAGTTATGAGCTCTTCTACTTTTCGTATTCTTTTTTATACATTTCCATTCATATATACATACATATATATATATATATATATATATATATATATATATATATATATATATATGAAGAGCATAATGTGGTGTCGCGCAATTGAATAAAACGGATGATATGGGAAAAATGTTATGCGATGTGTCGAAATATACCAGAGCAAAAAATAAATAAATAAATAAAATAAAATAAAAAGGGGGAAAAAAGAGGGGAAGGGGAAAAACAGATTTGATATTCCCCAAGCGCTTTTCAACCGACTCTCTTCAGGTGAATCGTAGGTAAATTGGTTAATTACTCAAAACCATGAATTGGTAAATAAAATATTGTATTGTAAAATGGTCTGAAAAAAATTAGTTCACGGACGACCAAGAGTCATTAAATAACTGCAGTGAATGTTTTAACTGCCTATGTCTGCAGAGAGAGGGACGTCGAGAATTGATGACAATAGCCTCTAGTACGTCAAGGTGGAAACGATGTCGTGCTCTATGTAAAATGGAAAAAACTGTGATCAGAGTAGAGATCACGACACGTTCTCTTGTACAACAAGTGGTCACCTATAGCAGACTCTTGCGACTGTGAACTTCTAGAAGACGGGACCGGTTCGTGTCTACGGATACAGCCTGGAACAACTGAGCCACTCTGACCGATAATCGCTGTATCGTCTTGCCAACATAGTCAGCGTCGCACTGACATTGGTAAAGGTAAATAACCAAACTTTCTTCATAGGAAGGCAAGGCGTCCTTAAGAAAGGAAGGGAAAGCAGGACGAGTGGAATAAATAATGCGCAAATTAGCAGCATTAAAACAGTGTGTTACTGAAGACGATATTTTGTCTGCTGAAGGTTGGATGGAAGAGCCTACCCACGGAAGCTTAAGATAAATGGGGCAACGAGGAGGGTCATATACCTTAGCTCTATTAAAGTTGTCAACCTTACTCCGGATGGTATATGAGACTAGTTGCTCAGGGTATCCAATTGAGAGGAAAATTTCTTTAATTTTGTGAAGCTCGGACGTCAATCGAGAACTAGAACTGATCAGCAAAGCTCGATGCGTGAGAGTTCTGATGAGGTCTTTCTTTCTGCGCTTGGGAGCAAAAGAATCCCAACTGAGACACAGTCCCGTAAATGTCGGCTTCCTAAATATACTGGTAAGAAAAACAGAAGGAGTGCACTCCACGAGTACGTCGAGGAATGGCAGCATATTGTCCCTTTCTTCCTCCATAGTGAATTGCAAAGATTGATGGAGCTTATTTAAATGTTGGAAAAAAGAACAAGCAGCCTCAGGTGACCGAAAGGAAGCAAAAGTGTCGTCGACGTACCGTACATAACATCAAGGTTTCGGCACGTTATTAAAAAGCAGACGTTAATAAAAACCAACGATAATGTTTGCAATACTAGGACCTAAAGGACTGCCTATCGAGACGCCATCGATCTGTCTGTACATTATATTATCAAATCTAAAGGCAACCGATTTAGTAGCCATCTCCATTAGTTCGATAAAAAATGTTTTCTGGAAATCTTGGGGTCTCTGTAGGACCACGATACAGAAAGTCGGCGCAAATGCCTATAGTTTCGTCTAGGGGAGCATTTGTATATAAACTGGATATGTCGAAAGAAACGAAGAATTTAGTATCAATGGACGGACAAAGATTGCGTATGGAAAAAGCAAACTGAAAAGAGTCAGGAACGCAATGAATAGAATACAATTTCACAACAGGGTCCAGGATTTCCACAAGCCATTTGGCCAATCCGTGCTGGACAGAACCAACAATAAGAGAGTCAGTTGAAAAGCGCTTCGGGAATATCAAATCTGTTTTTTTCCTTTTTTCCCCACTTTTTCCCCCTTTTTATTTTATTTTATTTTTTATTTTTTGCTCTGGTATCTTTCGACACATCGCATAACATTTTTCCCATATTATCCGTTTATATATATATATATATATATATATATATATATATATATGAATTGATATATATATATATGTGTGTGTGTGTGTGTGTGTGTGTGTGTGTGTGTGTGTGTGTATGCATATGTGTAGACACAGAAATAAAAATGAAAAATCCCGGCAATATAAAAATATATACAAATGTATTACATTATGAGAAATAAGGGATATAAATGTTCTTTATATATATATATATATATATATATATATATATATATATATATATATATATATATATATATATATATATAATATAAAGCGTAACGGCTGTGTGTGTGCCTGGTCACGAATAGGCTCCTATATGGTTGACTATTTGAAAAAAAAATGATTACATACAATGATAGAATATGTATCGAGGATCAGTAATGGGTATGTTTGATCTGGCAGAACGGTTGTTCATTAAAATTGTAGGGTCTGCGTTCGCGCCTGCCCCCCAAAGTATGGAAATAAAAAAACATTAAAAAAAAAACGTTCATAAGGGTTTTTGATATATATGTACATCAGAATAATTTTCAACTTAAATAGGGATGGTATGATACAATTGTGGGGCATGCGTTCGCGCCTGTACTCCATGGAAATATGTCACACACTTTTACAAAGACTTTTCCTATCTATTTGCGTAAGTATACTTTGATAATTATGTTTCAGTTTGAAAAAATATGGTATAATATAATTATTGGGTGTTTGTTTGCGCCCAACCTCCATAGAATGTAAATATATCAGAAAGTTTAACAAGGTTTTTAAAAAGGGTGAGCGTCCACAATAATACATTAACCTTAATCTTAATTCACGTTAGATTTTATTCATATTTTTGAGTTGAATCATATTGTGTCGAACAAATTCACCTTGTAAATTCACGTTCTTATTAAAGTGAAAGACAAAAAAAAAATTCAGTTCTTTAGACAATTCTTGACACAAATTTTGCACATCTCTTTTTTTCCTTCCCCACTTGCACGTGGCCCTCTTTCGAAATTAGATAAATAGATAAATAATAAAAAATAAGAACGTTACTTGTTATCGTGTCAAAAAAAAGAAAATAACCTGTTCACATGATTATGTGTCTTTTAAAAAAACATTTATATAACATTTTTATTTTTATTTATATATCTGTTTAAGCTTTTTTTTTTCAGTGTACTAGAAGTAATCCAGTTGATTACAACTCTTTCCGCGTACTCTGTAAAACTGAAACGAGGCTGTTCTGCTTGAAAAGGGCGCCATTTTCTTCTCTTTCACATATATCGATTATTTGCTTAAAAAACTAAAGTAATTACGTGTTTACTTTTTTAATATCCCATTTTGCTGTTTCGGATTATTTTACTAAAGTAAGTAAAGCTTCATTATTTTTTTAAACTGTTTTTGTTTCTTTGTTTTTCGATATTTCCTCGATATTATTTAGTAAGAGTAGCAGAAAAGCCAACAAACGACTACCCGAAAACATAAATATACAAGAAATAAACGTTACCATAGTTAATAAAATTCAGTTCATGTTTTTTAAAATAGTTTTTAATGCACTTTACTTGAAATAATTTCAGCGAACAAAAATTAAAACGAAATTTGAGGCGATAACTACTTAAACGAATTTTTATATAAACTACACATGCCATAATCGAATATTCCTCAAGCACAAAATAACGGAAAACATAAAAATATGTTTATAAATATTCATTACGTTGATGGAATTCTCTTAAATTGTTTACATCGAATGCTCAGGTGCCCTTCTTTCAAATTGATAACAGAGTTCTTCATTTCAAAGTTGCTGCCATTTAGATTTTTTTAAACCGCTTTGTGAATTAAAAAAATATTTTTTACAAACTACTTTAAAATACAAACCAATGTACTGTTCTGCAATAAAAGTAAGTTTTATTGACTATGGTAACATTTATTTCTTGTATATTTATATTATTACATATATATATATATACATATATATATATACATATATATATATATATACCATTTTCTCTTTGTAAGGAAACATCATTTTGTTGTTCACTCTTGGCGTCGAATGGAAACATAGTTGATATAAAAAATATATATTTTCGCGAAAATTATCTTTACTTTCCTCATATTTTACTTAGGTTTAAATTTTTGAGTATCAAAACCTATCTCTTTATAATCCCCTCCTTTTCATAATCTATCATATTTTCATCAACCACAGTCCATTTTCTGTACGATGTTTTTGAACCCCGTCAACGACGGGTGCTTCTACTAGTATATATATATATATATATATATATATATATATATATATATATATATATATATATATATATATATATACTAGCATGGGTGCCCGGTGTTGCCCATTGTGTTTAGAGGTGTGTGTTGAGCAAAAAAAGTGGTAGTAGGAAGGCAGGCTCGAACCCGTACCGTGAAAGAGGAAGACGTTACGTCTTTGCTGTTACGACCACCGCCGCACCAGAACTGATGTAGGTTATAATTAAGGCGAGACAATCGCAAAAACAGGAACACTGTCGAAAATATTCGCTACCAAAGCGGCCCCTCCCTGTAGAAAATTGCCGAGTTGAGTGTGAAACCATTAATATGTTTAGCTAACTTTTTCAGTATTTATCGTCTAAAAGGTTGAGCTTCAAAACGATACTGATCTTGTAAAAATTCGTCGTCTCTGTCGAAAGTTTACATACATCATATATTAATATCTCAAATTGGTCTACCTTAACCGATTAAAAAGCTTGCTCTATTCCTGAATACTCTTTTATGTAAAATTTCCTATGTTAAGACTAAAAATTGACTGAGTAATTTTGTAAAGACAGCAGAGCTCAATTTTTTAAAATATTTGATCTATATTATGACCCCTTAACATTTATTCTTTTCGGCTCACATCAAGTTATTAAGTCAGATCAATGTCCATGGAACATATATCTAAAATTTCACTTGTTTAGACCCAAAATGTGTGGAAGAGTTTGGTAGAGTTCTTAAATATCAAATCGTTCGAAAACAGATTACAAAGATTTTCTCAAATCTTGATACCTTGAATATAAAACTTAAACTCTGAAGACTAAAAATAGAGTTATTGTGTAGGGAAATGTACACAGACAGGCAGGCCCACAGACACACAGATAGACATTTTCACTTCATATATATACTAGCATGGGTGCCCGGGGTTGCCCGGGTGTTTAGGATGTATGCTGAGCAAAAAAAAAAAAAAGATGTCAATTTTTTAAAACTTTGACCCTAATATGACCTCGTAACGTTTATGATGTTTGGCTCAAATGAAGTTATTAAGTCAGATCCATGTTAAAGAGAACCATATCTAAAATTTTAAGTGTTCAGACACAAAATTGTCGAAAGAGATTGTTAGAGTTCTGAAAAGTCAAATCGTTGAACTTTGACCCCTTAACAGCCACATTTCTGGCCGAAACCTGATCACATAGATTTTCCCAAATCTCAGTACTCTGTATATCGAATTTTAAGTCTGTAGAAGAAAATTGACAGAGATATTGCGTACACATACATACGCACAGGCAAGCTCACTTTTATAGATATACCAGCATGGGTGCCCCGCGGTTCCAGGGTATTTGGAGGTGCATGCTGAACTAAAAGAAAAAGCGGTCATTTTTTTTTTAAATGTGATACCTATTATGACACTTTAGCATTTATAGTTTTATGCTCAAATTAAGTTATTTTGTTTGATCCATGTCCAAGGAACCTATATCAAAAATTTCAAGTGTTTAAACCCCAAATTGTCGGTGGAGTTTGGTAGAGTTCTCAAAAGTCAAATCGTTGAATTTTGTACCTCTTAATTGCAAAAGTTCTGTCCGAAAACCTATCACATAGATTTTCCCAAATCTCAGTACCCTGTATATAAAATTTCGAGTCTGAAGACTTAAAATTGACTGAGTTATTGCGTAGGGAAATACACACAGAGACACACACATATACAGATACACAGAAAAACAGATACACAGATAAGTTCACTTTTTTTGATATACTGGCATAGGTGGCCGGCGTTGCCCGGATATTTGGAGGTGTATGTTGAGCAAAACAAAAAATGCGTTCAATTTTTTTAAATTTTGATCGCTATTATGATACGGGAACATGTATTTTATGAGGCTCAAATCAAGTGGTTAACATAGATCTATGCCCCAGTGACCTATATCGAAGATTTCAAGTGTTTATACCCAAAATTCTTGGAGGAGTTTGGTACAGTTCTCAAAGGTCACATCATCGAACATTGGCCCCTTAATTACACAATTTCTGGCGGAAATCGAATCACATCGATTTTCCCAAATTTCAGTGACCTGTATATAAAATTTTGAGCCTGTAAACTTAAAATTGACAACGTTATTGCGTAGGGAAATGTACGCACACAAACACACAGACAGATACACAGACACACAGATACACAGACACGTTCACATTTCGTACCCACATGGATAATTTAACTTTTATGAATATACTAGCAAGGGGATTCGAGGTGTGGAGGCCTAGAATAAGGATCACCTAATATTTATGTATTCTTACCATACTTTTAATTTCCTCGAAATCGGTGAAATCATTAATTCTCAATAAAATTTATTGATTGTCTTCTTCATTTTGGGACCCACAGACATTTCATATGCCTCTTTAATGTGGCGGAGTACACAATACATTGTAATTCACACTGCATTGTTGAAATACTGTTGATTTGTAGAAATGTAATGCAATTCAGTTATAAACAGCATGATCATAGGTATGCGTATACGCTCGTATAAGCGTATGCGTATTAATCCAGTGGTCAAAATGCTGCAAGCAAAAAGAAGGCAATGATGATTTCATAGAAAGAGAGTAATTCTAGAAGCGTAGGAACGTTTGAGAAAATAGATATCACAGCTATTTTGTGAATATTTCTGATTACGGTTCTGAATATTATTAATATATATTCATTAAATGTAATTTGCTTTACTATATATTTTTATGAATTGTCATTTTTAGCGCTATAGTAAGATACAGACGACACAATAGAATACAAAAGCACGCAATGGATTTGATCTTAATTGGAATAAGTTTGCAAGGAATGATGTATAATATCATTACACGTAGGATTTTAACACTTGCAGTGAACAAGAACTGGAGCGAATTTCTCCTTTTTGGCAAAAAATAAAAACTTCTAACACTGGATATATACCTGATTGGCCGACCTTATATATACGTATCTGTTTGTTTTCAGATATTATTCGGGAATTACGTCACTCGTAGCTTGAAATGCGAAACATTGATAATACGTCGGAAAAAGGTACGTCATTTGGGAATTGAAATATGCAACATTCAGATATATGAAACAGAATACCTTTAATTGTTGGCTCACATTTTAATTGTTGTATAAGTTCTATAGACATTCTTACACGGGAAAAAGAATTGAACAAATAAATCTTTGCATGCAAACATTTAAAATACTCGCTACTAAAAAAATCTCACATGGATCTACGAGTGGGGGGCAAAAAGTAATGCTCCTGACCCACTTTCAGTTTTCTGATCTAGCCGAATTTTTTCATGTGCAATGATTTATATCTCTTCGGCTTATGTGGAAAATTAGAGCTCTGAACTGATTGTGGTTTCTGTTTTACCCGTGCTTGAACTGAGTCAGGTGTGAAATGGAGCCTGTAGAATGTCAATCCGGTTTTTGTATTTGAAAGAACGCACACCACAGGAGACTTTTGATGAAATGAAAGAAACTTATCGTTATAATGCCTTATCATATGACCTTGTAAAACACTGGCATCGTGAATAAAAACATGGCCGGATTTCTGTGGAAACAGCTCCCAGACCTGGTTGTCCCCCCTTCTGCCATTGATGAGGCATCTGTCCGTCAAGTTTACTCTGCCATTTTGGAAGATCGGCGCATTACTATTCGACAAATAGTTCACGCTGTCCAGATTAGTACAGGGTCGGTGGAAACTATCATTCATGACCCTTTGCATATGCATAATGTGTCTACCAGATGGATTCCCAGGTTACTCACTATGATCCAGAGTCCACACCCCAGTCAATGCAGTGGAAGCCCTTGGACTCACCACCTCCAAAGAAGGCAGGGATGCAGCCCTCCGCTTGCAAGATCATGCTGGCAGTCTTCTGTGACCAGGAGGGAGTAGTGATGACAGATTTCTTGGCAAAAGGGTACCACAATTACATTAGCCAATTATGCTTTACTTTTGAGGAATTTATGGAAGCTATCAAAATCAAGATGCGGGGAAGGATTAACAAAGATACCCTCCTCCTGCAGGATAACGCTCCGATCCACAACTCGCATGTTGCCAGATCAGAAGCACAGGCGTGAGGTTATGGAATCCTCTCCATCCTACCTACTATCCTGACCTTGGACCCTCTGACTTTAACCTCTTCCCAGCCATGAAGTTGTTTTTGAAAGGAAAGCGTTTCTCAGATGATGCAACCTTTATTTCTGAAGTCACGTCGTGGTTGGAGGACCAACCTGGGGTGTTCTACAAAAACGGTATCCAGAGCTGCATTTAACGATGGGAGAAATGGATTACTCTGGGTGGATCTTATGTAGAGAAAGACTAATAATTGTGCCAAGTTTCGTTGCTCTACTACTATGGGAAGTGGGCCAGGGGCATTACTTATTGCACGCCCTTCGTATTGCCGTCTGATATATATCAATCACCAATTTAATTTTAAATTGTTATAAAATAAGTGTTCAACATTTTTAATATATTCTATTTTTTTATGATTACAATTTAACCCGAAAATTACCAACCATAAATGCGATGTTTACGCTGTTCACGTTTTATTTCTTACTTTCCTGTTCATATTCTGTACACTCAGATAACAAATAGAGTGTATACTAGATGGCCGAGACGTCTAGCTCCCACGAAATATCAATATTTCGCTTATCTTCGATAATTTACGTTTCTAATTTTCGGATATATTTTTTTCTGAATGAAAAAATGGTAAAATGTTAATAAACTTGTATCTAGTCGCCCTACTAATGTTTTAAACTCTGTCGCTTTAATCCGTCATTTTGAATCTATCCGGGGGAATATCTATCGCCCTAAATGCAATGATATAAACTGTAGAACCGAATAGGTATTTATAACCGCTGGTCTATAATTATCGAAATACTGTGCTTAAAAGTAAAAAGAAAATGAATCCTTAACGACGAGAGGGATATGAGACATTTGAAACATTGTAAACACAATAACCACATATTTGAGAACAACATTCAGAAGCATTTAAATAATACAAAATTATATTTTAGTAAAATAAAGAAAAAAACTCGTCAAGATCGCTATTAACAAATGATACAAATTAATTCCAATTTCATGATTATCGCTCTATGAAATGTGACCATACAGATACCGTTTTTTTTATTATGTCCAGTAGACTGCAAAAACGATATTTCAATGCCAAATCTTGCAAGCTATGTTTGCCGCCCTCGTTTCGTTTTATTGACACCAGGTGACAATTTTAAGGAAATTGTCTGTTTATATTTTCTACATATGAAAATCACGGCTACATCGGATTTCTCATTTTACTGGTAATAGAATTGTTCAGGGACACAAACAGAACCAGCGTTCTGTTTGATTGTTTTTGTGCTTGACAGCGCCTGATTTTAACATTCAGAAATAAGAAAAATGTTCGGAAAAAATCGGCACGTATTTACAAATCATTAATGGTTCTTTGGTTTCTTGTGGAAATATCAGTAATGTATGTGGGAAATTGCAACTGCAACGCGAAATAATCTATTCATATACGTTTGCAACTAATTTAATATTTTCATCATAATTATATTCAGTGGAACGTTATTTAAGACGGGTGGCATATGTGATCAATTTTATTTAATGCTCTTCAGGATATAGGGTCAATTCTAGGAAAAGTGTTTTAGGGATTATCAGTTGAAAAAGTGTCGCCAGGTCAGAGTAAGATATAACTAAGAAAACAGGCATTTACATGAGATATGTAGGGGGCATGCTAGAAAATAGCAGTTTCTACAGTTTCGTTAAGTAGTTTCTTTTATGGAACTACCGTCTTTTCTTTGTAACAGAAAAAGAGAGGACTATTATGTGTCTTTGCTATTGATGTTTAATTGGAAGTACGAATTATTAAAGTCTTGACAAACACTTACAAGGAAATACCGATACTCTAGAAAGAAGTAAACGTCAACGATTTCAGAGCATTATAAAAATCATACCTACAATATCGTTAAATTGTTCGTGTAATGTTTCAAAACGGAATCAGTGTTCCAAGCAGATACCCCTGGAAATGTGAAAGCAATACTAAAACTGGTATGGGTTTTATAAACACAAGAAATTTCGTCAAGAATAGGATGCATTCTACAAAGATAAAAAAAATGTAATCCTTTTTTACGACAAACAACTGGTTTGATTCAAGTTTTCTATTTGAGATCTTGAATAAAACTATTTTCATTAAAATCATGCCCATTGATTGTCACTGGGGAGAAATAAGAATACGGTTGTCGGTGGTGAAAAAGGCAACTTTGTATTGAAAGCATCAAATGGGAAAAGATGGTCAAAAACAGAGACCACACTTGGTCGATAAAAAGGATTGTGGTGTTGCATTCTCTCTGGAGTGGGTTTCTGTTTTGCGGACGTACAAAGTTCCACCTGTCTGTCCTCGAGGCATTTGCCATCATTTCCAGCCCCCTACTTTGTGCAAGCAGAGAAACCTTCGGCTTCAATTAGAATTATTTAGGTAGTCACAGTTTTTTTTAGTTTTTTTATCTCCTCTCCGCTCTCATTCCATTCCACTATCTAATATCCTAAAAAATCATTTTTCAAACATATACAATCACTCGACTTATTTCTTTTACTGAATTCTATATTTGTTACATGTAACTTCCTCCATTTTTTCCTCACCCCGTTTTCCATCTTATTTTAGTCGACTGAATTTCCGCTATGGTTCATTTCTTTACAATTATTTTTAAAATTTGCAAATCGAATAATATATATATATATATATATATATATATATATATATATATATATATATATATACTAGCAGTTTCGCCCGGCTTGGTTCGGGCCCTATGTACTGTTCATAAGGTTACGTATATATTAAAAAGTGTGAATATGTAAAGTAATGCTTTTCTATATAATAGTCTTCCTTAACTACTTTAGAGAAAAGAAAGAGGCATTTTCACTTTTATAGATATATTGATAGATAGATAGATAGATAGATAGATTGGATACAATATATAGTTATGATTTCAACAGTATAAATCAAAAAGACTCATGCGTCACCACCGAGAATTGCACCGATTTTTCCGGGCTAAAACCCAAATATAAAGTTTTTCATGGATTCAAATACCTTATATATGAAGTTCCATGCCTCTAGGAGGTGTTGGGATGGCAAACTTTGTTAAACAAAAATATATATGTACTAGCACTTCAGCCCGGCGTTTCCCGGGTGTTTGGATGTGTGTGTTGAGCGAAAAAAAAAGAAAAGTGGTAATACGAAGGCAGGCACGAACCCGTACCCCGAAGGAGGAAAAGAACGGGGAAAAAAACCCTTACGTCTTGTTTTTACGATGACCGATAAACAGGAAGTGATGTAGGTTTTAATTAATGCTAGATAATAGGAACGATAAGATGACTTTTAAAAATATCGGCGATGAAAGTGCCCCCCCCTGTAGAAAAGTAAAAACTGTCTAGTTGAAGGTGAAGCAATTAATGTTTATAGCCAATATTCTGATATTTGTCGCCTGAAAGACCGAACTTGAAAACGATACTGATCTTCTAAAAATACTCCACCTCTGTCGAAAGTTTTAGGCAGACATGCGAACATACATACATTTCTATATTAGTAACTAAAACATTTTTGAACCAAATAGATTAAAAAGCTGGCACTATCTCTGAATACCGTTTATGTAAAATTTCATATGTTTAGATCAGAAACTGTCTGAAAATTGTGTATAGACAGTAGAGGTCAATTTTTTTTAAAACTTTGACGCCTATTATGACCCCTCAACATTTGCTGTTTTGGGCTCAAATCAAGTTATTCAGTTAGATTCATGTCCCAGCAACCTATATCTAAATTTTCAAGTGTTCAGAATAAAAATTGACGAAAGAGTTTGGTAGAGTTCTCAAAGGGAAAATCGTGGAACTTTGACCCCTTTAACAGCCAAATTTCTAGCTGAAAATTAGTTACAAAGATTTTTCCAAATCTCAGTACCCTGCATATCAAATTTTGAGTCTGTAGACTGAAAATTGGCTGAGTTATTGAATAGGAAATTGTACACACACAGACACGTTCACTTTTATTTAAGCCCGGCATTGGCCTGTTGTTTGGAGGTGTATGTTGAGTCAAAAAAAAAAAACAGCGGTTAAATCAAATTATTTAGTTCGATTTATATTCAAGGACCCTGTATCTACAATTTCAAGTTTTTAGATCCAAAATTGTCGGAGGAGTTGGGTAGAGTTCTCGTTGAACTTTGGACTCTTAACAGCAAAATTTCTCGCCGAAAAATGATTACAAAGATTTCCCCAAATCTCAGTACCGTGTATATCAAATTTCGAGTCGTAGATTTTAAATTGACAGAGTTATTGCGTAGGAAAATAAACACAGACACACACAGACACACACACACACACACACACACATACACAATCACTTTTATATATACTTTCAGTTCCGCCGGGCTTTGCTCGGGGCCTATGTACTGTTCATACTATCTGTTCGTATGTCTGTATAAAAAAAGTGTGATTATATACAGTAAGAAAGTGTACACAGTCAGACAAACAGACAGACATTTTTACTTTTTTCGATATATAGATATTGGACACAATATATAATAATGCTTTAAAAGGTAAAATATAAAGACTCGTGCACCATCATCGAGAATCGAAACCAAAACGTTAAGCTCACGAGTTATTTGATCTCTGTTGTCAATGACTGGTCTATAAAGACATTTATGGTACAAAGCTAAAAATTAAATCATGAACCAATAGCTACTAAATTATGCATTTGGAATGCCGGCGTTCGACCTTCCCCTGGTAAATTTCTTCTTTTTTTTTAATTTGCACACTTTTATACCGATTTTCCCGGATAAAACCCAAATATAAAGTTTCGTATGGATTCAAATAATTTATATATGAAGTTCCATGTCTGTAGGCCAAAATCTCTAGGAGGAGTCTTGTGGGCAAAATTTATTAACCAAAAATATATACGTATACATAAATATATATGGAAAGAGTTTTGTGTTTACTATAAAGTTTTTACGCAAATATTATGCAAATATAATTTATGTAGAATATTTGCATTAACATAATTACATCTAATAGTTGACTAAAGATGATCACCCCAGAAGAAAACCGAATAAACTAATAGGGAATTAATCAAAATGAATGTTTAAAAGAATATAAAAATAGACTAGATCTTTTGCTAATGAATGAAATTCAACAACCCATTTATAAGTAAGTTGTATTTTCTTTTTAAATAAATAGAAAATGGGCTTGAATTTTTTCTTGGTCTTCGGACCGGGATCAAAGTGTAGCATCAGTTCTGCAGATGCTGCACTTAAGGTGATTTGCCCTAGTCAATGGAGGGCAAACCATCTATACTGGGACAATTACTATTTTTGGACCTAACTAGAGTGCCCCTTTTGCCTTTTTTACGGGGAGCTGGTTTAACCCCACATTTAAACCACCTCGTGTCATATTTTGCTTTGGTGGGAAAGCAAATAAATACTAACAGAAAATGTTTTTTAATATGAATATCAATACACATACACACAAAAAAGCGAATTTAAAGGAGTATATATATATATATATATATATATATATATATATATATATATATATATATGTATATATATGTGTATGTATACTCCTATGAATTCGTTTTTCTTTTGTGTGTATTAATAGTAATATCAAAAACAATATTTTATATTTATTTAAAAAGAAAATTCAATTTTCTTATATATGGGATGTGGAATTGCATTCACTAGTAAAAGATCTAGCTAATTTGCATATTCTTAGAAACATTCATTTTAATTAATTACCTTTACATATATGGATGACGATCTTTAGTCAACTATTACGTGTAATTATATTCATGCTGATATTCTACATGATTTATACTTGCATAATATTTGCGTAAAAAGTTTACAGTAAACACAAAATTATTTCCATATATATTTATGTATACATATATATTTTTTGCTCTATCTATTATATCTATAAAAAGTGAACGTGTCTTTGTGTGTCTCTGTGTATCTGTGTGTGTACATTTTCCTACGCAATAACTCTGACAATTTAAATCTACAGACTCTAAAATTGCCAGAAATTTAACTGTTAAGGGGGCAAAGTTTAATGATTTGACGTTTGAGAACTCTACCAATCTCCTCCGACAGTTTTCAGTTTAAACACTTAAAATTTTAGATATAGGTTTCTAGGACATAGATCTAACTTAATAACGTGATTTGAGCCCAACACAATAAATGTTTAGGTTTCATAATAGAGGTCAAAATTAATAAAATGTACCGTTTTCTTCGCCCAACATACACCTCTAATCATACGGGCAACGCCGGGCTGGAATGCTAGTGTTTTTATTTATATATATATATATATATATATATATATATATATATATATATATATATATATATATATATATATGGGTATGTGTATATAAATAGTTATACTCATGTTTGTCATTGATGTTGTTCAACGTTATGTCACAATTTTTTTTAGCCGAACGCATATATACGAATGAATGTTACTGATACTAGAACTTAGACGATCAATTTTAAAGATAGGAAAGAGCTTAACATTCATCTTCAAATGATTTGTTTCATCATTCAAAAGATAAACTTAAAAATATTGGATATGAACAATATCACAATATAGTCAGAATACAGACACTATCGTGGCAATGTTCTTCACAAGCTGGAATGATTTACAAAATATATCTACTCATGTATGGTTATGTTTATTGCTGCGTAATATGAAGTATTTTGTTATTGTCGTAAATTACTGGTTCTTTCACTAACAACGAACTAGATTTCTCAAATATGTTAGCCCTTAATCCATTATCTATAGAAATAATACAAAATGAGATAATACAAATTGAAGACCTTACGTTCATTTTCATTGTAATTCTTTTTTTTACGATGAATGTAACCTCCCTCCATAATTTCGCCTAGTCATGTCTTTTTGTAAATCTTAATTATGTCAGTATGTTGTTTATGTATACATTTACATGTACTTAAACAATCTATATATATATATGTATATATATATATATATATATATATATATATATATATATATATATATATTAATCGTGGGAGAAAGCTTTTCAATTTACATGCTAACAATGTCGTTTATATTAAATTTAATCATGTTTTATGAAAATTAGGTATAGAGAGGGTATGCAATTTCAGTTCAGAGTAAAATATTGCAATATACATGGTTCATAAAGTAATGACTATTCCTTGAATTCAAAATTATTTCTAAAATTTCAAGTGTTCTTAAAGATGCTGCTATATGCAGAAGTTTCTCTGTGAGAATCAGTATATAGTTGCATTGGATTCATGTTTTTACGTATAGACTTCTATCTTAGTAAAATACATAGATCTGTGGCAAATAATGTCCTTTTATCGGAAATAATTGGGTAAAAATTGTTTAAATTTTCCCGAAGAATATTTGATGGATAAATATTTTTATCAAAATTATTACACGAAATTAAAACTAAATTTTACAGTTGTATTCATTTAGAAACAAAATTGTCGAAATATGTTAAACAAAATTTGTTTTTTTATCCTTGTAATACAGTACTCCACATTGAAAGATAAATGCATCATTTTATATTCTCCCTATTAATTTGTATTTAGTATTGTCTATATCTTATACTTTTCTTGAATTTTAACACCAAATCAGTCTGTGGTAATTCAATGCCAGAACAGAAGACCTATAATATTATGATTTTATATTTTTAAAAATATATTTCATAAAACAAATATTGGTTGAGAATTTATAATGCGAACTATTGATATTCTTCTGAAAGTCATTATTAGATTTCTTTCTTTTTCCTTTTTTTTTCTTTAAGAAAATTGGTCGAGACAATATATGAAGCTGTTGGTTATTTGACATAAGATTTTTAAATACTACTATTATATAAAAATTAGCCTAGCGATTGGTGTTCTACTGATAAATTGTTACATAATCAACAGCAAGTCTACCCTTTTCTTTGAAATATGAGCTAAACAGTACAATATAATCGGAACAATTGGTACGAGGTTGCACGTTTTCAGATTTAGCCTATAATCATTTGGAGCCATGACGTAATGCTTAAAAATCCTCACGTCTAATTCGTATGCCTTCTGAGTGTGATTGATAACAACGAAAATTAAATAAATTGATAGAATTGTGATTGATTAAAAATGACCTCGTATTGATTATATAAAGCGCTTCGTTTTCAATTGTACTCATCTTTCTAACTTAACAATAAGTATTCAAAGGGCTGACTAATAACACGCAAATTTTAATGAATCTGCCTAAAATGGTTGAAGATAGTTCCAACTAAAACCTTATACATGTAAAAAAAAACATGAGGAAATAGCCGTTCAAATAACGAAAACAAAACACAGCATTCGACAGAAAAATAAGTAGTAGGTAGGATTCCAGAGAGTAGAACTATTTTCAGAAATACCGTGAAAATAATATTTTCGCCTCTAACTATTAACAATTCCAACACATTATAAAACAGAACATAGTTGTAAATTTCCCATCAGCTGAGAAATCAACAAAAAAACAATCTACATAACTTTTTAAAAACAGTTCTATATTGCTTTTATAATAAAGTGAGATCAATAAAATGTGGTGATAACGCAAAGTGTTCCTGACTCCGCGTTTTCAAACGTCAAATAATGATGCTCTAATGTGGTTTTCATGGTAGATTAATTGGTAGAAAAGTGTAAGTATGTAGAATTATAGGTTTCTTTTTTCTATTTATGTGACAGTTTTTGTTTTCAATGGACAGAAATCGTTTGATTAAAGAAATAATTTGCCAGAAACATGACCTGGTTTAAAGCAAGAATATAATATTGCAAGGAAATAAATAAAAATATTAATTGAAAAATATTAGTTGCCACAAAAGTATTTTCGTTATATTTATTTGTATTTCAATATTTAAATGTAAGCTGATATATAATATTACTTCTTATGCTGACAAATATTTCGGTATGAATGTATTTTCCTTAGGAGCAATACGGGTTGTATTAACTCATTATTTTGTTTCTCAAACATTTGCTAGCGAATAAAAATAGTGCATTTTAGAAGCAATATAATATATACAAAATACGTTCATAATAGAATAGACTTTTATTTTTGGATCAGGAAAACATTTTATGTGAACAGTAAGACCTTAGCTCGTAGGTAACATTCCCTACTCTGCTGTTTTTGTTCAGTTTGAGAGATTTGCCCCGGCTAGTTTATTAACTATGACAGACTTACACCTGAATTTTCTATTTACTCCACACAGCCAAGGTGTTTCTTACCTTTTAGTTATTTTTTTTCAAAATTAAACTTCATTTAATAGCATTACATTCATAAATGACCCATAACGTTCTGGCAATGGTTAAGTTACCATCTTTATTAAATCCACCATATCGTATCTGCTCGCTTCTCTACCAACCTCTGTAAAGATGTTAGTATTTACAATATCGTATAATACATTCAAAGACCATGCTTAAAAAGATCGCTTACAACTTTTCTCCTTACCTATGGTCTATTACATATTAGTGACAAGCTCACTCCTATATTCAATGCTGGAGATCGATTTTCAAGTCTTTAAGATTTTGTACTGATTACTTCCTAGATACTATACTTTAACAGCGTTCTGTGTTCAGTGAGATGTTGCAATAAAACAGTTGTCTCAATTAATATAAACGTAAAGTGTAAAACTACTTTTGATAACCATCTCCTTTACACAGTGTGTCGATACTAATGCATGATTTTGACAGACTGATGTTTTTTTATATAACAATTACTGTTGCATTCCACCTTTAAAAAGAATCTATCTTTCGCGGCCGATGTTATCATTAATAGAGAAGGAATCATACCATGCAACAAATTCCGTTACAAACCAAACGGTCATCCCTGTCACACACTAGAATGTGCTATTGCCATTGCCCACAGAAACTAATATATCAATTGCGCCCAACGATGTTGATGCGCTTAATCTTAAGCGGTCTTTAAACTTTCTAGAAACAGGTGCGATGGTTTATAGAAAATCCAAGAGGATATTAAGCTAATTTGGTAATCAAAAGTAGCTAAACCTCGGCTTCGTATCCCAATGTTTTGATTCAAAACAAGCAAATCCATGGACAGAGGCTGACTTCTATCCCAACCATAACCAATAGACCTAGTGTGATTTCCCCAGCATTCAAACTCTTTTTTTTTGTATAAAAACTTGAACATCAAACACAACTTTTCTGCCATCAGAAAATCTATTTTCTACTGAATTGTCTCTCTATGACCTAAATTACTTTGTGTGATATGCATATTTCTGATACCAACATTTCCCAAAAAAATTGACACCGGCTAAGCAACTTGTTCGTAGAAAACTTCGTTAGGCATCCCGGTATTTGGAAACTCTAGAGATATATTTTCGGCATATTACCGTATTGCTATTTACTCCTGGATTAAGATGCAAAACATCTATTTAAACCGTTTTCTTATATTGTTGGATAAAATTGTGAGATTCTATCGCTCTAAAAATTATTTAATTCCTAACGCAATAAGTAAGCCGTATAGTAGCCAAACACATTCTGACATGACGTACTCTTAACACATCTTGCGCGATGATTCTCGAAACATTTTGCAACCAGTAACAGAAAAAAAAAACTACTTGGGCATTTACTTGGCGATAATTCCTTCTTCTCCTTACTGCTTATTTTTTATAGAAAGTAATTTGCTTGCTTTTAGAGTCCTTTTTTACTGTCGTGATTTATAATCAGTTGAAATGTACTCAGTGGTTTTATCCTGTAACACATTCACAACAAAACCTCGCTTAGCTATACTCGACCTTAATACTTTCCTTTTCTCATTTTATGTGCCTTAAACTAAGAGAAGCTTCCGTGATTAAGATTTTCTTCTAATAAACTATCCGTCTATTCATCCCAACACTGAGGAACTGCTTTACAAAAGATTTGTTTTCAAGTTACATGTA